>NC_064626.1:761274831-761631081 GCF_023864275.1 Schistocerca cancellata
GACTGTTCCTTGATCCAAGCACGTCCTGTATTTGCCATGCACCCTTTGAGATTGCAGCCCACCCCGTACTTTCCAGAGGCCTTCTAACCTAAAAAACTGCCCAATCCACGCCACACAGCCTGCGCTACCCGTGTAGCCGCCAGCTGAGTGCAGTGAACTCCTGACCTATTCAGCGGAACCCGAAACCCCACCACCCTATGGTGCAAGTCAAGGAATCTGCAGCCAACATGGTCGCAAAACTGTCTGAGCCTCTGATTCAGACCCTCGACTAGGCTCTGCACCAAAGGACCGCAATCGGTTCTGTCAATGATGCTGGAGATGGTGAGCTCTGCCTTCATCTCGTAAGCAAGACGGGCAGCCTTCACCAAATCAGATAGCCGCTGTAATCCAGAGAGAATTTCCTCAGATCCAAAGCGACACACGTCAGGTCCGAACGCTGTTGCAGACGCAACGGAAAAAGTATGAGAAGTTCAGAAGAACACGAAATCCCAAAGATTGGCTAAAATTAACAGACGCGCAAAATTTGGCACGGACTTCAATGCGAGATGCCTTTAATAGGTTCCACAACGAAACACTGTCTAGAAATTTGGTAGAAAACCCGAAGAAATTCTGGTCGTATGTAAAGTACACAAGCGGCAAGATGCAGTCAATACCTACGCTGCGCAGTGCCGATGGTACTGTTACTGATGACTGTGCCGCTAAAGCGGAGTTATTGAACGCAGTTTTCTGAAATTCCTTCACCAGGGAAGATGAATGGAATATTCCAGAATTTGAAACACGAACAGCTGCTAGCATGAGTTTCTTAGAAGTAGAAACCTTAGGGGTTGCGAAGCAACTCAAATAGCTTGATACGGACAAGTCTTCAGGTCCAGATTGTATACCGATTAGGTTCCTTTCAGATTACGCTGATACAATAGCTCCCTACTTAGCAATTGTATACAACCGCTTGCTTACCGATAGATCTGTACCTACAGATTGGAAAATTGCGCAGGTCGCACCAGTGTTTAAGAAGGGTAGTAGGAGTAATCCATCAAACTACAGACCTATATCATTGACGTCGGTTTGCAGTAAGATTTTGGAGCATATACTGTATTCAAACATTATGAATCACCTCGAAGGGAACGATCTATCGATACGTAATCAGCATGGTTTCAGAAAACATAATTCTTGTGCAACGCAGCTAGGTCTTTATTCGCACGAAGTAATGGCCGCTATCGACGGGGGATCTCAAGTTGATTCTGTATTTATAGATTTCCGGAAAGCTTTTGACACTGTTCCTCACAAGCGACTTCTAAGCTGCGGGCCTATGGCGTATCGTCTCAGTTGTGTGACTGGGTTCGTGATTTCCTGTCAGGAAGGTCGCAGTTCGTAGTAATAGACGGAAAATCATCGAGTAAAATGGAAGTGATATCAGGTGTTCCCCAGGGAAGCGTCCTGGGACCCCTGCTGTTCCTGATCTATATAAATGTGACAATCTGAGCAGTTCTCTTAGGTTGTTCGCAGGTGATGCTGTAATTTACCATCTAGTAAGGTCATCTGAAGACCAGTATCAGTTGCAAAGCGAGTTAGAAAAGATTGCTGTATGGTGTGGCAGGTGGCAGTTGACGCTAAATAACGAAAAGTGTGAGGTGATCCACATGAGTTCCAAAAGAAATCCGTTGGAATTCGATTACTCGATAAATAGTTCAATTCTCAAGGCTGTCAATTCAACTAAGTACCTGGGTGTTAAAATTACGAACAACTTCAGTTGGAAAGACCACATAGATAATATTGTGGGGAAGGCGAGCCAAAGGTTGCGTTTCATTGGCAGGACACTTAGAAGATGCAACAAGTCCACTAAAGAGACAGCTTACACTACACTCGTTCGTCCTTTGTTAGAATATTGCTGCACGGTGTGGGATCCTTACCAGGTGGGATTGACGGAGGACATCGATAGGGTGCAAAAAAGGGCAGCTTGTTTTGTATTATCACGTAATAGGGGAGAGAGTGAGGCAGATATGATCGTGACTTAGAATGGAAGTCATTAAAGCAAAGACGTTTTTCGTCACGGCGAGATCTATTTACGAAATTTCAGTCACCAACTTTCTCTTCTGAATGCGAAAATATTTTGTTTAGCCCAACCTACATAGGTAGGAATGATCATCAAAATAAAATAAGAGAAATCGGAGCTTGAACAGAAAGGTTTAGGTGTTTGCTTCTCCCGCGCGCTGTTCGGGAGTGGAATGGTAGAGAGATAGTATGATTGTGGTTCGATGAACCCTCTGCCAAGCACTTAAATGTGAATTGTTGAGTAATCATGTAGATGTAGATGTAGATTAGTGCCGACATGTTCCAACACCTGCAGCTGACTGCACCCTGTGCTCTTCATGGCATCCGGAAGGACCCTTTCCACATCAGGAATGACTCCACCCGGAATGCACACTGGATTTCTTCCCCTCCTTAGCCGCCATATCCCTAACTATATAACTATGCATACATTCTGAAACATGTCATATGAACAGTCAGCCTGAATGGAGAGCTAGTGATATGGTTGCCTGCCTCCTGCACGACTTTGTCACTTTTATATTATTAAAATTAAAATATTCTCTAAAATCTTGGAGCCCGTGAGACTCTTGTCTTGCCAAAATCAAATGTCAGTAACAGGAATAAATGGAAGAGATTCTCGATTCCTGGAACGGATGAACTGTCTATATAGATAATTAAGTTTGTACGGAACCCTCACTGCATGAGACCTCCTCGCACCTGGCCAATTTTCTTTCATTTTGCCTGTCTGTGATTCACTTTTCTCCTATGAGATACAGAAAGCAGCTAACCAGTTTAACATATGTAGCAAAAGAATTTTCAGTTTACAAGTACAGCATCTTAAATAATGATCACAAGGAATGAAAGCAGAATGGTGGCATCTTCTTGTAGTCATTGACTGTTGGCTAAATATAAATATGATGCTTGGACATGCTGGCTCGCTTTCAATCGAGGAAGTATACGAAACTGCTGTGCTCAGGTCCCCCACCCACCCACTTGTTCGTCATGAAGCAGCATAATCATTTTGTAATTATTTACAAATTGTAATTGACAAAAATTCATTAAATCCATTTTTAGAGAAATATTTGCCTTATGTGTTCATGTATGATAGAAAAGTTCTGTCAAACTACAAACTCTGTTTCTTCTTCATCCCTATTATAGTGGTACTGCCGTGGTGTAGTAACAAGTTTTCTCCGTAGCCAGTTCATTTTATTTCCTTAACTGGGTATGAAATCACAAACGTCTCCAAAAGATATAAATCTATTAATTATTACGAACAAAGCACTCCTATTATCAGAATAAAATAATTTCTTCTAAACTACTTACCAGATTACAGAATGGTTTACAGCTTAGGTGACTCAAATTGTGTAAAGCAGTTCTTTGCCTTTATATTTTCCCCATAGAAATTATAACCTTTCTTACTCATGTAAAAGTAAACTGACACTATTTTTCTTTGTAACTGCACAAGATTCATTTTTGAATAATTGCTAATGCAAAATTAATGTATCAGTTTTCAGTTGTGGTACAACAGCTACTAAAAAGGATGCAGAAGTAGTGAAAATGATGCTCTCTACTGGAGGCATTTGCCAAGAAATTTCAGAATCTTTGATTGATGCTGCTGGTGGTCTGTCTGGATGTGGGCCTGCATATGTATGTATAACATAATAATCTATTTGAACAAAAGTAATCAGTTTTTGACAATATAATGTAACTGGGTAGATAAAAAAAGATCTACTCACAAAGTGGTGACAGGAGAACACACATATAAAGAAATGTTTTATCCTGTAAGCTATTGGAGCCTGTCGCTCCTCCTTCCAGCAGAAGAGTTGAAGGGGAATGAAGAGGAGTGAAGGAAAAGGACTGGGGAGGTTTAGGAAAAGAGGTAGAGTTCAAAAAAAGTCACCCAGAACCCTGGGTCTGAGGAGACTTATCAGACGGGATGAGAAGGAATGTGTGAGTTCTCCTGCCACTGCTTAGGGAGTACATTTTTTTCTGTCCAGTTACATTATAATGTTTTTCATATTAATTAATATTTTTGTATTAACTAAATGTAGATAAAGAAATTTCATGAGTTAATCTTGTGCAGTCATCTTTGACAAGAGGAATATTGTTTCCATATCTATGAAACTGTACTGCAAATGGCAAACAATTTTTTATGGTACCATTGATACTTAAATTAACTCTTCTGTGCTAGCCAAGATTTGTTAGTGCAGGCCACAACTATTATATATTGTGACAATGTTCGCCTGCTTTGTCTCTTAGTTTGTTTGTCCTCGGCGTTGACGTACTTTCTGGCTGACAAATGGGTTGAGGAAGGGCAATTACTGTCTACTTTAAATAATGTAGCTGGCAGATGCACAGTTGCATTTCAGTCTTTTTCTTTCACTATTCACAGCCCTCCAATATTACACAGTTATATGGCCAGTGCCAGTGCCAGTCCCAGTGCCAGTGCCAGTGCCAGAAGCCTCATTAATAGCTTTCAGGCAGTCATCCACATACTGCTACAATATTTACTATTGAACATCTATGAGCAGTAAAAACCTAACCGCCAAAGTTCACAGTTCTTGAAGAATAGAAAGGTACGTATGGAGCAGACACTGCCATTGTTTTAACCCATGGCCTAATTGTGTAACACTTATTTCACAGTTAAGTAGAAGCATTGGTGTTGTTCTAATCAACAAAGGTTTTATGTCTGAAACTCGGCTGTGGACTGATTGTCTCTGGACCAAAAATCGGGCCCTTATGTATCCTCACAATAATAGTTAAATTTACAGAAACTACAATTAAAACTTAACTCATTAAATTAACTGCATACATCAAAAAATTTGTTCCTTTTAAAAGTTTCTTCTATTACAAGGCTTAGGCCGAATTATTTATTTAAATGATGAAATTAACATATATAGTTATGTAAACAATACTTTTGATAACTGTTAATTACTTTGGAATTAATGAAGGACTGGTTTTTCTAACATGTTTTCGAATAGAGCCAAATAGATCCTTTAAGGTTACTATTAGTTGTTCCCCCAAATGCTTATAATTAGTACAGAATTTATATTTGTTTATACATCAACAATATAATGTAAGTTAAAAAAAAAAACAATCACTGATTACACCTTATAACAAAAGTTACTAACTAGGCACAGTCAAAATAAATTAGAAAATCAATTACATACCAAAAAACTAAGCACAAAATTAAATCTGGTGTTAAATTCTTTAAAACTGAGGGACAACTTTTCTCTTATATTTATGAAAATACAGATTATACTCACTTATGTTAAAGGTAATTAGTCGGACATGAAAAAATGAATTTTAAGGAGGCAGATGGAAAAACAAGAGGGGAAGTAAAAATATCCCAGCTTGCTTCAACACACACAGGCTCCAAGAACCTTGCATAAGTTAAACCTCTGTCTGTGTGTGTGTGTGTGTGTGTGTGTGTGTGTGTGTGTGTGTGTGTGCGTGCACGTGCGTGCGCGCGGGTGTGTTGTGTTCTGCTGCCACTTGGTGAGTAGATTTTTTTATCCATCCAATTACATTACATTTATTTGCTCCATGTCAGGTATTACATCAGCTGGCATTATACTGTAAGCATACATAAGGGCAATTTCCAGATATCACTCATTTGAAATTCATAGATACAGCTCATTAAATTGTCTGTAGTACAAATTTATTTTAAGTATTTGAGAAATCAGTGCATTAAGCTGTATCAACAGCAGACCACTAACTATGTGGCAGTAATATTTCTAGCACCATTGACATGCTGCAGATTGTCCAGCCTATTTTCCAGAGCTGACACTTTCTTTTCCATCTATTGCTGCATCTGTAGTAATTTTTCTTTGAAAATTTGTTAGTTTATTGAAGAGATTATGGCAGTCATGGATCAGCATTTTGCACGTCTTCCATAATTGTACTTCATGGAGGGAATTTATCCTCTGGGAAAAAATGGTGGATGATGTACACTGACATAAAAGGAGGCTATGTTGAATAGTAAGCGCATATTTTTATATTACAGGAGATACTTTCAGTGTCAGGCCAACTGTTACACCAAACCACATTCCTTTCCAAAGAATCTAGAAACACCTGTATAGAGAGGTCACATTAAAATTTAACATAAGTTATTGATTTAAAGCTGTTGCTGTGGATCAACACTGCGGCTCTTGATCTCTAATATTCATAGCATTCTGTGTACCACACTTGCGTTGCCCTGTGATGATGTTTAGCATTGGTAAGTGCTTAGAGAGTAGGCTGCTGTTGCTGGTGCAACTATGTTAGTAACAATTGTGTGAGAAATAATCTCGGCATTGCGCATCTTGTATATCGCATAATGTTGGTAGTGAGATAGGATTTGTGTATCTCATATATCTGTATAATGTTAGTAGTGAAATAGCGTGATGGTGGATTACATTCATATTTCTTTCTTGGCAAATGCCAAGCTAATAAAGCTCTCAATTCATTTGGCAACTGAAAAGTTTGTTAGCTGTGCAAATTTATTAACTTCAGAACAAGACATTGATCATGACATTTAAAAAAACAAGTATACAAACACTGTGAAGATTCTCCTATATTTTGAAATTTACCCAGCAACATAACATGTTTATACACTTTCTTCCTACAGAAGAGACTTATGTTAATTAAGAAGAGCATGTCAGAAGGAAGTTCTCATTTCACCAATCATCTTTTCATTCATTCAAACTCGCAAAAAGAACAGCTGCAGCTTTTTCCCATTTCTTATGCAGTGCTTCAGTACTTTCAGTATCCAAGGTTTTTCCTGGATCAGTCACTAATTAAATATATTTAAAAATTTGTAAGTATTTGTGATAATGCATTGTTTTTATTACCTTACAAAATTGATTGTTCATAAAACAAGCAGATTTTCCTTAAATTATGGAGAATAACAAATTAATATTTTTGTAAGTTTATATATATTTTTCTGCAGCACTAATTCAGTTGTGAGTGCCAATGTCAGTAGATTACAGCTTCGATTAGTGAGGACTCAATTTCTTTAGCGGAGCAGAGTGCACAGCTTTTGTTAGCTTTTGGGTTACTTGTGGTGCTTCACAAAATAATACTAAATTGCTAAAAAGTTGTTAACGTTTACATAAACCTTTTACTTCAAGTAAATACTTTAAAAAATGACTAAAAGAGATCTTTCAGTGAGAAGCAGTTATGTCAAGTCATCGAAAGGCACATACAAAAGAAGGAAAATGTGCTAGGTTTGGAGTTATCCTTTGACGAGCTACAGTGCACACACCCGTGTGCAAGCTGACACACACACACACACACACACACACACACACACACACACACACACACACACCTATGCCCCTACATGGTGCCAGCTTTAAGTAAATAGCTTAGTCACTGTCATTGTTTCTTAATACTAGGGTGTAAATATTTGCTTGGATTGTCATTATAATAGTTGTTTCATGAAAGTTATTGATGTCTATTTTTTACATGTTACCACATACTAAGGCTTTCATTTTTAATAGGTGTACCTCATTATTGAAGCATTGTCTGATGGTGCAGTGAAGATGGGTGTTCCTCGAGCTATGGCAACACAGTTTGCTTCTCAGACTGTGCTAGGTGCTGCAAAAATGGTGCTAGAGACAGGGAAGCATCCAGGGCAGTTGAAAGATGAAGTGTGCTCACCTGGAGGTACTACAATCTGTGGTATCCATGCATTGGAGAAGGGAGGTGTCAGGTATGTTGAACAGTAGAGAGAGAGAGAGAGAGAGAGAGAGAGAGAGAGAGAGAGAGAGAGAGAGAGGAAATTGATCTAATGGGGCATAATCTGACTTGTATATTACTTACCCAGTTTCAAAAAAGTCTAGACAACTCCTCTAGCAGCTTCTCATGTGGATGATGCAGGTACTTCAAACATCAGTAAGAGAACAAACAAATTTCAAAATATCTTTCATGTAATACAGTTTAATATACACTCCTGGAAATGGAAAAAAGAACACATTGACACCGGTGTGTCAGACCCACCATACTTGCTCCGGACACTGCGAGAGGGCTGTACAAGCAATGATCACACGCACGGCACAGCGGACACACCAGGAACCGCGGTGTTGGCCGTCGAATGGCGCTAGCTGCGCAGCATTTGTGCACCGCCGCCGTCAGTGTCAGCCAGTTTGCCGTGGCATACGGAGCTCCATCGCAGTCTTTAACATTGGTAGCATGCCGCGACAGCGTGGACGTGAACCGTATGTGCAGTTGACGGACTTTGAGCGAGGGCGTATAGTGGGCATGCGGGAGGCCGGGTGGACGTACCGCCGAATTGCTCAACACGTGGGGCGTGAGGTCTCCACAGTACATCGATGTTGTCGCCAGTGGTCAGCGGAAGGTGCACGTGCCCGTCGACCTGGGACCGGACCGCAGCGACGCACGGATGCACGCCAAGACCGTAGGATCCTACGCAGTGCCGTAGGGGACCGCACCGCCACTTCCCAGCAAATTAGTGACACTGTTGCTCCTGGGGTATCGGCGAGGACCATTCCCAACCGTCTCCATGAAGCTGGGCTACGGTCGCGCACACCGTTAGGCCGTCTTCCGCTCACGCCCCAACATCGTGCAGCCCGCCTCCAGTGGTGTCGCGACAGGCGTGAATGGAGGGACGAATGGAGACGTGTCGTCTTCAGCGATGAGAGTCGCTTCTGCCTTGGTGCCAATGATGGTCGTATGCGTGTTTGGCGCCGTGCAGGTGAGCGCCACAATCAGGACTGCATACGACCAAGGCACACAGGGCCAACACCCGGCATCATGGTGTGGGGAGCGATCTCCTACACTGGCCGTACACCACTGGTGATCGTCGAGGGGACACTGAATAGTGCACGGTACATCCAAACCGTCATCGAACCCATCGTTCTACCATTCCTAGACCGGCAAGGGAACTTGCTGTTCCAACAGGACAATGCACGTCCGCATGTATCCCGTGCCACCCAACGTGCTCTAGAAGGTGTAAGTCAACTACCCTGGCCAGCAAGATCTCCGGATCTGTCCCCCATTGAGCATGTTTGGGACTGGATGAAGCGTCGTCTCACGCGGTCTGCACGTCCAGCACGAACGCTGGTCCAACTGAGGCGCCAGGTGGAAATGGCATGGCAAGCCGTTCCACAGGACTACATCCAGCATCTCTACGATCCTCTCCATGGGAGAATAGCAGCCTGCATTGCTGCGAAAGGTGGATATACACTGTACTAGTGCCGACATTGTGCATGCTCTGTTGCCTGTGTCTATGTGCCTGTGGTTCTGTCAGTGTGATCATGTGATGTATCTGACCCCAGGAATGTGTCAGTAAAGTTTCCCCTTCCTGGGACAATGAATTCACGGTGTTCTTATTTCAATTTCCAGGAGTGTATTATCATATTGGCAATACAATCACTTATTATACAGTAGTAGCTAATGTTGGAAATGCTTGTTAGCTGTTAGCTGTATCAGTACAGAAATAACTAAATGAATGGGTAACACTTGGGAAGAAAAGTTTGATGTTGATTCCGTACACCTGTTATGAACTAGTTGTTGTGAACTGGTTCAAGACATGAAATATCTGGAGTCAATTTTGGCACAATCTGTTGTTTGTTTGCAATACAACCTCAGATATTCCCCCACTGTGGTAATTGTTTGACAGACTGACTATAATACCATCAGCACATAAGAGGTTTCCTTCCTTTATTTAAAAAATAATCAGTTCTGTCGTAATAAACGAGGACACATGGAAGAAACTTGTTTGGAGTATGAAAGATTTATTTATTACAATTGTAGTGACCCACGTAAGATTCCACACCCACAACCTGGGTGCACAGTACAGTGGTATGGCATGCCATGGATATCGCAGGGGCCTTCACTCTCAAATGCGTGCAAGGCATCTCCATAGTGCAATCTACTGGCTGGCCGATAGCTTATAGAATCATGCCTCACCAACCTTGCCACCAGTCAGATCTTGATATTCAGCCTGTGTGTCTCAGACTAATAGTGCAGCCACTCCGTGACGAGTGTTTTCCTTTACTGGTATTCTTGCAGTAATAAGATGTGTCTGTTATTATCTGTATTTTCTTGTAGTCAGAACAGCAATAGGAAATTAATATAAACATAATGAAGGCAATGAGAAGAAAATGTGATTATAAATGATGTGCAGATATACTGTCCATGTAAAAATTTACATTTCCAGCTTTTATGTTTGTGATCTTGTTCAGGGTAGTTTTATTTTCATGCATCAATAGTAGTCATCCAATATATTCTTGTTTCATTATCCTTGATAATGAGTTCCACAATATGAAGCTCTTAATGTAATACTCTTTTTTTCAAAGAAATGGCTTCAGTGTAGCCAGGAGCTGAACCAGAGTACTGTTGAGAAAGTATATAATCACACCTGTGCAATCCAAAGATTGTGGAAAGCCATCATTCTTACAGTCAAATACGCATAGTTGGCTACATTTTTATACCAACAAAGTTCTTCCTAACTTCTTTAAAAGAAATCTTCGTTCCATTGTCCTTGTTAGTGAATTAGTCTTCTTGGTAAATCATTCACCACATAAAAGGATATAAATGTGAGGTCCTTTGAAAACTCCTATTTTGATCTAGAAGACCAAGAATAAATTGTATATCTAATTAACTGCCCTGACACGGGGGTTCATTAAGCAAAGTCTGATGAAAATTAATATCTGGTTCTCTGTGAATGAATTGGCACTGAACTACACTAAAACACAAGACATGCAATTCTGTACTGCACAAGAACTGGCCACACTATTAGAAACAATGCATGAAAGTAAATTTATAAATGAAATTGATATTCTGAATTTGTGTGTGTTTTACTGATAAGAAACTGAACTGGGAGTTGCATGTTACAGAGCTTGTTAAATGTCTAAGGTCTGCAACTTTGACGTTATTAATAATAAGAGATAGTTCAGAAGAAAATGTCAAACAATTGACTTACCTTTCCTAATTTCATTCACTAATGTCATTTGGCATAATGTTCTGGGGTAACACAGCTTAGAGGAGAGGGCAGGCAAAAATGTTTGTTGCACAGAAGCATGTAATAGGATTAACATAAGGTGTCCACTTCAGGAGCTCTTGTAAGCATCTCTTTAAGCAGTTGGGCACACTGACAACAGCTACAGTACATTTTCTCCCTAATGAAGTTCGTTGTTAGCAATTATTGTTTGTTTGAAAACAACAGTATCATTCAGAAATACTCGAAGGAGAAATGACTTGTAACCGTCTGACTTAACTGTAACCATACTCAGTTGAATATATCAGACAATGGAAAATCCAATATGGAATATAACAGTGTTAGGAACATGATATTAAGTTCCTAACGACCATATAGCAGAGATGCTAAATCGCATGTAGGCACAACATAAAGATTCTCAGAAAGTGCACTCTTGGCCAACAAAGTCTTTGTCAGAAATAAGAAATAGACAATGCATACCATGCCCCCCTCCCCCCCTTCCCCACACACACATGACCAGTCTCTGGCTGCTGAGGCCTGGCTGCGAGCTGCAGCACATTATGGGAGAGGCAACTGGGTGGTTGGAGTGAGGAGGAGGCTGGGACGGAGAGGGGAATGATAGCAGGGTAGAGATGGAGGATGGTAAAGTGCTGCTTGTTGGACATACAGGGACGAGGTGGAGAGAGGGTAGGACAGCTAGGTGCAGTCAGGAGGTTATACGGAAGTTGGTGCGGGGGGGGGGGGGGGGGGGAGGGTGGAAATGGAGAGAAGTCAAGACTGTGGGTGCATTGGTGGACTAGAGGGCTGTGTATTGCTGGAGTGGGAACAGGGAAGGAGCCATATGGATAAGGTTGAGGCTAGGAGGTTATGGGAATGTAGGATATATTGCAGGGAGAGTACACACATTTCAGAAAAGCTGGTTTTGGTGGGAAGGATCGAGATGACACAGGCCATGAAGCAGTCATTGAAATGAAATGAAGAACATTGTGTTGGGCAGCAGGCTCAGCAACAGGGTGGTCCAGCTGTTTCTTGGCCACAGTTCGTTGGTGGCTATTCATGCTGAAAGACAGCTTGTTGATTGTCATGGCAATGTAGAATAGACCTAGATGCAAGGTCTGTCCTGTACACCCTACCACCACTGTGCGCCACTGTGGGGTTTGATTAGTGACAGGAGCTTTTAGGACAAGTCCGGTGACCAGTGTACTGGTGGAGGCTGGTGTCCCTCCACTGCAGATCAGACGTGCACAACTGCTCACCAGTTACGCAGCACACATTCGTAGTTCCCCTGAGCATCCGATTTACCGTCTCCTTTTCCCGCCCGAGGCCGTCCATCTCCTGCATCGGCGGCCCAGATTGGGGCCGTTCACATATGCCTCCATGGTGTACGCCTCAGCCGCAGCTTCGTCTGAGCCTTTTGTGTGGCCCTAAGGACTCTAACCCCGCCACTCTCCGCTGTCACTTCTTCTCGATTCTTGACGTGTTCCGGGGCTCTGCAGTGGTTTACACCGACGGCTCAGTGGTTGATGGTCACGCAGGCTTCGCGTATGTTCGTGGAGGACATGTTGAGCAGCACTCCTTGCCAGTTGGCAGCAGTGGTTTCACTGCCGAGCTGGCGGCCATATCTTGTGCTCTTGAGCACATCCCCTCATCCCTGGCGAGTCATTTCTCCTGTGTACTGTCTCACTTAGCAGCCTACAGGAGACTATGAATGTGTGGAAGTCTTCCATGCAGGCCTCTTGCAGGGAATCAGTTGTCCTCTGCCAGCTCCACATTGGCCATACGTGGCTAACGCATGGTTACCTACTCCATCGCGAGGACCCACCTCAGTGTCGCTGTGGCTCTCAAATGCCAGCTTTCCACCTCGTGCTGGACTGCCCACTTTTAACCGCTCTGCGGCAGACTTTTAACTTTCCCAGCACCCTGACTTCGGTGTTCAGCGACAATGCCTCCACCACAGCTTTAATTTTACATTTTATCTGTGAGAGTGGGTTTTATACTTCTATGTAGGTTTTAGGGCATATCCTTTGTACCTTGTTTTCTTGTCCTCTTTTTTTCCTTTTAGTATTTGTTGCCTTCCCTTCATTCTTGTGGCTTTTCCTTTCTTTTCGTTTTGTGTTATATGTTTTGTCCATTCTTTTCTCACCCTTGTGGCATTGTTTTATTAGGAACAAGGGACTGATGACCTGATAGTTTGGTCCCTTTTCTCTCTTCAAACCAACCAACCAACCAACCAACCAACCGGCTGCACCTAGCTGCCCTAGCCTCTCTCCTGCTCGTCCCTGTATGGTCGCATAAGCAGCAGTTTGCCATCTCCCACCCCTACCCTGCTATTCTTCCCCCTCCATGCCCCAGCCTTCTCCTTAACCCCCCCCCCCCCCCCCCCACCACCACCACCACCACCAACCAGTTGTTTCTCCCATTATGTGCTGCTACTCGCAGTCTAGCCTTAGCAGCCAGAGACTGTTGTGTGTGTGTGTGTGTGTGTGTGTGTGTGTGTGTGTGTGTGTGTGTATGTTATGACAGTCTTTTTGTTGTGCCTATCTGCAACTCAGCATCTCCGCTATGTGGTGGGTAGCAGCTATCCTTTTCATAATACTGTTAAAGTGAAGATATTAATTTTATATGATAAATTGAACTGTTTAAACATATTTAAATTTTGCAGTTAATTGTTTAACATTGCTCCTCCAAAACTACTCATTCTCTATACTTGCACTGTACATTACATGCAGTTTCAGAGAAAAGTATTGACCTTATGCTGTGGGCAAGGTTCACTCGTAGTGCCAGAAGGGATAACGTCACATCAGAGCATGCACACTTGGAAATACTGCTGTCTCTCTTCTCTGAGTTGAGCATAGTGCAGCTGACCATCGCGTCAGCATTCAACACTGGTTTCTGATCACTGTGGAGAGAGAGCTGCAAACCATACTGTCCATTTTATTTGCATATTTTTGAAGAGAAATGGTGTAATTTTAGTGTGATTTCCAATTTGCATTCAAAGAGGAATGACATAATTTTAATGTGATATTTACAGTGTGCTCTAGCACATGAGCACATGATAGCCAGCTACCTTAATGTAGCCCAGAAAGAAATGAAGGATTCAGCCATAAAAATTTTTAACCACCTACTTGGCAGCTTTATGCACGCACACACGGGATGCACTCAATGGAAAATTCAGAATGTAATAATAATAATAATAATAATAATAATAATAATAATATGAAAAGAATAGCTAGCTACTCAACATATAGAGGAGGTAGTACATGGCAGACAGGAACAATAAAAAAAGACTTCTAGATATTTTCAGCTATTTGACTAAATCCTTCATCAGACATAGGCAGAATAACTCGCATACATTCATACAAGCATAATTGACAAACACATAAACACTGTTGCCATCGGGTGCCATGGCCCAACTGCGGCTGCGTGAGCAGCAATTTTTTTTTTTTTTTTTTTGGGTGTGCAGCAGGGGTATTCACTTTCTTTGGCAATAAATTTTGTTTCTGTAACCTCCATGGTCTCAACCTTTGCCAGTTCCTATCCTCAAGCTGCGCATCACTTTTCTTGCTTCCACTCTAGTCCTGCGAACACCTTATATCCCAACAGTGCACCTGCATCGTCATAGTCCTTTCTCCTTCTCTAATTCTCTCCCCTCCCCTTTGCTCTCCCCCCCTACACAGACTCCCAATGCTGCACCTAGCTTTCCACTGTTCCCACTATGTCCCTGCATGCTCCCACAGACATTACAAGCATCTTCCCCCATCTCTACCTGCTATCCGTTTCCCTGTCTACCCCTGCTATAGAGAGTGAGAGGGAGACAGAGAGAGATATTTAGTATATTATTTGCAGACTCCTTGAAGACACTTTTGCTGCCAACATAGCCTGACTTAATAAGAGTTGAGCTGTGGAGTTAACATCACACATAACAAAATTTAGCACAGCAAAGACAACACAATATGGTGACGATATCAGTTTATGCTACATTGTACATTGGGATAAGGTTGGTAATGACCTGAAAAAAGTGAATATTGGTCACTTCAAATTCATACACCAAGTGACTTATATCAGTTCTGTTATTCCCATCACATGTCATGACAAATATCTCTTGGAGTGTGCAATTAGTGAAGTATAAAACACAGTACGTAAAAAAGAATTGCTTAAGACAGTTGTGTAAATAATCAACATTTTGCCCATTTGTTATTGGGAAAGTGTACTGAAATTGGGAAGACAGACTTATTCCACATTACAGTGAGAGATATAATTATAATCCATCCAACATACAAATAACTAACAAAACCTTTATTTGGGATTAAAAAGACTGAGACTTCTGTAGGGGTCAAAGCTTCAGAAGATTTTCAGTGCCACAGTGTCTGCCACTGTGATGAATTTTGTGAATGGTTTCATGGTACCTCCAGTTGCTAATGTCTTTATTTCATGTATGATTGTACAGTTGCAGCTTTAGCCCATTTTTTAGTATCAAAAACAAAAGCATTATATGTTGGATATATTAGTGACACTTCTAATTTTGACATAGGAACAAGTCCTATATCTAGATATACCAAGTGCATTACTGTTTCATTGGAGTACTGGATTGATTTTTTGTATATAATATCTTTGTAACAGCTATTCAAAAATGACATGCTACCACGATAAGAGAACAAATAATTAGCATTTATTTCAAAGAAATTACCACAGTCATATTTACACCAATGATGAATGATAATTAAACATAATTGAGAAAAAAGGCATATGTAGGTTAATTACCAAATTTCTGTAAAATAATTAGAATCTTCCTAGTGTTAAGTACGTTAAAACATGGACCTTATATATCTTAAAGCTCAGCAACAACTGCTCAAAAGTAATGTGCTCCTAAAATAGTGAGAAACCTCTCCCAACATATTCCATGAGCATTACATGCAGTCACATGAGCAAGGACATACTACTAAAGAATCATCCATAAAGGAAGATATTATATTTACAGATAAGACTTGTTCCTACATCAAAATCACAAGTGTCACTAATGTATCCAGTGTTAATGCTTCCATTTTAGATACCTGAAAATGGCCTAAGGCTGATATTGCACAATAATATGTGAAATAAAGAGAATGGCAATTGATGGCATCATGAAATCAATCACATAATTTCAAAAGATTGTTGAAAGACAGTGTTGGGAGCCAAAAGAGGGAGTTACAGAGCTGTGTATGTTACAGGAGGTGAAAGAGGTGTATAAGGATGTAAGTCAGCAAGAAAGGCTTTCCTGAAGGGCTTGGATGGGTGTGATATATTCTGTGTTGGGTAGAAATACTTCCAGATAGGAATACGACAAAAGTAACTGGCAGCTTTCTCATGTGATACTGTGAATGTTGCTCCAGTTGTTAAAGGACAAGTTTTACTTTATGAAGTGTTTCACCCCAATATCATAGAGGAAGGTATCTCAATATTTATACCTTCTCAATATACTATCCTCAATCTACTAAAAGCACACACAAAATCTTTTCTCAAACAGCTCCGACCTCTCTCCATTTGTGACTTGAATGTTTCCACCCAGCCTCCCACTGACAACCTTCCAGGATTTTCTCGTCTGAAACCAGACTTCATCTTCCTGTTATGGTACTGCGAACGGCTGAAAGCAAGGGGAAACTACAGCCGTAATTTTTCCTGAGCGCATGCAGCTTTACTGTATGATTAAATGATGATGGTGTCCTCTTGGGTAAAATATTCCGGAGGTAAAATAGTCCTCCATTCGGATCTCCGGCCGGGGACTACTCAAGAGGACGTCATTATCAGGAGAAAGAAAACTGGTGTTCTACGGATCGGAGCATGGAATGTCAGATCCCTTAATTGAGCAGGTAGGTAAAAAAATTTAAAAAGGGAAATGGATAGGTTAAAGTTAGATATAGTGGGAATTAGTGAAGTTCGGTGGCGGGAGGAACAAGACTCTGCTCAGGTGTCTACAGGGTTATACACAAAATCAAATAGGAGTAATGCAGGAGTAGGTTTAATAATCAATAGGAATGCAGGTAAGCTACTACAATCAGCATAGTGAATGAATTATTGTGGCCAAGATAGATACGAAGCCCATACCTACTACAGTAGTACAAGTTTATATGCCAACTAGCTCCGCAGATGATGAAGAAATTGAAGAAATGTATGATGAAATAAAAGAAATTATTCAGGTAGTGAAGGGAGATGAAAATTTAATAGTCATGGGTGACTGGAATTCGACAGTAAGAAAAGGAAGAGAAGGAAACGTAGTAGGTGAATATGGAATGGGGCTAAGAAATAAAAGAGGAAGCCGCCTGGTAGAATTTTGCACAGAGCATAACTTGATCATAGCTAACACTTGGTTCAAGAATCATGAAAGAAGGTTGTATACATGGAAGAACCCTGTAGATACTAGAAGGTTTTAGATAGATTATATAATGGTAAGACAGAGATTTAGGAACCAGGTTTTAAATTGTAAGACATTTCCAGGGGCAGATGTGGACTCTGACCACAATCTATTGGTTATGAACTGTAGATTAAAACTGAAGAAACTGCAAAAAGGTGGGAATTTAAGGAGATGGGACCTGGATAAACTGACTAAACCAGAGGTTGTACAGAGTTTCAGGGAGAGCGTAAGGGAACAATTGACAGGAATGGGGGAAAGAAATACAGTAGAAGAAGAATGGGTAGCTTTGAGAAATGAAATAGTGAAGGCAGCAGAGGATCAAGTAGGTAAAAAGACGAGGGCTAGTAGAAATCCTTGGGTAACAGAGGAAATATTGAATTTAATTGATGAAAGGAGAAAATATAAAACTGCAGTAAATGAAACAGGTGAAAAGGAATACAAATGTCTCAAAAATGAGATCGACAGGAAGTGCAAAATGGCTAAGCAGGGGATGGCTAGAGGACAACTGTAAGGCTGTAGAGGCTTGTCTCACTAGGGGTAAGATAGATCCTGCCTACAGGAAAATTAAAGAGACCTTTGGAGAAAAGAGAACCACTTGTATGAATATCAAGAGCTCAGATTGAAACCCAGTTCTAAGCAAAGAAGGGAAAGCAGAAAGGTGTAAGGAGTATATAGAGGGTCTATACAGGGGCGATGTTCTTGAGGACAATATTATGGAAATGGGAGAGGATGTAGATAAAGATGAAATGGGAGATACGATACTGCGTGAAGAGTTTGACAGAGCATTGAAAGACCTAAGTTGAAATAAGGCCCCTGGAGTAGACAACATTCCATTAGAGCTACTGACAGCCTTGGGAGAGCCAGTCCTGACAAAACTCGACCATCTGTTGAGCGAGATGTATGAGACGGGCGAAATTCCCTCAGACTTCAATAAGAATACGATAATTCCAATCCCAAAGAAAGCAGGTTTGACATGTGTGAAAATTACCGAACTATCAGTTTAATAAGTCAGCTGCAAAATACTAACGCGAATTCTTTACAGACGAATGGAAAAACTAGTAGAAGCTGACCTCGGGGAAGATAAGTTTGGATTCCGTAGAAGTGTTGGAACACGTGAGGCAATACTGGCCCTACGACACATCTCAGAAGAAAGATTAAGGAAAGGCAAACCTAGTTTCTAGCATTTGTAGACTTAGAGAAAGCTTTTGATAATGTTGACTGGAATACTCTCTTTCAAATTCTGAAGATGGCAGTGGCAAAATACTGGGAGCGAAAGGCTATTTACAATTTGTACAGTAAGCAGATGGCAGTTTTAAGAGTCGAGGGACATGAAAGGGAAGCAGTGGTTGGGAAGGGAGTGGGACGGGTTGTAGCCTCTCCCCTATGCTATTCAATCAGTATATTAAGCAAGCAGTAAAGGAATCAAAAGAAAAGTTCGGAGTAGGTATTAAAATCCATGGAGAAGAAATAAAAACTTTGAGGTTCGCCGATGACATTGTAATTCTATCAGAGACAGCAAAGGACTTCGAAGAGCAGTTGAACGGAATGGACAGTGTCTTGAAAGGAGGATATAAGATGAACATCAACAAAAGCAAAACGAGGATAATGGAATGTAGTCGAATTAAGTCGGGTGATGTTGAGGGAATTAGATTAGGAAATGAGACACTTAAAGTAGTAAAGGAGTTTTGCTATTTGGGGAGCAAAATAACTGATGATGGTCGAAGTAGAGAGGATATAAACTGTAGACTGGCAATGGCAAGGAAAGCGTTTCTGAAGAAGAGAAATTTGTTAACATCGAGTATAGATTTAAGTGTCAGGAAGTCGTTTCTGCAAATATTTGTATGGAGTGTAGCCATGCATGGAAGTGAAACATGGACGATAAATAGTCTGGACAGGAAGAGAATAGAAGCTTTCGAAATGTGGTGCTACAGAAGAATGCTGAAGATTAGATGGGTAGATCACATAACTAATGAGGAGGTATTGAATAGAATTGGAAAGAAGAGAAATTTGTGGCACGACTTGACTAGAAGAAGGGATCGGTTGGTAGGACATGTTCTGAGGCATCAAGGGATCACGAATTTAGTACTCGAGGGCAGCGTGGAGGGTAAAAATCATAGAGGGAGACCAAGAGATGAATACACTAAGCAGGTTCAGAAGAATGTAGGCTGCAGTAGGTACTGGGAGATGAAGAAGCTTGCACAGGATAGAGTAGCATGGAGAGCTGCATCAAACCAGTCTCAGGACTGAAGACCACAACTACTACATTTTACTTAAATTATCAATTCATCAGTCATAAACTCTCCCATTTAGTACTAAGATTTCTGTAGGAGAGAATTGTGTTGCTTTCTTTTCTTCTTGTTTTTAGTCCTATTATATACAAGGCATGAATTACACTAATTAACAAATTTAAACTTTTTTCCGCATCTGGTTTGTAAATGGATGGATTTACCTAATTTTGGGGTGCTGAGTACACTGGTAAAATCAGTTTTTCTCTGTGATGTCGCATTTCCTAGATACACAGCAGAATAAAAAAATGGTAATATCGAAAATTGATACAAGTAAGTCAAACAAAAATACACATTCAGAATGTTTGAAATAAATACTGTTTTGTATGTATATATGGACATGATGCCAATAAAAAGTCCAAATTAGTTCAGAAGATATTTTCACCTTTAATCGTCTTTGGTTTTTGAAAAATGTGGTGACGGAGCTGTTCTTTTGTTTGCCATTTCATCACTCTCCCTAACAAGATCCCAGCAGTAGTCACCCATCATCAAAGGATTCCAATGGCCTTGGTAATGGTGTTACATGGTAAAAATGTCTTGGTGAAAGCGTTCACCATGCTCATTGCTTACAGCTCCCAAATTTTCCGGTAAGAAATCAAGGTGAAAATGTAAAAAGTGAATTTTAAGCTACCTTCTACACCCCATGTTCTTACAGTTGTCACCAGTTCATTCACAATGGTAACATAGTTTTTGTCTTTTCTGTTACCCAAAAAGCCTGGCACAATTGCTTTAAAAGAAGACCAATTAGCTGATTCGATATCTGTGAGTTTGGTATCAAAGGTTGGATCTTTCAGAAATTTTCTTATCTGTGGTCCAACAAATATACCTCTTTAGTTTTGTCTCATTTACTTTGGGAAACTTTTCTTTTAAGTGATTGATGGCCTCACCTTCTCTATCCAGAGCTTTTACGGAGTTCTTGATAAGGACCATTTTGATATGAAGGGGAGGCAAAATGATTTTATCGGGCTCAACCAAGGGGGTATTGTTCACATTTACATTACCAGGAACATATGACTTCCTTATAGGCCATTCCTTGACTGTATAGTGGTTCTTGGTGTCACGGCTGTCCCAAAGACAAAAAAAGCAGCAGTATTTCATGAATCCAGCCTGTAAACCTGTAAGGAGTGCAACAACTTTTAAATCACAGCAAAGCTGCCATTCATGATCCTTATATTTGATTGCCTCTAGCAGGAAAGCCATGGTTTCATAAATTTCTTTCATTTCTACTGTGTAAGCCAAAGGTACCAATGGAAATGCATTGCCATTATGCAGTAGTACTGCTTTCAAGTTGGTTTTACTGGAGTCAATAAATAGTCACCACTCCTGTGGATTATGTTGTACACCAAGCTGCATCATCAGACTCTACTTACACACATTGAATTCTGCATATCGAAATACTGAGCGAAGGAAGCACCTCTTGATCTGAAACAGGCAATTTTTGTCGCTGGAGCTAGAAGGTTCCGTTGTTGCAGTCTCGACCCCAAGAGTTCAGCTTGCTGTTTCGAAAGTTATAGATCATGAACCAAATTGTTCAATTCCTTTTGATTAAAGAGCTGAGGCGAAGTGTCAGGATATTGAGGACAGTACTCTTCTATATGTTCAACACTTTCTGATTCACTTAACATCGTGTCTGGTTCCGTGGATTTCAAGTTACAGACAGGAACAGGCAGTCCCTCATAATAGGGCACAGCCAAATGCACTGAAGATACATTTGGATACTTTATTTTATGTCTAATTTTGCTCGAATGTCCCAAAATATTTGTAAGACAGAAGTAACAGTCATTAGGTTCACACCACACTATCAGAATAGCGAATGGCATGACTTGGTGTTTTCCTTTCATTGACTCGGTTAAGGTTGTAGTACAGGTTATGCAGGCAATATGCCTTCTCACTCAAATCAGTGATTGTTTTTATTTGGGCTTTTGGAGTGAATTTCGCATACACATGACAAACATTGTTGGGGTGGTTTAGACAGCAATGAGATTTACTAGTTGCCATTTTTCTTAGTGTAAGTTTTAAACACAAAAAGTTTGCACTATGTTTCACAGGAAACACTCACTGAGGATCTCTTTCACACCACTGGATTACCACACCAACCATTTACTGACGATTTGTAGATCTTATAGCTCTCCTCTGCAAATGAAAACGAACAGTTAAACATCAAAACAGAAGAACAGCAAAAAGCAAAATACTGAATATGAAAAATAAAAAAAAACCTTTAAAAACTCAAAAATGGTACATGTTAGAACATTTTGAAAGATATATTCGGATTCTACACACCAAAATACATACTAGTTGATGTATCACATCCCAGATGCAAAATGGCTGTTGAGTAGTGTTATTAAGTAGAAATGCTTTATAAGGCCACATAAGATTCTGGTATGTTTGTTATTGTTTTAGCATTTACAGTGTTTTTTCAGCAATGGATACCAAACTCAGTGCTTACAGTGATCTCTTATTTTACAATAAAGTTTTGTACCTGGTAAGTTTCTCAATTTTTTTACATGACTGGTGGAAGGGAGGGGGGGGAGAAGGTATAGGTTGAGGTTGAGACTGAGGCAAGGATAGGGAGAGAAGTTTGGAGGGAGAGGGAGAGGGAGTGGAATAAAAGAATTTCAATTCTTCAGACATGCATTTCTCTGCAGTGCTCCCTCATCTCTTCTGAAAGAGGTTTAGATAAGCGTTGCATGACCTAAACAGTTTATACTGATGTAAAAACGTGCTGGCAAATGTTAAAACAACTTACGGGGATGCAGCTGGGTGATATCTTAGACAATTGCCAATATTTCGATGGGTGATCACTTGGTCTTTCACAATGCACAAATGCAATGAGAGAGTGCTGTGCAAAGACGTTTAAATCCTGGACAGGGCTTCACTGACCAAGAAAAATATAATGGCATCTACAGAAAGCCCACACACACATCATAAACAACTAGTGCCACTTCACGATGAAATGTGGCAATGTCAGTAGTTGTTTATAGTGAATATTAGTTACCAAAAGGTGAACAATGATAAACTCTATTCCTCTATTGTTTGACCAAGGAGAGAGCAGGATTCCAAACAGAATTTAAGCAAACACCCCAGTCTCAACTGCCTGCTTGATAGTTGGAAATGCACACCAGAATCGCTGTCGCATTCCAAAGAATGATTGCTACCCATTCAGTGTTCTTTAGCAGCAGAATTGTTAGGCTGTTGTAAGTGTGTGTGATGCTCATGCTCTATACATGATGATCTGATGAACGTATTATGTACCACAACTACATGAAATAAGGTAGACACCCACCTTTACAGACTCTAAAAGGGCCGTAAGCTAAGATGGTGTTCAAAAAATGCTTTTCACAGGGAGTTTCCACAAAATATGACCAATCCTGTTGAACATGCTACATGCATAAGCCAAAGAGACCATAGACTTAAGTGCCACCTTGTGATTCACGCAACATGCGTCTTTCACTGTTTTCATTCTGGAGAAAAGTGATGGCAAGATGGACTGACTCATCTGACAAACTTCCAGGTCCTGAGATGAGATGAAACGAGGTATGAAGTCCCTGTCATGCCGAGCCAGATGGTGACAACTGTCACCTTAAAGATACAAATAAGATTTGGCTTTCTATAAACAGCATGTCGAAATGTACCATCAACCTTTCTCCCGATAATGCACCATGGAATGGAAATCAGCTGCCCTTTTTCACCTCCATAGTGAAACAAACATTTGGCTGGATTGAATTCAAGTGTTCTAAAAAACTGTTCTCAATATCACTGCCATGAGGCAAACTACAAAAGTTTCATCTACGTAGTTACACAAGCATGCATGTTTCATGGCAATGATTCCAGGGCATGTTCCTCAAAGTCTTCCATAACAATGTTAGTTGATAGCAGGTGACAATGTGCTCCCCACTGAAACTCCATCTTTCAGCTCATAAAACTGGTCATTGATTAAAAGTAAGTGGTAGGCAATTCATGTTGAAATAGGTTACTTTTAGTGAGTGAAGAGAGAGACCGCATCAGAACAAACTAAAATATCGGACTCATGGCCACCTTCCTTTCCTTGACATGTTGATCAGAAGGAAATTTGATGGTATATTAAGGTATGCCATTTCTAGGAAGCTAACTCGTACTACTTTGTGTCTTCAGGCTGATAGTTGTCACCATCTGACTCAGCATGAAGGGGTATACTGTACCTTGTTTCACAAGACCTAAATAATCTCACACATTGAAAGTCTGCATTCTGCAAAAATGTTTATAGTGTAAGACATATCACACACACACACACACACACAGTGCTCTATTGACCAACCACATATTGGGTGACTGATGAAAATAATGAGATGTTATGTAAGTCTGCTACCGTTTTGTCCTACTTCAATAGAATTTCCATCAAGGGCAGTTGTATTCTGCAGAAAAATGATGTAAAGTGCATTTTTAACTATCTAAAATTAGGGTCATTTCAGGGTCTGTAAAGGATGACCTTGGTTTGCCATATCCCAAGCAGTTGCGGCATGTCATACTTTGGCCAAACCCATCAGGACTGGAGAAGACCTGGGTACAGAGTGCAAGAGTTACACACACTTAAAATGTCTGAGCAAATTTGTTATTGCAGAATGTTGCCTTGGTCAGGGTCATCCTTAACTTCCGATATGGGCAATTTTTGGGTGTGTGGTGGCACTTTGTTTATGGCATGCTTGTTGTCTTTCGGCATATGCTATATTATGATTTCTGGCCAGCTAGCCTCGTACCGAGGGTTTTAAATATCCTTGCACAGCACTCTCTTGTTGGATTTGGGCCTTGCAAATGATGACGTGTTCATCTTTGAAAATATTGGCAGTTGACAAAGACATTAACTGGCTGCATTGTTATGAGTTGTTTAAAATATTTTACATGCCAAGAGAAACTAAAGTCTCCCACTATGCTAAAATATTACCATGATATTAAAGATTTTTCCCCCTTTAAAAATATTATAATCACTTGTTGCCACATTTGTTGGACAGGTATCGTAATGAGAACAGTTCTGTGCATAGAGTATCTCTTGCCTTCATGTTGTGTGTGTTTACAAAAAACTGTTTTGTGGGAATATTCATTCTTAGCTTCACTGTGTGACTTAATGGTTTGTTGTACTGAGAAAACATTTTTAACACACGTTCTGTTTACAGGAGCACCTTAATGGAGGCTGTTGAAGCTGCTACAAAACGTGCCGCAGAGCTTGGAAAAAACAAGTGAGGGGAAAGCTACATACAGATGCATTTACAAATTTGTTAAAATGATGAAATGTCATTTTAAATGATGTACATAATATTGTTGATCATGTCATAATCTCATGTATGTAATATCTTACTGTGAAATAAAAGTTTTAAGAATGGTTTGTACGTTCTCCCTACATAATTTTCTATGTGATACAAGGATGACTTACCTGTCATCACTCAATATTGAGTATTTACTATTAACTGGACTCAGTATTGAGTCCAGTTATATGTTGTACAGAAGACTGATAGATTCATGAGTTATAGGTCTTCACAGAAATTAAATATGAATTTACATTAAGTGAAAATGCACAAAATGCTTTTTAATTTGATTTTATTGACTGTAGAAGATAGTTGCTTAATGCATAGTATCACAAAATGGTTGGCTGGCAGTGATTTGATTCAAACTTTGTTCCTTTGAATCTGTCACAGTTAATCAGATGTTAGCCTAATATTGCCTCTGATTCTTTCATGATATCAGTTTCACCCCTGCCTCCTTTCCTCCATTAAATTCATAACTTATTAGCTGTTCCAATAAATAAATAAATTCTGATTGACAGCATTGTAAATAGCCTTCTTCAGGGTGGTGTACTTTTTAGTAAACTTACCACCCTGATGATGTAGAACATTTGCACCATTGGCTGAAATGATCCGTACAAGAACATGACAATGTGGTCATGTATATGGCAAAGTGTTATTGAATACTGCAATGGCCATGGAAGCCTATACTCACCCGTGTTGGAATTATGTTAGGAATTACTTGTTAGTCCCGGCCACAACTGCTTATTTCATTGTGTGTTGTCATATTTGTCTGCTGCAGGTAGCTTAATAAATCCTCATTTCCATATTATCACTATTAATTTACATATAACTCTCAAAGCTTTCAGTTACAAGAGTTTAGAATGTATTGCTTCACTACACTGAGATGAGATGGCAGTTTGGCAAAAAGATGGCACATGTGAACCTGATGTAAAGCAATGACTGTTATTTGAAGTGTATGAAATCGAAAAACATTTCAGAGTAAGTCTGATTAACATGCAAAGTGACAGGAATGGATTCTAAAGCTTTGGATTTTGACACAAGAAAGTAGAATTTTGGTTTTGAAACACATTGCTTGGGATGGGAATTTTGCTTGAAGGTATTGAGCTAAATAGTTAAACTCCAAAGGATCACACCATATTGTAAGAGTTAGAACTGCTGTCTCGAAACACAGCAGTGGTGGTGTTTCACATGACCTAATTTTCTGTTGATTTGGTATGACAAGCATGGAAGATTCACTTTGACTTTATATTGTAATTAATGTGACCAAAATCTTAATTTAAAAAAAATGGATACCATGGAACAAATTCCTGTTCAGGAGATCTACAGATAGCAAAAAGGAAGTAAATAACACGCAGTTTATACTACACACATACACCTCATACACATTACTAACTTTATCCTAATACACTACAGTATCTTCTTTGAAGGGGAGGTTTACAAACAAATCCACAGCACAACTAAGGGCACCTGCATAGCATCCTCCTATGCCAACCTATTATGGGCAATCTAGAGGAAACCTTCTCGAGCCTTCCAAAACCCCAAACACGTGATCTGATTTAAGTTCATTGATGATATTGTCTTGATCCGGGCTCAGGGCCAAGATACCCGACTCTCATTTCTTCGCAACCTCATCACCTCTCCCACCCGCTTCACCTGGTCCACCCCAACCCAGCATGCCACCTTCCTGGACATTGACCACCTCCTCTCCGATGGCTCCATCCACACCACTGTCCACATTAAATCCATCAACCACCAACAGTACCTGCATTTCAACAGCTGTCATCCCTTCCAAACCAAAAAATCCCTCTGTGCAGCCTGGCCAACAGGGGGCAGTAGATCTGCAGTGAAAATAACTCTCTTGCCCAAAGTTGAGGGTCTCACAACAGCCTTCAGAGCGTCACTACCCCCAGATCTAGTCTGCAAACAGGTTTCCCATTCCATACCCCCAAAAACACCCAATCCTCCCACCATCCCCAACAACAAGCTACAAGTGTGCTCCCCCCTTCGTCACCCTGCATCAACCCAGGTTAGAACAATTGAACCACATCCTTTGTCAGGTCTGTGATTATCTGTCATCATGCTCTGAACTTAGGGACATCCTACCCAAGATGCTTTCCACCCTCCTAAAGTGATGCTCGACTGCCCAATGAACCTTCAACACCTTAGTTCATCCATATGCCACTCCCAATCCCAACTTCTTGCCACAGGGATCATATCCCTGTGGAAGACGCAGGTGCAAGACCTGCCCAATCCACTTACCCAGTGCTTTCTACTCTTGTCACAGGCCACCATCAGAGGCACAACCACCTGTGAAAGCAGCCATATCATATACCAGTTCTGCTGCAATTGTTGCACAGCTTTTTATATTGGTATGACTATCAATTACCTGTCTATCAGGGTTGAATGTTCACTACCAAACTGTGGCCAAGAGCAAAGTGGACCACCTGTGGCACAACATGAAGCTGAACATAATGTGCTTCATTTCAGTGGCTGCTCCACAACCTGTAACATCTGGATCCTCCCCTCCACCACCAGCTTTTTCCGAAGTTTGTGGATGGGATTTATACTTACAACACATTCTCTGCTCCCAAAATCATCCCAGCTTGAACCTAAGCTAACCTACTGCCCCCACATCCTCCAGCCAACAGTTTCTGCCATCTCTGATCTATCACCTCCTCCAAATTCATGTTCCCCCCTTATTGTGCTCTGCTCTCTTGAAACGCCACCAGATTTTCACTTCTTTTCTGCTCTCCTATTCTGATCACTCCCTCCCCCCCCCCCCCCACCTTATCCCCATCCCCATGCTCCCATTCCATTCTCCTCCACAGCCTCCCGATGCCATGCCAGGCAGCCACTGTCTTGTCCCTGCACACTCTTGTCAGGAAGTGCTGGTTCCTCCCCCCATCCCCCCACCCCCTCCCATCCTGTATCCTGCTATCCTTCCCCCTTCTTCACCCCACTCCAGACTGCTGCTTCAGCTTGACCGTAGACCATTGCACTCTGGCTTCTGCGGCAGGAGAAAGTGGCCACATCTGCGCGAAGTGTGCTTGCTTGTGTGAATGTGTTTTCTCTTCTTTTCTGAAGAAGCCTTTGGCTGAAAGCTCAGTGCGTAACAGGTTTTTTGTTGTGCCTGTCTGCAACTCAATGCATCATATTTACGGAGAATAACAATCTGTCCTTTTCGTAGTATTGTTAATAGTACACACACTGTTCTTTACGAAGAATGCTTTGTATTACGATATCGAGAATAAATTTCTTGATTTCACTACAACCTTGCAGGTTATTTCAGGGGACATTCATGAAATTCTATAAGAACCATGATCTTTCGGTTTCTATCAATTTATTTGCTTATTCCTCATTTGGGCCCATGACACTTTGTGGGTCTGATTCTAGAGCACATGCCAGGACTTTCATATCAGTTCTAACCACTATCCTGATACACATTTTTATGTTGGTATTAATATGGACAAATAAATTAATGATTGCCACCCCTCCACCACCACCACCCTGTACAATGTATGGTGGTGATTACCAGCCAGCTCACACATACACTGCTTAACAAAACAGAAGGGGAGAAGAGAATGGAATGAAATTTCATGGTTTGGGAGGATATGTGATGTTATTTCAGTGGTTTCAAAGTCAAGTCAAGTTTACAGAGAATATAAGTTTGACATTGCAACCCCTTTGGCCTGGATGAGTGTCCTGATTTGGTGGGGAAGGGTGTCCTAAAGCTGTTGTCTTCTCCTGAGGGAAGCAATTCACAACTGTTGTGACTGATCGTTGATATTTTGGATACTGGCTCCAGGATGGAGTTGACATCAGAGCTGGCCCCAACACCTTTCATGGACAGATTTGGGGAGCTTGCTGCTGACAGGAATACCTCAGCATCACACAGTCAGTCTCTCTGTTGTTTGTGAGGGACACTTTTGACTTGCCCTACACTGAGCTGCCGCCCTGTGTCATACTGATGCAGGCAAATTTTAAAGAATGGGGCACTTCTTTCGCTCCCCATAGTATTGATGATATTCTCTGAATAATTGAATAATTAATTAATTTTGACTCGGTGCGATGGGTATGTCTATGATCTTTTAACATTGTTCACTTGATGATGCAGCTTAAAGCCACATAACTGGTCATATTCTAATAAACAACAATTTTACCAGCTGTGAGCAGAGTTCTTCCTAACATCACACCTTTCAACAGCTGTGGTTGCCCGGAATATAAAATCGTTTCTCATACCCGATGACGCCCCACATTATGATGCTAGCAGTAACACTGCCACGCCTCTCCAAAACATTGGAAGAATGGGACCTCTCCCCAGATCACCACCATGCTCACTGATGATGGTCATCTGGGATACTGCAGAACTGCAATTCATTGCTAGACACAATGTGATACCACTCATCAGCGGTCCATGCTCCCGGATTATGATACCACTCCAAACAAGCCATTTGGTTTGTGCTAATAATGGCAGTCTATGGATGTGACAGTAATTGCCCAGTGCAGCTGCTGCTAGTGTGCGAACTGTGGTATGTGATGACACAAAATGTTGCATGGAGCCTGTTACTTGTACTCAAATGGCTAGCACAAATGTGAAGTGTCATATGTTATTATTCTGAGTTAAGCCTTTATTATATATATTATTGAGTTGACAAATTCTCTTTGAATAAAATTTTGGTGTCAGAAATGACAGGAAGCTCATGACAGCATGTTGAAAATTGTTGGGAGCCAAGCCAGTTTTTCACGTGCACAATAATATGGAAGTCAGTTGGAGATCATGAGGACAGTAGGAAGACTGTTAAAATAAGTCCCATTTTAACTGATTCGACAACTGTTGCATTTGCTGGGCATGTGGGTCTGAGCATCATGCAAATACGTGACAGATGTTGACAATATTACTGGTGAACGATCTGATGATGCTCCCTTGTGGTGGTAGGCGTACTCAACCAGAATCTTGACAATGATTGTACCTGCCCTCCTGTTCCTATGCAGCCCAACATCAGTTTACTGTAACATCTAAATGTCCCACAAATATGGATATTGCACGACTGGACCAGTCGGCCAAATAAACTCTGTTAGGCACATTTCAAACTGTCAAATGCCTGATAATGCTGTCTCACACAAGTATCTGGCATCTCCTTGTCCTTCACAGTCATCACTCAACATGTGACTATGTTCTCATGCTCTATGTATATTACTGATCTGACGATAATGCTAAACATGAATGACACTAGTGCACTTTGGTGGCTGTGTTACCTGTCACAGTAATTGCATCTCTAGTCATTTACGTACCCTCCAGCAGAGTGTACATGTATAAAGCTGCATTGCCCTCTGACTATGTCTTCTGGTTGCTTCACTTTTTTTGTCAGTCAGTGTATATTATTCATCAGAATACAATGAATAGCCCAAAGCTTTATTTTTTTACTCAGCCTGCTCCTCAACTGGGCCAGCAGTCGAAACACCTTGTGTTTACTGTAAGATGTAACAGATTAAAAGAAAAAAAATTGCCAGTCTATGGCTGGTAATGATTGAAAGCACATTCTATGATTGCTTCTCAAACCAAAATAAGTCTGTAAGACATAATAGTAATAAAAAAATTTGATTATTATCTCATTAATCTAACTTTTTTGAGGATACAATTTGAGAGTTCTTGAGCTTCTTGACACAACCACTTTCCTTTCCATTCGTACACTCACACATTACCATCCATAAAACATACTATGGCAGATGATGTGATGATGATGTTTGGTTTGTGGGGCGCTCAACTGCGTGGTTATCAGCGCCCGTACATTTATCCAATCTTTGCTCAGTCCAATTTCGCCACTTTCCTGGATGATGATGAAATGATGAGGACAACACAAACACCCAGTCATCTCGAGGCAGGTGAAAATCCCTGACCCCGCCGGGAATCGAACCCGGGACCCCGTGCTCGGGAAGCGAGAACGCTACCGCGAGACCACGAGCGGCGGACACATACTATGGCAGCCATATGTAATGTAACCTCAGCAATGCTATAAATAAAGTGCTGGAATAATTAAAGCAAATTTATTATAAAAATCTTTGCCTACACCTTTGCATTACATCTCTGCATAATCATTATTCAGAGTTAAGCATTTATTATTCCTCTTAATGAGTTGACAGATTCTCTTTGCATAACATTTTGGTGTCAGAAACAGCAGCAACCTCATGACATGTTGAAGTTCTGCACTGGAATCAGAATGTTGGGAGCCAAGCCAATTTTTCATGTGCATACTGAGATGGAAGTCACTTGGAGCCCATATAGGCTGTAGGGGAATTGTTAAAATAAGTCCCATTTTAACTGATTGAACAACTTTTCACGTTTGGTGAATAATGTGGCACTGAGTATAGCACAAAAACATGAGTTATAGATAAGAGACTGTGTCACTTATTCGGAATAGCTCTTCTTAGTTTTCTTGATGTCTCACAGTAGGCTTCAGTTTTGTTTGACTTTCTACACTTCACAAAATCCTAAAATAAGATTTCTTTAACCCCCATCTACCATCCCCCCCCCCCCCCCCCAATCTCCAACCACGCAACTGGAAAAAGAAAAACAATAGACATATACAATTTTTGTGGCTGATTGTTTGGTGTGTTTTATTTTTGGGTGAGGTGGTGTGGGCCCTTACCATTGACTGCTACTTTTTCTCTGTGTTAACGTAGGAAGACAGTGTCTCATCACTGGTAATGGTTGCATTAAATAGGTTTTCTTCCTCCACAGAGTAATGAAAAAGAAAGTCTAGAGAAGCAGTCGTCCTTTGAGTTTTGTCTTTACAAGAAGGTGTTTAGTAACCCAAAGAGCACAGAACTTGCTGTACCCCAATAGTTTAGTCATGAATTCTTGCAAAACACCAAGAAATCTGTGGAAGTTTTCCAACAGTTCAGATATTGTGACATGCAATTTTCACAAAGTGTTTCGTCAGTTTTATGTTCCAATTTGTTGCTGACTACAGATGGATGGCCACTTCTGTCATCTTCAAAAATATTAATCCTTCCACTGTTAAGAAATTTGCTGTAGCTGATAATGTTAACCATCTACGTGAGAAATGAGTCCAGTGCAGCTGTCAGTAATAAGAATAATAAGAATTTCCATGACCAGTCAGCACAGGCGTCGACTCCATGGGGCCTGAGGGGGCCCGAGCCCCCTCAAAAATTTGTTTGGTGTGGCAGAGGCCCCCCCCCCCCAATAATTTAAGAAAATTATTAGTTATATTATGCTTTGTAAAACCACAAAATTATGTTGGAATTTTTTATTTTCCTTGTTTGATGAAATTTACCTTTTAAAATGCATTCAGTAATAAGTTAAGACAAATAATTATTACAGCAGTAGGCAGGTTAACTGAAAATGGGTGGTGTGAATAATGATAGTGCACACTTAGAATTTGCCCGGTGCGCGAACCTTTGGGTAAAGTTTGGCGCCGGCGGTACAGCACTGTGGCTGCGGCGACATAAAAAAACAATGGAGCAGAAGCGCCTGGAATCCATCGCGTCGCGTCGCCTTGATGCTTCGAGACATTACAATACCGCGGCTGTATAAAGTCCACCCTGCTGTCACAGTCATTCAGCGTGGATTGTTTCATTCAGTGCATGCTGCAGACGTGTTTAGTGTTCTGACTTTCGTCCCTAGTGGACTATTTTATATGACTATATTTTATTCGTTTACTTTAGTCTCTTAGTGTATTGTGACTTAAATTTGCAATGGATAAGTTTGTTAGCAAAAAGGCACGCTTGGAAGTTGATTATACTGCAAGGCAACCTCTAATAATTATTGTGTCATCAATTGCTTCGTCGACTTCAGGCGAGAACCGTTCATGGCCGAAACCTGGACAATCCGGTAAGGGAAGATCATTTCAGAAGTCTTGGTTGATCAAATATACATGGCTAGAATATGAAGCGTCGATCGAAGAAAAAGTTTACTGCAAAACCTGCAAAGAGGCAAATGCTAAAAATCTATTACAATTTTCATTAAAAATAAATAAATAAAATATTATATATATATATATATATAACAGAGGGAAACATTCCACGTGGGAAAAATATATTTAAAAAGAAAGATGATGAGACTTACCAAACAAAAGCGCTGGCAGGTCGATAGACACACAAACAAACACAAACATACACACAAAATCTAGCTTTCGCAACCAACGGTTGCCTCGTCAGGAAAGAGGGAAGGAGAAGGAAAGACAAAAGGATATGGGTTTTAGGGGAGAGGGTAAGGAGTCATTCCAATCCCGGGAGCGGAAAGACTTACCTTAGGGGGAAAAAAGGACAGGTATACACTCGCACACACACACATATCAATCCATACATACAAGAAAATGTCTGCTTGTGTCTTGTATGTATGGATTGATATGTGTGTGTGTGCGAGTGTATACCTGTCCTTTTTTCCCCCTAAGGTAAGTCTTTCCGCTCCCGGGATTGGAATGACTCCTTACCCTCTCCCCTAAAACCCATATCCTTTTGTCTTTCCTTCTCCTTCCCTCTTTCCTGACGAGGCAACCGTTGGTTGCGAAAGCTAGATTTTGTGTGTATGTTTGTGTTTGTTTGTGTGTCTTTCTTTTTATATATATATATATATATATATATATATATATATATATATATATAAAAAGAAGGTGTTAGGAAACTAAATTCTATCACTAAGCGAAGTGTGGCCTCCCAATTGAAAGAACAGTTAGATAGTGATATGAAGAAAGGCCGTTTAGTTCTTGAGACAATTTTTACTACCGTGCAATTTCTGTGCCGACAAGGATTAGCAGTTAGAGGGCACGAAGATGTAAACTCAAATTTTTTTCAGTTGTTGGAACTCCGAAAGAATGACATACCTGAGTTTAAAGATTGGTTAGGGGGTTTGGAGTATAGCTGGACATCTCACAATACTCAAAACGAGATCATTGATCTACTAGGAAAGTCTGTGTTGAGAAAGGTATTGACTTCAATCAAGAAGACTGAACGTTTTCTATTATGAATGATGCAACAAGTGATTCTTCGATTCAAGAACAAGTGTCATTTTGTATTCATACTATCAATGATTCCTTAATCATCAACGAAGATTTTATTGGCTTATACGAGACCCCCAACACTGAATCACAAACTCTGTTTAGTGTTTTAAAATTTTTGTGCTCGTCTTGATTTGTCAATGGATAACAAGAGCACAGTGCTATGATGGTGACTCGAATATGAGGTAAGTTCAAAGGACTAAAAAAGTTAGTTTTGGATATACAACCAAAAGCATGTTATGTGCACTGCATTGCACTGCTCACAGTTTAGATTTGGCAGTTGTAGACAGTCTCTGCCGTCTTACATCTATGAGGGATATTATTGTTTTAGCCAAGGACTTAATAAAAATACAGTAAGGGAATCCAACAAAAGGATGGGACTTTTCAGAGGCATACGCTCTGAGAGTGCCAACAACCAAGCTGGTCTTTGACCCCTTTGCCCGAATTGATGGACTATGCGAGCTTCTAGTACTCTTATCTTGAGAATATTGGAAAACTTTGAAGAACTTATAGAGTTTTTTAAAACATATTCTGGAGAGGCATGTTACAAATGTGCAGGCTACCTCGAGTCAATGTTACAATTCAAGACTTATTTCTTTTTATGTCTTTATTGTCATGCCATGAGCCCAGTAGAGGGTGTCAGCGAAAAAATTCAGTGCCCTCATCTAAGTGTTGCTGACCTGGAAAAAAATATATGAGGGCTTGATTTGTATATTAAATGGAAGGCGTGATAGTTTTGAACACTTTTGGGAATTGTGTTTAAAACAAAAACCTTCACAAGTTGATGATCCTTCGCTTCCTCGGAATTGAAGTATGAAAACAGCGAAGTCGGCTCACCGACCACTTTCAAAACCCCAAAGGAACACTACAAAGCTAATTACATTGAAGTTTGTGAAACGTTGCAATCTTGCATTACTGTGCGCTTTGCTTCAACTGGGCTCACACAGGTCATTGCAGTTGTACAAGAGTGCTTGCTTTTAGTAAACAGAGGTGAAATAAATTTGGAAAAATCAACCGAGTTTTTCAAAAATGACCTAGACATTGAGAGACTGCGTTTGCACTTGAATATGTTAGCCGATATCGCAAATAAAAAACGACTGGTCTTAAAAAACATGCGTGGTGTAAGAAAGTACATTACACAAGAGCCTGCACTTAAATAATGTGAGCGGCGTATCATTATTATCTGTCTTTTGTTCTATATAAGAAAGAGCGTCCGTCTTTTCTTACTCTTCTTCTTTTTTTTAATCGCGCGCGTTTCCGACAGCATCTAACAGGCTCCTATTTTTTTCCGTTTTGTTCAAATGAACTAAACTTGTATTCCTGTTAGGAATTTACTTAATCATTCAATTATTGTCGCCAATTGTGACTACTGATATGATCTTATTATGAAAACTTTATTCTTTCGATCCAGTATTGCGCTAAGGTTATTGTAATTTCCAAGTATTTCACCGAAATACGGTACAGTTCTTTGTTATGTTCAAAACAGAGACAATTATTCACAAAATGTTAGATTTCAGTAAAAAAACTTTTTTGTTAAATAATAATTGTTTAATTTAACATTTCTACTTCATTTCGTAGTAGCAATCACAATTTATGAATATTATAAATTTCTTTATACAACATTTTTTCTTACGATGGCAACGCGATGCTCACGAGATTAAATTAAATCATTCTGAAGCTCTCGCGAGGTGAGAAGTTAGTTAGAAATTTCCTTGAGATTACAAAAACACAAATTAAACGCTTTTCAGCACGCTACAGGTCTACTCGTCTTCACTTCAAGCAATAAAAGGGAAAAGGTAAAAAAGAGCAGAATAAACTAAGAAGTGAAGTGATCGTCTTATGCATTCGATTGTATTGTGTGCATTTTCTGATAAAAATAATTTTTGTTCTAAAAACTAAAAAGTGGCATGTGAAATACTTAATTCATTTACTTTTAGTTAATGATAATAAGTGATACCTCTAATTAATCCACGTACCAAAAGTTGTGTGTGATATTTAAGTAATAAAAATAACCAGTCTCATGCTCATATTTAAAAATAAAAAATCAAGAATAATTGGGATACATTAAGTTGAAGAAATTCTGCTTAATAATCACAATATGATAATTTGTATGAATTACGATAAGAACTTGAGATTTCGTCAATCTGCTATTTTGAGACATAATTAGTTTGAAATATTTTTTTCAATTGCTGAATTATAACAAATATATGAATATACTTAAGTTTATTTTACATCCATTACAATTTACGTTAGCCGAAGCACAAATTTCCATAATTCCATAATCATATCCACCCACATCTATAAAATATCGTAGTTAATGCTTTAGTATATTTGGCGTCCAACGTGGGGCCACAACGTAAGAATAAATGTATGTAAAAATCTGAATTGCAATTACTAATGCAAAATGTGTGTTTCTATTTCATTGTACCACGACGGGGAAATGGTCAACCATACTGTTTGCGACAAATTGTACATCTTTAAGGTAAAAACTCATTCAAATGAATTTGTGTTCTGTCAAGATCGTAATTTTCTTCTATAGCATTCTTTTCCTTTGACTTTCTACAGAAAGTGAAACCGTAGTTAGTTGTAGTTTGGCTCAGTGGTTTCGGAAGGTTGTGTTAAAAAAATCTAATTTTGCAAAAATCGACATAAGATTGTTTTGCATGTGAAGGTAGAGAACATAAAATGGTCGATTTGGTCGCTCAATGATAAAAGAGCATCGTAGTCAGGAAAATTATTTATTGTATTAATAGTATTTACTGTTATTTATATACGTATGTAATTGTTAAATATTAACATTTCAAAATTTCATATTATGGTCAAAGTCGGTAAAAAAGAGAATTTACCAATTGAAACCATGGCTTCACCATCAGATTTCGAAAATGAAGCGGTAAATCTAAATGAATCACTCATACTGCAAATGTGTTAGAAAATCAAACCCCGGACTTGAACATGTCCGCCGTGATTTCGGAGATCGCACAAATAACGAAACCGGTCGTCCGACCACTGCGATTAATGAAACTGCAGCGCATACGAATCAGTCTAATGAAACGACGGAAGACAGTATTGCGCTTGACCTGGTTTCTGCTTTCCTGAAAAAGTTGGAATCACACGGTCGCGAACACGATGTGCGGGAGAAAGAAAGGGAAGCTTTACGCTAAAAGAAACAGGATCAGAGAGATAAAGAATTATAAAATGAAATAAAAACCGAACTAGGAAACATCAGGTCCGAGTTACTGAATATGAAGCAAGTTTATGCACCAATTTTGAGCCAAGTTAATATACTGGACAGTGATTTTGAAAATCTACAAACTTCGCATTCCGCAATAAAGTCGGATGTGGAAGACTTAACATCTGCCATTACAAATCTCAAAATAAATAACCAAAAGATTTTAGACGAACAGCTAGAATCTCACAAAAGGCAAATAAATATTGGAATATCCAATTGGATAACTACTAAAGAGATGGAACTTGATGCAAAAATTAATGTTGCCGTTGACAACGCTGTACAGCGCGTACGGGAAGAAATACGTTCTGCCGTACAAGCGAATTCAGACGCTGCGCACAAATGCGTGAGACGAACAAAGAGAACCAAACGAAGAGATGCCTATGTGGAGACGGGAGATGAACACTCGCGTCCGAAATTTGGAGAAAGCCGTTTAGACGGACAGCAGAACGGAAATCAATTTTCCTATGCAACCGCCGAACGACAACAATGCACGAAAAACGACATTCGGGAATCAAAGAATATTCCAAAGGCCCGACTTGTCGCCAGCAAAAGGTAATTACGAAGACGAACGTATAATGAATTCAGCGAAATTAAGCAAAGTCTACTCAAGTATCGCCATTTTCAAACATTTGCCGAGGACAAGAAGTCCATTCATCCAATTGTATTTACACGAGCATTCAGGAATATATTACCCAGATACTGGTCTGAATATCAAGAGATTCAATTCGTGATGTCACACATCACCGGTGACGCGGCACTATGGCCCAGCGAAACCGCTTAACTATGCAATATGCTCGCTGAATTCGAGAAAGCTTTCCTCGCAAAATATTGGTCCACGGGAATCCAAGAACGTTTTCGAAAGGAAGTTTATACCCCGGAACTGTACAATCCGAAATAGGGAGTTGCGCAAGTATTTTGAACGATATATTGCGAAAACGAGATACTGATCTGAGCGTATCTCACACAAAGAAGTACTACGCATGTTAAAGACAAAATTACCGATCAACTTTAGGGAGAAATGCACCAGATGAAGATCTGGAGCATTTCCTTTCGGTGACCGACTCCTTATACCTAATCCAAGAAGATACAAAGTCCTACCAAGCATTCATGAATAGCTGCAACAGTTGTCAAAGTGTTGATAATCCGAGTAGTAATGAACAGAGTAAACGTAATCAGAACAGGAAAGGTCAATACGACGAAATGAATGTGCCTGGTTACAACAATAATCCGAACCATGTTTCGAATAATGCGAATACCGGTTACGTAGCCAATAAATGGAATTATGGCGACAGTAACTCGGGAAATGGTATGTACCGTCAGCGCAAGTTCAGAAATTGAAATAATTACCAGACGCTAACCACAATAAAACGACACCATGGAAAGAGCCGAATGGAAATCAATGGTGTAACAACAATGGTCCTCCGAATCAGTCAAACACAAATGAACGGAACAAGAACCAATATCCAAATAGTAATAACGGCAATCAATGGTCAGACCAGCAACCAATTTTATGGTTCGGTAACCAGACGCCGAATATAATGCAAGCTGTGCCCGTCATTCCAAACACGACCAGTCAAAATCTTATTGACATTAGTCGTTCTACTACGGCGCGAGTATACCAAGTCGCAGAACAATCTGGCCAACAGCAACAGTCCAACTAGAGTCGACCATTCTGAACGGCCTCCTGAACACGGCCGGATCTATAAGCGGAGGTAACCCAACAATTAACCTGAAAGGACTACGTTACAACGACGGTGCCGACATCAGGGATGAATTATTAGAAGAAATTGATGTCTGTAAACATGACGATGAATACATAGTACAAGCCGCAACTATGGTCACTATTCGTGGTATTAATGTGGAAGCAATCACTGATACTGGTGCCACTTACAGTGTCATAAATCAGACCTTGTTCGACCAAATTAACCGCCTAAAGAGATTACCTATATTGCCCATGCAAAATTGCCTGGTTTCTGGCGCATTAGGAGCTACCACACAGAGTTAGGCAACAGGTGCTATGTAGAAAACGAGCAACATACGTGCCACTTCCTACCAATTAAAAATTTATTGGTTCCTTGCATCCTGGGATGGGATTTTCTACGGGGTAGAAATGCAAAGATTGACCTACCTGCGGGAAAATGCGTGGTTACAAACAAAGGTAAAAGAATTGCACTACAGTTAATTAGGACTCCAAATGCACATAGATACTGTCATAATGTTATTGTTAAATTGGTCGACCCAAGAATACTCCACATTTCTGAGGATTGCGAGACATCAGAATTTCTGCACTCAGAAGTTAACAGTTCAGCAGTACCTAGCAATTCAGAAACAATTTTAGCAAAAGTCTCAGAGTCGACATATCTGAACCAAACACAGAAGGAAGTACTCGCAAATCTCATTGATGATTATATACCTATATTTGCTAATAAACCTGGCATCATAAAGAATTTTGTGTATAACATGGAGGTTACCCCACACAAAACTTTTTGTAGGACATCATATGCCGTGCCGTGGAGTAAAAAGGAGGCTGTAAAGACGGAAATACATCAGATGTTAGACTGGGGAATAATCGAACCATCGGACTACCCATATTCTAGTCCCCTTTTAGCGGTATCCAAACTGGGGGGGCGTGATAAGGTTAGTGCTTGATGCACAAAACATAAACAAAATTATCATACCAGTCCAAACCAGACCAGAAAATTTAGAGGAACTTTTACAACGTTTTTATGGCACTCGTTTCCTCTCGAGCCTTGATCTCCGATAACCGTACTGGCAAATTCTATTAAGCGAAAAGTCTAGAAAAGACACTGCATTCATTTTTGCTGGACGCAGTTACCAATTCCAGGTACTACCCTTTGGCTTGAACGTCAGTGCGGGAGTTTTCATTGCAGCATTAGACAAGGTTCTGGGCCCCACACTTTTCCGCAAATTCAACAAAGCGGGGATAACTGCCAACCTATCCAAACCCAAATTTGGGAGATCGGAGATAAAATTTCTCGGGCACATTATCTTGCCCGAAGGAATCATATGCCTGAGCCTGGAAAATTGGACGCTATTGAACACTTCGCTGTACCAACAACTAAAAATCTGCTAAGGTCTTTTCTCGGACCTGCTTCGTTTTTCTGACGTTTCGTACCCAATCAATTATTGAATGAAGAAAATCTTTTATCACTTCTACAGAAGAATAATTCTTGGATCTGGAATTATCAATCTCAAACTGGATTCGACAATAAAAACAGCACTTGTAAATGCAAAGTTATTGTATCATCTGGACATGCTTCAGGATTTTTGCTTTGCAACTGATGCTTCTTTTTGTAGTTTGGGGGCGTGTCTGTTCCAAACCGTTAAAACCGAAGAAATGACCGACATAAAAATGATTGGATTTGCGAGCAGAACTTTGTCAGCATGCGAAATGGCATACACGGTAACTGAACTTGAGGCTCTTGCTGTTGTATTGGCCTTAAAGAAGTTTCACTATTAAGTGTACGGGAAACGTATACGAATATATTGTGACCATCAGGCCCTTAGCTTTCTGCTATCATGTAAATTGTTACACGCGCGACTCTAACAGTGGGCGCTAGTTTTACAAGAATATCGTCTGTAAATAATGCCCGCTAACTGAACTTGAGAATCTTGCTGTTGTATGGGCCCTAAAGAAGTTTCACAATTACGTGGATGGGAAACGTATACAAATATATTGTGACCATCAGGCTCTTAGCTTTCTGCTATCATGTAAATTGTTATACATGCGACTTGAACAGTGGGCCCTAGTTTTACAAGAGTATCGTCAGGAAATAATGCAAAAATGGTTCAAATGGCTCTGAGCACTATGGGACTCAACATCTTAGGTCATAAGTCCCCTAGAACTTAGAACTACTTAAACCTAACTAACGTAAGGACATCACACACACCCATGCCCGAGGCAGGATTCGAACCTGCGACCGTAGCAGTCCCGCGGCTCCGGACTGCAGCGCCAGAACCGCTAGACCACCGCGGCCGACGGAAATAATGCATGTTAAAGACAACAACAAAGTGATTGCACTTCAGTCTGGAACCGCATGACCGCTACGGTCGCAGGTTCGAATCCTGCCTCGGGCATGGATGTGTGTGATGTCCTTAGGTTAGTTAGGTTTAAGTAGTTCTAAGTTCTAGGGGACTGATGGCCTCAGATGTTAAGTCCCATAGTGCTCAGAGCCATTTCAACCATTTGAAAGTGATTGCAGATGCTTTGTCAAGACTCCCACAAGACCTCACTGAATCTTCCAACTGGATTGAAAAAGCTGAGGAATTTAGTATCTTAAAAATAGACGCGAAACATTATCGCAGCCAGTGTCTCCATCTCTGTAAAAATATAAAAACCCCCAGTGGGGAGAGATACTGTGAACTTTTCAACAAACCCCAAATAATGGTTTTAATAAACACTTCTCTGTACAAAATGACGGACTTTATCACCGAAATGATGAAAATTCTAATAAATGGTATATTTGTGTACCTGACAGTCATATGTAGATCTCTTTCTTTCAGTATTTAGCTTATAAGTTTTTCCTTTTGAATTAGTTGAGAAAATAACTTCATTCAGTAATCAAAGATAATTTCTCAAAGAGAACATTTTCAAACGTTATTTATTGCTTTGATGGATATGAATAAACTAGTCATGTCAGAAATAAAGTTAAAGAAGCCTTTTGAACTTTCTTTACAAAGTCAATGAGTAAATTCAAACTTTGAATCACTTGATGAATAGTAAACTTAATTTTTCCAATTATTTATGAAATAATTTCGATTTTTGTGCTAATGTGTTATTTGCATTGTATGTATACAAAACACTAGGCTAGACACTCTCTAGGGAATCAAAGGTGTTGCCGTGCTTAAACCATTAGATTATACATCCTTCTGATGTATATGTAATAGCTTTTTGACTAATTTTCGTTGCAATTTTAATTTCGTAAGTGGGACGTAAAATCGCGAGATTTTCTCTACTTGGACGAGCAACGAGTATCTACGTCTACATAATTACTCTGCATTTCACATTTAAGTGCTTGGCAGAGGGTTCATCGAACCACAATCATACTATCTCTCTACCATTCCACTCCCGAACTGCGCGCGAGAAAAACGAACACCTAAACCTTTCTGTTCGAGCTCTGATTTCCCTTATTTTATTTTGATGATCATTCCTACCTATGTAGGTTGGGCTCAACAAAATATTTCGCATTCGGAAGAGAAAGTTGGTGACTGAAATTTCGTAAATAGATCTCGCCGCGATGAAAAACGTCTTTGCTTTAATGACTTCCATCCCAACTCGCGTATCATACCTGCCACACTCTCTCCCCTATTACGTGATAGTACAAAACGAGCTGCCCTTTTTTTGCACCCTTTCGATGTCCTCCGCCAATCCCACCTGGTAAAGATCCCACACCGCGCAGCAATATTCTAACAGAGGACGAACAAGTGTAGTGTAAGCTGTCTCTTAAGTGGACTTGTTGCAGCTTCGAAGTGTCCTGCCAATGAAACGCAACCTTTGGCTCGCCTTCCCCACAATATTATCTATGTGGTCTTTCCAACTGAAGTTGTTCGTAATTTTAACACCCAGGTACTTAGTTGAATTGACAGCCTTGAGAATTGTACTATTTATCGAGTAATCGAATTCCAACGGATTTCTTTTGGAACTCATATGGATCACCTCACTCTTTTCGTTATTTAGTGTCAACTGCCACCTGCCACACCATACAGCAATCTTTTCTAACTCGCTTTGCTACTGATACTGGTCTTCGGATGACCTTACTAGACAGTAAATTACTGCATCATCTGCGAACAACCTAAGAGAACTGCTCAGATTGTCACCCAGGTCATTTATATAGATCAGGAACAGCAGAGGTCCCAGGACGCTTCCCTGGGGAACACCTGATATCACTTCAGTTTTACTCGATGATTTGGCGTCTATTACTACGTACTGTGACCTTCCTGACAGGAAATCACGAGTCCAGTCGCACAACTAAGACGATACCCCATAGGCCCACAGCTTGATTAGAAGTCGCTTGTGAGGAACAGTGTCAAAAGCTTTCTGGAAATCCAGAAATACAGAATCAGCTTGAGATCCCCTTTCGATAGCGGCCATTACTTCGTGCGAATAAAGAGCTAGCTGCGTTGCACAAGAACGATGTTTTCTGAAACCATGCTGATTGCGTATCAATAGATCTTACCCTTTGAGGTGATTCATAATGTTTGAATACAGTATATGCTCCAAAACCCTACTGCAAACCTACGTCAATGATATAGACCTGTAGTTTGATGGATTACTCCTACTACCCTTCTTAAACACTGGTGCGACCTGCGCAATTTTCCAATCTGTAGGTACAGATCTATCGGTGAGCGAGCGGTTGTATATGATTGCTAAGTAGGGAGCTATTGTATCAGTGTAATCTGAAAGGAATCTAATCTGTATACAATCTAGACCTGAAGACTTGCCCGTATCAAGCGATTTGAGTTGCTTCGCAACCCTTAAGGTATCTACTTCTAAGAAACTCATGCTAGCAGCTGTTCGTGTTTCAAATTCTGGCAAATTCCATTCGTCTTCCCTGGTGAAGGAATTTCGGAAAACTGCATTCAATAACTCCGCTTTAGCGGCACAGTCGTCGGTAACAGTACCATCGACACTGCGCAGCGAAGGTATTGCTGCGTCTTGCCGCTTGTGTACTTCACATACAACCAGAATTTCTTCGGATTTTCTACCAAATTTCGAGACAGTGTTTCGTTGTGGAACCTATTAAAGGCATCTCGCATTGAAGTCCATGCCAAATTTCGCGCGTCTGTAAATTTTAGCCAATTTTCGGGATTTCACGTTCTTCTGATCTTCTCATGCTTTTTCCGTTGCCTCTGCAACAGCATTCAGACCTGTTTTGTGTACCATGGGGGATCAGTTCCATCTCTTACCAATTTATGAGGTATGAATCTCTCAATTGCTCTTGCTACTACATCTTTGAATTTGAGGCACATCTCATCTACATTTTCATAGTCAGTTCGGAAGGAATGGAGATTGTCTCTTAGGAAGGCTTCTAATGACACTTTATCTGCTTTTTTAAATAAAATTATTTTGCGTTTGTTTCTGGTGGATTTGGAAGAAACGGTATTGAGCCTAGCTACAACGACCTTGTGATCACTAATCCCTGTATCAGTCATGATACTCTCTATTAGCTCTGGATTGTTTGTGGCTAAGAGGTCAAGTGTGTTTTCGCAACCATTTACAATTCGCGTGGGTTCGTGGACTAACTGCCCGAAAAATTTTTCGGAGAAAGCATTTAGGACAATCTCGGAAGATGTTTCCTGCCTACCACTGGTTTTGAACAAATATTTTTGCCAACATATCGAGGGAAGGTTGAAGTCCCCACCAACTATAACCGTATGAGTGGGGTATTTATTTGTTACGAGACTCAAATTTTCTCTGAACTGTTCAGCAACTACATCATCGGAGTCTGGGGGTCGGTAGAAGGGGCCAATTATTAACTTAGTTCGGCTGTTAAGTATAACCTCCACCCATACAAATTCGCACGGAGTATCTACTTCGACTTCACTACAAGATAAATCACTACTGACAGACACAAACACTCCACCACCAATTCTACCTAATCTATCTTTCCTGAACACCATCTGAGACTTCTTAAAAATTTCTGCAGAACTTATTTCAGGCTTTAGCCAGCTTTCTGTACCTATAATGATTTCAGCTTCTGTGCTTGCTATTAGTGCTTGAAGCTCAGGAACTTTCCCAGCACAACTACAACAATTTACAACTACAATTCCGACTGTTCCTTGATCCAAGCACGTTCTGTATTTGCCATGTACCCTTTGAGATTGCAGCTCACCCCGTACTTTCCAGAGGCCTTCTAACCTAAAAAACCGCCCAGTCCACGCCACACAGCCTCCGCTACTCGTGTAGCCGCCAGCTGAGTGTAGTGAACTCCTGACCTATTCAGTGGAACCCGAAACCCCACCACCCTATGGCGCAAGTCAAGGAATCTGCAGCCAACACGGTCGCAAAACCGTCTGAGCCTCTGACTCAGACCCTCCACCTGGCTCTGCACCAAAGGTCCGCAGTCGGTTCTGTCATTTGAATGAGAAAGGAAGGTATGCTTTCTTTCCTGTGAATATATAAATGATTACATTTAACTGAATTTTGAGTAGTTTATGCTTCTAATTTCATTGTAATTCTTTATGGACAGTAATCATGATCTTCTGATCAGTGACCATTACTGTGAAATTCAGTATATGAACCTCCGATGCGAGTATAAATAAATGTACACAGCACTGAACTGTGTTTCAAAGAATACTTAGATATTGTGACAATAAAACTTGCCCATAGTGAATACATTGACTCAGAATTTTAAAATAGAGCGTCATCGTATTTTTCTCTGAACAGTGTTTAAACTACAGGAACATATATAAAAAGCAATGGTTGTCACAACGGACTGTGTGTAGAATAATCCTATTTAGTGAACAGTGATACCACGTCAGGTGCTGTGTGGCGATTTTTCTCCTAGATACTACAATTGGTGACATTTCCCCATACATCACTGCATGCGAACTGTGTGAAGTGGCTATAAACTGCAACCAGACAGAAAGTGATATCTTAATTTTGTGCTTTGCTGCCACCAAAACCGGAAATAAGGTGATTGATAGGACAGAACCCGTCCGGGAACTGAAAAATCTTCTCGACTTGTTAAAGACAATGTTTCGTGTGTGGAGTCAACGTTCTTGTATTGGCATGAACATTTCCTCGCAAACCGCCGCTAGCGTCGTGTGAACCAATGTTGAAAAAGTTTACACAGCACCGTGCGAAGCCAGCTAATGTTTGCCGAACCGCCTGTGGAGAGACTTCGCATGCAACGGCTATTAATCGCGTTCCACATTCTGTGAAATATTATGGAAGAACGGCAAGATACAGGACTCGCCACCTGCCTAATAATACAACTTACCTTACAGGGCGATAAATTAGCATCTACAAATACAGCTATTACAACATGTATTCGGGTTTTTTAATGACTACTTACAGCGATCTGCCATCCATCCATAACGGGCTGCGGTCCAAAGAAATGCAAGTGCTCCTGTCCGAGGAAGGAAGGATGAAAGTCACAGCCAGCAGCCGTCGGTGAACCACAGAAGGCCCATTGTCACCTAATACTTGCTTACGGGGGATGAGAACTCTACCTGACAGGCCCCTCCAGCGGCCGTTCCGTCGCGACGAAATTTTTTTTTCCATCACCTCAATCAACGCTTCAATCAAGTCATTCGTCATCCCACCACATGAAGATTTAAATAGAAAGCTATTATAAAAATAAAATACCCACAATAATACACTACACGCAGTAAAGCTTTAAAGAGTACCATTATTAAGACATTGTTAACTCACAGTAATACAAATTTTAATGCAACTGTATTGTTGAAATATTTAAGACCTTTTCTTTTACAATTTATGATGAATTGTGTAATCATAATCCAGAGGAATATCCTTTTCCCTACTAATATGACATAAATGGCAAAAAGTGTATTTATTATTCTGGAATAATTAAAGCAAATTTATTATAAAAATCTTTGCCTACACCTTTGCATTACATCTCTGCATAATCATTATTCAGAGTTAAGCATTTATTATTCCTCTTAATGAGTTGACAGATTCTCTTTGCATAACATTTTGGTGTCAGAAACAGCAGCAACCTCATGACATGTTGAAGTTCTGCACTGGAATCAGAATGTTGGGAGCCAAGCCAATTTTTCATGTGCATACTGAGATGGAAGTCACTTGGAGCCCATATAGGCTGTAGGGGAATTGTTAAAATAAGTCCCATTTTTACTGATTGAACAACTTCTCACGTTTGGTGAATAATGTGGCACTGAGTATAGCACAAAAACATGAGTTATAGATAAGAGACTGTGTCACTTATTCGGAATAGCTCTTCTTAGTTTTCTTGATGTCTCACAGTAGGCTTCAGTTTTGTTTGACTTTCTACACTTCACAAAATCCTAAAATAAGATTTCTTTAACCCCCATCTACCATCCCCCCCCCCCCCCCCCCCCAATCTCCAACCACGCAACTGGAAAAAGAAAAACAATAGACATATACAATTTTTGTGGCTGATTGTTTGGTGTGTTTTATTTTTGGGTGAGGTGGTGTGGGCCCTTACCATTGACTGCTACTTTTTCTCTGTGTTAACGTAGGAAGACAGTGTCTCATCACTGGTAATGGTTGCATTAAATAGGTTTTCTTCCTCCACAGAGTAATGAAAAAGAAAGTCTAGAGAAGCAGTCGTCCTTTGAGTTTTGTCTTTACAAGAAGGTGTTTAGTAACCCAAAGAGCACAGAACTTGCTGTACCCCAATAGTTTAGTCATGAATTCTTGCAAAACACCAAGAAATCTGTGGAAGTTTTCCAACAGTTCAGATATTGTGACATGCAATTTTCACAAAGTGTTTCGTCAGTTTTATGTTCCAATTTGTTGCTGACTACAGATGGATGGCCACTTCTGTCATCTTCAAAAACATTAATCCTTCCACTGTTAAGAAATTTGCTGTAGCTGATAATGTTAACCATCTACGTGAGAAATGAGTCCAGTGCAGCTGTCAGTAATAAGAATAATAAGAATTTCCATGACCAGTCAGCACAGGCGTCGACTCCATGGGGCCTGAGGGGGCCCGAGCCCCCTCAAAAATTTGTTTGGTGTGGCAGAGGCCCCCCCCCCCAATAATTTAAGAAAATTATTAGTTATATTATGCTTTGTAAAACCACAAAATTATGTTGGAATTTTTTATTTTCCTTGTTTGATGAAATTTACCTTTCAAAATGCATTCAGTAATAAGTTAAGACAAATAATTATTACAGCAGTAGGCAGGTTAACTGAAAATGGGTGGTGTGAATAATGATAGTGCACACTTAGAATTTGCCCGGTGCGCGAACCTTTGGGTAAAGTTTGGCGCCGGCGGTACAGCACTGTGGCTGCGGCGACATAAAAAAACAATGGAGCAGAAGCGCCTGGAACCCATCGCGTCGCGTCGCCTTGATGCTTCGAGACATTACAATACCGCGGCTGTATAAAGTCCACCCTGCTGTCACAGTCATTCAGCGTGGATTGTTTCATTCAGTGCATGCTGCAGACGTGTTTAGTGTTCTGACTTTCGTCCCTAGTGGACTATTTTATATGACTATATTTTATTCGTTTACTTTAGTCTCTTAGTGTATTGTGACTTAAATTTGCAATGGATAAGTTTGTTAGCAAAAAGGCACGCTTGGAAGTTGATTATACTGCAAGGCAACCTCTAATAATTATTGTGTCATCAATTGCTTCGTCGACTTCAGGCGAGAACCGTTCATGGCCGAAACCTGGACAATCCGGTAAGGGAAGATCATTTCAGAAGTCTTGGTTGATCAAATATACATGGCTAGAATATGAAGCGTCGATCGAAGAAAAAGTTTACTGCAAAACCTGCAAAGAGGCAAATGCTAAAAATCTATTACAATTTTCATTAAAAATAAATAAATAAAATATTATATATATATATATATATATATATATATATATATATATATATATATATATATATATATATATATATATATATATATATATATAAAGAAGGTGTTAGGAAACTAAATTCTATCACTAAGCGAAGTGTGGCCTCCCAATTGAAAGAACAGTTAGATAGTGATATGAAGAAAAGCCGTTTAGTTCTTGAGACAATTTTTACTACCGTGCAATTTCTGTGCCGACAAGGATTAGCAGTTAGAGGGCACGAAGATGTAAACTCAAATTTTTTTCAGTTGTTGGAACTCCGAAAGAATGACGCTTCAATCAAGTCATTCGTCATCCCACCACATGAAGATTTAAATAGAAAGCTATTATAAAAATAAAATACCCACAATAATACACTACACGCAGTAAAGCTTTAAAGAGTACCATTATTAAGACATTGTTAACTCACAGTAATACAAATTTTAATGCAACTGTATTGTTGAAATATTTAAGACCTTTTCTTTTACAATTTATGATGAATTGTGTAATCATAATCCAGAGGAATATCCTTTTCCCTACTAATATGACATAAATGGCAAAAAGTGTATTTATTATTCTGTGATAATGTAATTAATTGAGATTTAAGTTGGAATATTTAACGATTCATAAGATATCAACATAGTCGAACACTAGTTCAACGAATTGCCTTTAAATATTTACTACCTGGTAATATTCTATAAAAGCATAACTTCCAAATAGTGCAAACTAAATGTTAGTTAACGTCAATGTAAAAAAAAAAAAAAAAAAATATTGAAAACCTCAACAGTAATGCAATGTCTGCCCACCCGGTTAGCCGTGTGGTCTGCGCACGGCTTTCCAGATTGGGAAGGAGTGCCTGGTCCCTGGCACGTATCCGCCCGGTGGACTTGTTTCGAGGTCTGATGAGCTGCCCAATCTATGGATGGTTTTTGGGCAGTTTTCCATCTGCCTCGGCGAATGTGGGCTGGTTCCCCTTATTTCATCTCAGCTACACTAGGTTGGCGATTTCTGTGCAAATAAGTTCTCCACGTACGTGTACACCACCATTACTCTATCATGTAAACATAGGGGTTACACTCGTCTGGTGTAAAACGTTCCTTGGGGGGGGGGGGGGGGGGGGAGGAGAGGGGGCTGAACCGCACAATAACCCTGAAAGAGTGGTTCGGTGTGGGGCGGTGGAGTGGTGAAGGGGACTGCGGTAGTCGTCGTGGGGTTGTGGACCACTGCGGTTGCAGTGGGGACGGAGCCTAACTGTCGTTTCTAGCCCCCTGGTTAACATACAATACAAATGCAATGTCTAACTACTATTTGAAAATATCATGAAGACCTGATTGTAACATAGCTAGTAGACGGCTCACGGGAGCTTTCTTTTTTTTTTTTTTTAAGCGGTTTTGTTTTCCCTGGACCCTCCACTGCTGAATGGGTGAGCCTGTCGAAATTTAACAAAACTGTAATCGAAATATGAGGGTACACATGATACTGATAGGAAGCCAGTGGAGGCTAAACAGTGGACATTGAAAAGGGAACGTAAACCCTACGATGAATTGACGTATCTGATACCTGTCTATAATTGTGATGAATTGAAGTATCTGATAGCTGTCAATAACTAATCAGATAATCTATTATTAATAAAGATGGACAGTAATATCAAAATATTGTAAATAGTTTTTAAATTTTTTAAATTCCCGTCCGGGGGGCGATATAATATTGTGCCCTGCCCGTGACATAATATTTTATTTTTCTATTGAAGTATTAAGATTTAACGATATAATTTAAGCATTAAGTCAATGAACTGCACTGGAAGTCAGCGAATATGTACGCCTAGAATAATGTGAGCGGCATATCATTATTATGTGTGTTTTGTTCTACACTCCTGGAAATTGAAATAAGAACACCGTGAATTCATTGTCCCAGGAAGGGGAAACTTTATTGACACATTCCTGGGGTCAGATACATCACATGATCACACTGACAGAACCACAGGCACATAGACACAGGCAACAGAGCATACACAATGTCGGCACTAGTACAGTGTATATCCACCTTTCGCAGCAATGCAGGCTGCTATTCTCCCATGGAGACGATCGTAGAGATGCTGGATGTAGTCCTGTGGAACGGCTTGCCATGCCATTTCCACCTGGTGCCTCAGTTGGACCAGCGTTCATGCTGGAAGTGCAGACCGCGTGAGACGATGCTTCATCCAGTCCCAAACATGCTCAATGGGGGACAGATCCGGAGATCTTGCTGGCCAGGGTAGTTGACTTACACCTTCTAGAACACATTGGGTGGCACGGGATACATGCGGACGTGCATTGTCCTGTTGGAACAGCAAGTTCCCTTGCCAGTCTAGGAATGGTAGAACGATGGGTTCGATGATGGTTTGATTGTACCGTGCACTATTCAGTGTCCCCTCGACGATCACCAGTGGTGTACGGCCAGTGTAGGAGATCGCTCCCCACACCATGATGCCGGGTGTTGGCCCTGTGTGCCTCAGTTGTATGCAGTCCTGATTGTGGTGCTCACCTGCATGGTGCCAAACACGCATATGACCATCATTGGCACCAAGGCAGAAGCGACTCTCATCGCTGAAGACGACACGTCTCCATTCGTCCCTCCATTCACGCCTGTCGTGACACCACTGGAGGCGGGCTGCACGATGTTGGGGCGTGAGCGGAAGACGGCCTAACGGTGTGCGGGACCGTAGCCCAGCTTCATGGAGACAGTTGCGAATGGTCCTCGCCGATACCCCAGGAGCAACAGTGTCCGTAATTTGCTGGGAAGTGGCGGTGCAGTCCCCTACGGCACTGCGTAGGATCCTACGGTCTTGGCGTGCATCCGTGCGTCGCTGCGGTCCGGTCCCAGGTCGACGGGCACGTGCACCTTCTGCTGACCACTGGCGACAACATCGATGTACTGTGGAGACCTCACGCCCCACGTGTTGAGCAATTCGGTGGTATGTCCACCCGGCCTCCCGCATGCCCACTATACGCCCTCGCTCAAAGTCCGTCAACTGCACATACGGTTCACGTCCACGCTGTCGCGGCATGCTACCAGTGTTAAAGACTGCGATGGAGCTCCGTATGCCACGGCAAACTGGCTGACACTGACGGCGGCTGTGCACAAATGCTGCGCAGCTAGCGCCATTCGACGGCCAACACCGCGGTTCCTGGTGTGTCCGCTGTGCCATGCGTGTGATCATTGCTTGTACAGCCCTCTCGCAGTGTCCGGAGCAAGTATGGTGGGTCTGACACACCGGTGTCAATGTTTCCTTTTTTCCATTTCCAGGAGTGTATATAAGAAAGCACGCCCGTCTTTTCTTGCTCTTCTTCTTCTTCTTCTTCTTTTTTTTTTTTTTTTTTAAATCGCGCGCCTTTCCAACAACATCTTACGCTAACAGGCTCCTATTTTCTTCCATTTTATTCAAATGAACTAAACTTGTATTCCTGCTAGGAATTTATTTAATCATTCCATTATTGTCGCCAATTGCGACTACTGATAGGATCTTATTATGAATACTTTATTCTTTCGCTCCAGAGTTGAGCTAAGATTCTGAGATTATCATAATTTACAAGTGAATAATTCTCACTGTTTTGAACATAACAAAGAATTTCGGTGAAATACTTGTAAATTACAATAATCTTAGCTCAACTCTAGAGCGAAATAATAAAGTATTCATAATAAGATCCTATCAGTAGTCGCAATTGGCGACAATAATGGAACGATTAAATAAATTCATAACAGGAATACAAGTTTAATTCATTTGAACAAAATGCACAAAAATAGGGGCCTGTTATAGTAAGATGCACGTAAAAAAGAAAGAGAGGTAGTGTAAGGAAAGGCGAGCGCACTTTCTTATATAGTTCAAAACACAGGCTCACGATATTCTGGGCGTACATATTTGCTGACTTCCAGCGCAGTTCATTGGCTTAGTGCTTAAATTATATCGTTAAGTCGTAATACTTCGATAGAAAAAGAAAAAAAATCTGTGTGTTCTGCTTTACGGCAGGTCTTGTCATGGGGGAAGAAACTAGTATGTTATTACGTCACGGGCAGGGCACAATATTATAACTTGCAGAAATGTTATGTGAAGTAGTGAAGTGCATTTAGCTTCTCCAAGTAGTTCCAATCACGACAGCAACAATAGAAAAGTCATTTAGCGCCCTTAGACGTTTGAAGTCATATCTCCGATCAACAATGACACAGAAGCGATTGAACAACTTGGCTGTTCCTCATGCCCACCGAGATGTTTTGGATGAAATGGATATTCGACCAGTCATCAACTTCATATTCAGTAATCCAATCAGGCGGTCGACATTTGCACCTTTCTAAAGACACTGTAGACCTAATAATGGCATTTAGAGCAATATTAAAAATCTTTATAAAATAGAGAATAGATACATAATGTTAAATTTTCAGTTTCGAAATATTAGTACTAGTTTAGTACTGTATTACTATAGTATTGTATTAGATATTTTCAAATACTTGAATATTTTTAGGTTGCAAGATCCAATTAAAACCCGCTATTTGCATACTTTTTGACTGAAAGTATTAGTCGTACTGTATTAACTTTATTAAATGTATTAAAGCATTAACTTTGAGATATTGTTTTTATTTTATGAACCCTGAGCCTTATTCAAAGTAAGCGTAAACTAGCTATTTCACTTATTAATCGAAGTGCTATTACTGTGCGACAGCAATATTTTATGTTTTATTCTTTTAATGATAGTTTAGGATTTATTTAAATATAATTTCAGTCTTTTCAGAGCTATATATTCACTGCTCTATAAGCATGAATATTACTGTAAATTAAATTAGCTTTTTACGAAAATATCGTACGTGTTTATGTTTTGTTTCATTTTTCAAAGCCAAAAAATGTGTCAGGCTTGTAAAGCTTCCCGGAGCGTTGAGTTATCGAGAGTCCAGTTTTTGGGGTTCTACTGTTGATCATATGACTCTGAAATGCTTAAAAAACTTTAAAACTCACCATTTTTCATCTAAAATTTAGAAAATTTTCTGGGGCAAGACCCCCAGTATGCCATCCCCCCCCCCCCCCCCCCCCTCCAATATTTTAGGCTAGTTACGTTTTAATAGAATTTCTTTAAAAAAATGCACAAGTTCCAAATTCACATCATCAAATGATCTCAAAACCACTAGTAGTTCTCAAATATAATGGGAATATCCATAAAACTGCAGGAATTCAGCCATAACCAAACTTTGTCTTCTGCTAATATTTCAACTGTAAACCATCCAGCAATCTTTGAAGTGAACCATAAAGACCAACGGAAAAGTGCTCCCATCCACCTTATATTCTGGTAGGTTGAGCCAACTGCACATCCAAGGGATGTATCCATCTGGGTGCCATTTATGGGAACATCCAGTTTACTGATGGCACTATGGACATCGTTTCTTTCTCAAGCTGACACATACTGATCTGTACCTGCAAGCAGAAAGCTGTTACTGTCCTGTGCACAGACCAATGGTGTCCTCAGTGCACTTTTACACAGGGCACATATGATTGGTGATAAGGCCCATCTACAATAGAACTCAAGCAGCTCAAAATGGTTTTGAAGATTATGGCTACCCACCTTGGAAAATTTGCAAGGCCTTCCAATTTCTAACTGAAGGTGGTTATCCCACTTCAGTTTTTCCAGATTTTGAGCTACATCTCCCACTTGCAGCAGAAACCATCATTTTCAGTAAAACATTTCTCATTTATGTGCATGTGGAAAGCAAGTCTAGTCAGAAGCCTGCACAAGTGTCTCAATTAATAGTTGTACAACAGTGACATAAGTTCATGTAGCAAGTGAAATTCCTACATACAATCATAACAGGGAGAAAAAAGGAGAGCTTTGTGGATGTTTTCCGAAAAACATACATTGAAAATTATACTTCCTACCAGATTAAAACTGTGTGTCAGGCCAGGACTGAGCCTTCCAGATGTGACGCATGCCTGCCGTTGTAGCTTTATTTTCTCCAGTATCTTTTTTTCTACTTTATTTATTTTATTTAATCTTCAAGAGTTGTTTGCATTAATGTTAAGTTTAAGTTCAACATGCCCTTTTTGAGACTAAGTACACTTTTTGCTTCTTCTTTCACACGTCGTACATTGTTACATCAAACAATTAGATGAGAAGCCTAATTTAATTTGCTTTAAACATGGAGTTTCGTGCGTACTATTCAGTTGGAAGAATACAATCACATAAATCTAAGAAGGAATGCTTTTTTTGTCTATGGAATGGAATATTGTGATTCTAAATCAATAAAAGATGATGAATACCTTGTTACTTGAAGGGAGAAAAACTGAAACAGAGATTCAATTGATCTGCTTTTAGCACTCAAAACTTCAACTTCTCTTCTGTAAGTTCACACTTAATGAAGATAAGCTATACAATCAACCTGAATTTAAACTGAAAAGAGGGGTTACTGTAGACAATTTTTAACACTGAAACAATATAGTACCTGTAGCATACTGGTACGTAAGAAAAATAAGTATGTTGGATTTCTTGATATTTGTCCTGTCTGTTTATCATGAAGATTTCACTTCAGTAGAGGCAAGTAATGAGGGAAACACAAGTCCACTTCAGTTTACTGTCAATGATGGTGGTGGTAGTGATGATATTATGGGATTTGGATGGGAAGGGGGGAAGGGGTTCAGGGTTTTCCTGCCAACGAGATAGGTGACACTCCGAAGAAACTGAATACTGGAGATTAGTTTTGTGTGTTCACAGAGAAACAGATTAAATTTTGTTCAGTATTAGAGTTTGTGAAGATCATAAACAGTTCTACATGAAATTTAGAACTGCTTTCCTACAAGTTTTGGGGACTCTGTCTGGAATCTAGTAAACGAGTAACAATGCAGTTAATTTATGTCATTTACAATGAACCTTTCTGAGCATAATTGAGTTTCTTGTGTATGTTACACAGTGTGGGAAAATCCGACCTTCTTCTGAGAAGACAGTAGCTGTTTAAAACTATTGTTGTTGTTGTTGTTGTGGTCTTCAGTCCTGAGACTGGTTTGATGCAGCTCTCCATGCTACTCTATCCTGTGCAAGCTTCTTCATCTCCCAGTACCTACTGCAACCTACATCCTTCTGAATCTGCTTAGTGTATTCATCTCTTGGTCTCCCCCTACGATTTTTACCCTCCACGCTGCCCTCCAATACTAAATTGGTGATCCCTTGATGCCTCAGAACATGTCCTACCAACCGATCCCTTCTTCTCGTCAAGTTGTGCCACAGACTCCTCTTCTCCCCAATTCTATTCAATACCTCCTCATTAGTTATGTGATCTACCCATCTAATCTTCAGCATTCTTCTGTAGCACCACATTTCGAAAGCTTCTATTCTCTTCTTGTCCAAACTATTTATCGTCCATGTTTCACTTCCATACATGGCTACACTCCATACAAATACTTTCAGAAATGACTTCCTGACACTTAAATCTATACTCGATGTTAACAAATTTCTCTTCTTCAGAAACGCTTTCCTTGCCATTGCCAGTCTACATTTTATATCCTCTCTACTTCGACCATCATCAGTTATTTTGCTCCCCAAATAGCAAAACTCCTTTACTACTTTAAGTGTCTCATTTCCTAATCTAATACCCTCAACATCACCTGACTTAATTCGACTACATTCCATTAACCTCGTTTTGCTTTTGTTGATGTTCATTTTATATCCTCCCTTCAAGACACCATCCATTCCGTTCAACTGCTCTTCCAAGTCCTTTGCTGTCTCTGACAGAATTACAATGTCATCGGCGAACCTCAAAGTTTTTATTTCTTCTCCATGGATTTTAATACCTACTCCAAATTTTTCTTTTGTTTCCTTTACTGCTTGCTCAATATACAGATTGAATAACATCGGGGAGAGGCTACAACCCTGTCTTACTCCCTTCCCAACCAATGCTTCCCTTTCATGTCCCTCAACTCTTATAACTGCCATCTGGTTTCTGCACAAGTTGTAAATAGCCTTTCGCTCCCTGTATTTTACCCCTGCCACCTTTAGAATTTGAAAGAGAGTATTCCAGTCAACATTATCAAAAGCTTTCTCTAAGTCTACAAATGCTAGAAACGTGGGTTTGCCTTTCCTTAATCTTTCTTCTAAGATAAGTCGTAAGGTCAGTATTGCCTCACGTGTTCCAGTATTTCTACGGAATCCAAACTGATCTTCCCCGAGGTCGGCTTCTACTAGTTTTTCCATTCGTCTGTAAAGAATTCGTGTTAGTACTTTGCAGCTGTGGCTTATTAAACTGATTGTTCAGTAATTTTCACATCTGTCAACACCTGCTTTCTTTGGGATTGGAATTATTATATTCTTATTGAAGTCTGAGGGTATTTCGCCTGTTTCATACATCTTGCTCACCAGGTGGTAGAGTTTTGTCAGGACTGGCTCTCCCAAGGCTGTCAGTAGTTCCAATGGAATGTTGTCTACTCCGGGGGCCTTGTTTCGACTCAGGTCTTTCAGTGCTCTGTCAAACTCTTCATGCAGTATCGTATCTCCCATTTCATCTTCATCTACATCCTCTTCCATTTCCATAATACTGTCCTCAAGTGCATCGCTCTTGTATAGACCCCCTATATACTCCTTCCACCTTTCTGCTTTCCCTTCTTTGCTTAGAACTGGGTTTCCATCTGAGCTCTTGATGTTCATACAAGTGGTTCTCTTATCTCCAAAGGTCTCTTGAATTTTCCTGTAGGCAGTATCTATCTTACCCCTAGTGAGATAAGCCTCTACATCCTTACATTTGTCCTCTAGCCATCCCTGCTTAGCCATTTTGCACTTCCTGTTGATCTCATTTTTGAGACGTTTGTATTCCTTTTTTCCTGCTTCATTTACTGCATTTTTATATTTTCTCCTTTCATCAATTAAATTCAATATTTCTTCTGTTACCCAAGGATGTCTACTAACCCTCTTCTTTTTACCTACTTGATCCTCTGCTGCCTTCACTACTTCATCCCTCAGAGCTACCCATTCTTCTTCTACTGTATTTCTTTCCCCCATTCCTTTCAATTGTTCCCTTATGCTCTCCCTGAAACTCTGTACAACCTCTGGTTCTTTCAGTTTATCCAGGTCCCATCTCCTTAAATTCCCACCTTTTTGCAGTTGCTTCAGTTTTAATCTACAGGTCATAACCAATAGATTGTGGTCAGAGTCCACATCTGCCCCTGGAAATGTCTTACAATTTAAAACCTGGTTCCTAAATCTCTGTCTTACCATTATATAATCTATCTGATACCTTTTAGTATCTCCAGGGTTCTTTCATGTATACAACCTTCTATCATGATTCTTAAACCAAGTGTTAGCTATGATTACATTGTGCTCTGTGCAAAATTCTATCAGGTGGCTTCCTCTTTCATTTCTTAGCCCCAATCCATATTCACCTACTACATTTCCTTCTCTCCCTTTTCCTACACTCGAATTCCAGTCACCCATGACTATTAAATTTTCGTCTCCCTTCACTATCTGAATAATTTCTTTTATTTCATCATACATTTCTTCAATTTCTTCGTCATCTGCAGAGCTAGTTGGCATATAAACTTGTACTACTGTAGTAGGTGTGGGCTTCGTATCTATCTTGGCCACAATAATGCGTTCACTATGCTGTTTGTAGTAGCTTACCCGCATTCCTATTTTCCTATTCATTATTAAACCTACTCCTGCATTACCCCTATTTGACTTTGTGTTTATAACCCTGTAGTCACCTGACCAGAAGTCTAGTTCCTCCTGCCACCGAACTTCACTAATTCCCACTATATCTAACTTTAACCTATCCATTTCCCTTTTTAAATTTTCTAACCTATCTGCCCGATTAAGGGATCTGACATTCCACGCTCCGATCCGTAGAATGCCAGTTTTCTTTCTCCTGATAACGACATCCTCTTGAGTAGTCCCTGCCCGGAGATCCGAATGGGGGACTATTTTACCTCCGGAATATTTTACCCAAGAGGACGCCATCATCATTTAATCATACAGTAACGCTGCATGCCCTCGGGAAAAATTACGGCCGTAGTTTCCCCTTGCTTTCAGCCATTCTCAGTACCAGCACAGCAAGGCCGTTTTGGTTATTGTTACAAGGCCAGATCAGTCAATCATCCAGACTGTTGCCCTTGCAACTACTGAAAAGGCTGCTGCCCCTCTTCAGGAACCACATGTTTGTCTGGCCTCTCAACAGATACCCCTCCGTTGTGGTTGTACCTATGGTGCGGCTATCTGTATCGCTGAGGCACGCAAGCCTCCCCACCAATGGCAAGGTCCATGGTTCATGGAGGGGGGGGGGGGTTTAAAACTATACAGTGTGAAATCATCAAGCTTGTTCATGAGGTCATCAAGCTTGTTCAGAGAAAGGGTGTGTTGTGGGGCTAGATAATTAGCTTTATTGCAACATAAAAATGAAACAACTCACATGACCCCATTGAATAGCACATTCAACAACAGAGTAAAACATATATAAAACACAAGTCTGTGAATGCACCAGAGAAAACATAAGTATGTGAATGCACCAAAGATAATCACTAAAATAGATATTACTTTCATGTAGTGTTACTCAGCACCTGAAACTGCACTTCACCAATTCCACCTTTGTGTCACCTATATTTTATGTTGAGTTGGAAGTGTCATCTGGATCAGGTAACAATGGGTCAAGCACAGGCTTCTGATGGCATATTGGATGTTGACTCACATGTTTGTTGCAGCTGATCTGTAACTGGCAGTAATGCGGCTGGAGTGTTTGTCAAGTTTGTGGTGTAAAGATGAGTCCGTACAAATATAGGGTGTGCAAAAAACAGGTTTAAGCCTGTTGACAGTGATAGATGACATGCCCACTCATCAACTTTGAATGTCGCATCTTTACTACTTATAACACAGTAAGGTCCATCATAGGGTGGCTACAGTGGCTTGCATACTGTTTCGTGCCGTATGAAAACATGATGTCACTCCTGTAGCTCATCCAAAACAAAAGGGCAACAGGTCTGCTGATCCTTTGGAACAATGGGATGTAGTTGTCGGATTTGTTAATGCAGCTTTTGTGCAAAATCTGACAGGTCAATGCAGTCGTCTGGCACATTGACAAAGAACTCATTAGGCAGTCATATCAGCTGGCCATAAACAAGTTCTGAAGCTGTGGCTTTCAGGTCTTCTTCCAGGGATGCATGGACACCCAGAGGGATGATGGGCACTCTCTCTGTCTATCATTGTGAGTCATGACATCGAAGTGATACTTTCAGTTGGCAGTGCATGAATTCAATTAAACCGTTCCCTGCTGTGTGGTAAGCTGTGGTTCTAATGTGCCTTGTACCCAGTAGGACCGCAAGTGCTTTGAACAGATATGACTCAAATTGTCTTCCCTGGTGTGTTGTAATTGATAGATGCACATCGAAATGAGCAACACATCCACAGAAGAATCAGTCACAACAGTTTTGGCAGTAGTGTCGGCAATTGGGAACACTTCAGGCAAAGGTGCAAAACAATCAGTCCCTTTAAGGCAGTAGGTGTATCCTTCTGACGGTGGGAGAGGTCATAAGAGTTCTAGATGGACATGTTCAACTCTATGACTTGGAGGAAGCGACATGTCAAGAGGTGACCTCAAGTGCTGGCTATCTTTATTTCATTGACAGAACACACATTGTTTCACATATTGTTTGAAATCTTTGTTCATGCCTGGCCAGACGAAAGGTCGCTTCACCATGTTGGTAGTGGCTTGTGCTCCAGGGTGTGACATGTTATGTAAAGAGGCCATTGTCTGTTGGCAAAAGTCAATAGTCACAAATGGTTGCAATTTTGTTAGTGTTGATGTCACAACAGAGCAGCGCAGCTGATGTTAGCAGTTTAATACAGCAGAGCTGTAGGCCTGATGGTTGTGCTAACAAATCTCATAGCTCACTATCTGATTGTCGCGTTGTGGTGAGAGCTTCAAAATCAAATGCATCAGTGATTGCTTCGATCCAAGAGTGAGTGTCAGCTGCCACGTTCAGTTCTCCACCAACATGAGCAATACTGGTAATGAACTGTCCTATACAGTCAAGATGTCACAGCTGATGAGGAGACACTTTCTCAGGATGCTGGTGGAAAGCACATGTTAGTGATCTGTGATGAGAGTGAACTGCTGTCCCTCCAGCATGTGACAGAACTTCTTCATAGCAGCACAGACAGCATGCAGTTTGCAATCATAGGTGGACCAATTCTGTTCAGATGGTGATAACTTTTTACTGAAAAAGGCTAAGGGCTGCCAGTGCTTGACTATTTGTTGTTGCAGCGCAGCACCAATTGCAGTGGCAGATGCGTCAACCATCAGGGTGAGAGGTACCTGCGAAACTGGATGCACTAACACTGTAGTTTCTGGGATGGCAGTCTTCAGCTTGGTAAACGCCAGCTCGTCCTCACTATGCCACTTGAGTTTGTCCTTTTGCTTCAGCAAACCATGCAAGAATTTATGCAGTGGTGCAGCTAGGAGGGTATTATTGTGAACAAACCCATGGTAAAAGTTTGTTATGCCAAGAAATCATCATAATTATTTAACTGTTGTAGGCTGTGGAAAATTAAGTATAGCTTCTACTTTTCCTTGCAGTGGCCGTATGCCTTGTGAATTGAAAGTATAGAAACTGTACCTCGGCTGCTCTAAAGATGCACTTCAATGGGTTGATGAGCAGGCCACTTGCATGTAGACAAGTGTCATAACTGTGATAGGTGTTCTGCCTCAGAGACTGATGTGAGCAAGATGTCTTGATACACACACAACAAAAATCTAAGTCCCATGTGACTTCATCCATGAATTGTTGAAATGTTTGGGCAGCATTACAAACTCCAAGAGGCATTTGGGTAAATTCAAATAGTCCAAGCAGTGTGCACACAGCGAAGTTAGCAGCGTCATTTGGTGCCACAGGTATCTGGTAGAATGCAAAAACTAAGACCAATGTAGGAAAGATGTGCTCACCATGGACACTGAACATAAAATCTTCGATATGCAGTACTGGATATCTATCTGGAATGGTTCTGCAGTTAGCTGTTTATACTTGGCACACTGACGCCACCCTGTGTGGTTCAGATGACCAGCTACTGCTTGATGTGTGACAGACTCCTGGTGCAAACGTTGACGAGGATTCTTGCTTAACTGTCTTCAGTTTTTGCAGCATCAAGTGGCATGGTCAAACACGAAGTGGTGGTCCAGATGTAGTCAAAATACAGTGCACTGTCAAGTGCTATACAGGTACCAGTGTGGGTGTCTGACATGTGATCTCTGCGAACTGACTGAGGAGCTCTATGAACAGAGAATCACCAGTAATCATGCAAACTGCTGTGCCTTCCACACAAAGCACTCCACCTTGGCTTGTTAGGTTGGTATCAGTGTAAGATGGCATTGGTGATGGTGGGCAGGCAGGAGTCCATAGAAGGATTAAAAGCCCATACCAAGAATGGGGTATATCACTTCTGCAATGATGAACTGCCATTAAAATTTGCATCATAAGCCTAAGTTTGACACGAAAGTGACATGACTGTATGGTGTTATTGTAGTACCATTGATGGAAAAAAGGAGACAGTCATCACAGGTGTGTCATGGCAGATGGGTGGATGGATAGACTGAGACATCAGCCCTCATGTTATAAGCTCCCATCTCCTTGGAGATTATATGGGTTAATTAATGATTATTATGTTACAATCCTCTTGTTGTAGTTGACCGTGTATATCGAAACTTCGTTCATTGTTAAATGCAATGGTGTGATACTAACTGATGGAGATGCATTAATAACTGGTAAAATTTAATTTATTTCCTTTATCACATTGCACAAACATAAACACACTATTATTCAAACTGTGTGCCTCTACTATTAAACATAGAGATAAATCCTTCGCTACACAACTGTCTGTGGCTCACGCAGCCTACACCTTTCACAGACTCTCAACAACTGCCTCTGCTTGCGACTCTCTGTGGCACTGGGCATTGTCGCCCTCCAAATAACAACCACTTACAGATACTACACACCAGTACCTTCACATCCCCACCTAAACAAAACTAGAGCTAGGTTACCTTTTGAGGGGACTCAGAAGTCCTAGTGAAAGTTATACAACAAAAAAATCAAAATTTGAAAATTACACTAATTAGTATTTCATGTCAAAGTAGTTGCAATAGGTATCTGACCCTGAGAACAAATGACTTTCAATGTATAACTGATGTTAATTAGCCTTATCTCCATGCACATAAAACATGATCAATGAATATAGCAATTTGAAAATTATTTAATGACAGCAAGAACTTTACACATAATTTACTAACTGTCTATTAATCAGCAAGAAAAATGTAAAAAAGATAAGATAATATGACTGACACAGTTTCCCTTTTGTTGGAGATATCAAGCATATTAGTAAAGGTTACTCTTAATTACACGCATGAATCACAGTGAAGAACATAATTGACACTAAGGAATGGAATCTGAATAAATGAGCCTAATTTTAAATAACCTAATACAAATGTAAAACCTATATACACAAAAGCATTGACACTATGCATCTGTCAAAACTACAGTTACAGGCATAAAACATTTTATCAAATAACTATTGAAATTTGTAAATTGGCACACAGCACACAGACTACTTATACAAAAATCAGTACATACCTTTAAAAAAATATTTTCCATTTACAACCAAGTTATGTTGAGTGAATCATTTATAAATAAAAGACATTTTGTTGGCTTGAGCACGTTTCACACCATAAGGAAATATTGGGTACCCTGCTTTGGGGCCCTACCTATAAGCTGAGCAGAACTTCACACAATTTCACTAGGGGGAGTGGCATCATCGCTGCTGAGGACTCACAAGCACTATACGTAACACAGAACTTGTTACTCTGCTTTTATCACTCTCCTATGTATTGAGCTGGTCGCCACATGCAGTTACGACGTTTGATGCAAGGGAAGAGTGACATCGACGCCGCTGGAGACAGGAAGATCTAGGAGCTGTTGTTATGCTCACAAAGAATTGCCGCATTCTGCTGTACGGTTCGTCAGTGGCACGTTTCCATTATGTTGACAAGTGCTGGATGCCAGTCAGCTGTTCGTGACAGCCAGCCCCTCCACCCCAAACCGCAGCGCGCCGGGCGGCGAAGGTCATTGGCAGGCAGGCATGAAAACAATAAAATAACATTATGGCAGTGTGAGGTAACAAAAGACTAACACGCTGTGTGCTTAGCTGTGCACTGTTGCCTGCTTCCTGAAAACCAAAACACACGCTACAAGTGTTGTTCTGTTGTCCACTGCTGCGCCTGTCACAGGACAGAAGAGAAAGTCACATGATATCAAACACAGAGAATAAAATGCACTCACTGCAGCTACCAACTACAGTCTTCAACATCTCACAACAGCAACCGACTATTGTCCAAAGGTTTGTCCATCAGTAACGTAGCATATTTATAACTATACATGGTTCACTAATTGACACTTCCTTCTGATAGTTCAGGACACTTGTATAACGTAATGTTCTGAACATGTTGTAGGCTGTGATATTTGCCAGATTTAATCACTTCTACCTCCACTGAATTTGGGTGAACCAGCTTTCTAATCTTGAATGGTCCTTTGTGATAATGATTGAACTTTTATATCTCCTCATTCACACTAGATGACTTCGTGTGTGTCCGAATTAGATTCAGATCTCGAACCTTGTACATGATAGATTTCACTATTTTATCATGGGCTTGCTTCCGTTTTTCTGCTTCTCTCTTCGCTAAAGGTATTGCATACAATTTGCTGCGAAATGGTTCATGTTCCTTGACTTTAATTTTGCAAACACATCCTTTAATTAATCCAGGTAATTTTGGAAACAGGTCAACTTTGTGTCTCAGTACTTCCATTAATTAATCTCTTTTTGCTTCCGTCAAGTTCACTGACGTCTGAATCTTGATTTGAATACCAGTCAGAGCATCTTCATCATTATTCTTCTCTCGCAGAGCAGGATCTTCCTCAGAATCATCATAAGTCACCAGTTCCTCTTCTCCTCGGAAACGCATTAGCCTCATCTTCACGCACACAGCGCCCTTATTTTCTTCATTAATAAATCCTTTAAACATTATCTTCTTCTTGACACTATTTATTCTTGACCGCAGACAACCCTTTTCAAATTCAATACTGCACCTCATTTCAGTCAACCAATCAATTCCAAGAACTAATCCGACAATTAATACGCTCTGCTCATACTCGTCTTCATTGACTCTAAACTTCAATAGAGCTTGACCTTTAATGGGTTTGCTTCTATTACCTACAGCACTGACAATACATATGCCGTTCATGGGGAATGTTGGAAATGCCACCAGATTATTTAATTGTGGAAACAGATTTTCTGAAATTGCACTCGCTTCGCTCGCTGAGTCCAGTAGTGTGTCCACAATAATTCTACATACCTCCACCTCTACAAAAGGCATTAAGATTTCTTGATCATTATTTTCATCCTCTGAATACAAATCGTCTTTAATATCATCTACTCGTTCAAACTTGATTGCGTTAAACGCTACATCCGACCCATTTCTTGTAACTTGAGTTTCGGAGTGGGTCGTCTTTGAAACTTGACTTAGTTTACCGGTTCATGTTCCTGTGGATTACGCTGTGGGCTCCTTTCTTGTTCTGGTGATTGTTGTTGTCTTCTGTTTTCTTCATACTGTGATCGATTTGAGTACCGATTGTAATTAAATCTGTTCGGTCTGGCATACTCAATTCTTCTTTGTTTTCCGTCCCCTCTTCTATCAAATCTGCTTGGTCTTCCATTAGTCATACATTCTTGTCACAGTGGGCCATTACCACGCGAATGACAATCGTCATTATTTCTCTCGCACTGTTTGCGTTCATGGTCAAGTACATAAATTCTATTGATCATTAGGCAGATCTGCTCCATATTCAATTTTGGAGTGAGTGCTAACTTTTCACGTACCGCGAAAGATAGCTTCTGTATCAAAATTAACATCAATTCCTCTTCCTTGACCGGATCATCAAGATAGGCATTGTCGTTCCAAAATTTCTGCATATATTCACGCATTGTTCCATAATGTCTTGCGTAGTTCGGCGGTGTAAGAATCTTTGATTTTACATCCCACTGTTTTTCTCGTGACCAAAATTTACTCAAGAATGCAGATTCAAATTCTTTGTACTGTGAAAAATTTTCTGAAACACTGGTGCCCCAGATATGTACTTCGCCTTTCATGTGCTTATGCACGTATCAATTTTCGCACGTTCCGTATAATGTCTTAGAAACGCGTGTTTTAAATTGCTTAATAAAGGCAACTGCATGGATACCTTGTTTCGGATCGTAATCTTGAAAGTTGCGTACGCTCAATCCATTATCTACAATAACTTGAGGTACGTTAACCATACTGTTATCAACTTCGTGTAACGCTGCCTTGATTTCCTGACATATAAGGTCTTTATTGACATTGTTCAAACCATTTTCGGATGACATTACCTTTTGGTGAATTTCACCTGCTTCGGTACTCAGTTCAGTACATTGCATCGGTACACCTTGAACTAACTTAACAATTGTTTCTTTTAATTTTAAAAATATCATCATTTTGAGCTTTAACTGTTTCTTGAACTTTGTTAACTAACGTGCTCGATTGTTTACCTTGTTCATTAACTTTTGAGTTAAGATCTTGCATTTTATTTTCAAGTTCTTCATGTTTGGTCTCACATTCCTTTTGGAGCTCCTTATGTTTCTGATTAAGTGAATTAGTGAGCTCAGTTCGCAAGTTAACCATTGCGTTTGATGATTTCTTTATTTGTTCATTGGTGTTCCTAATTTCCTGTTTGATTTCTCTCAACATCTGCACTATCAAATTGTTAGTGCTAACACACGTTCCCATTTGTTGACTACTCACTGGTGTTGAACAAGGCGTTGTTGAATTGAAACTAACTACACCACTATCTTCCGTTACGTTAAGTGTGGTATTCTCAAGTCCAAACTCGCATTCTACATTGACTAAGATATTAACTTGTCCCTCCTCATTAATAACTTCACTGTTGTTTTGCATTGTGTCCGCCATGTTAACAATGTTCACAAAAATCACTGTCCGTTAGTAATTAGTTCCAACACTTAATTTAAAAGATCATATTATAAATATCACAGTCTCTAACATAGTTCAGAGGTCCTTTCCTAATTTCTCCTGTGCAACGTGGATAACAATTAGAAATGAAGCGCTGCGGTCGCAGTTAGCTGCTTTACTCACTGTTTGTTGTGCCATCTTCTCCGACGGTCCGAAGATTGCGAAGGATTCGACGTCTGACACACGCTTCGCCAAATATAAGCTCCCGTCTCCTTGGAGATTATATGGGTTCATTAATGATTATTATGTTACAATCCTCTTGTTGTAGTTGACCGTGTATATAGAGAATTCATTCATTGTGAAATGCAATGGTGTGGTACTAACTGATAGAGGTACATTAAGAACTGGTAAAATTTAATTTATTTCCTTTATCACATTGCACAAACATTAACACACTATTATTCAAACTGTGTTCCACTACTATTAAACATAGAGATAAATCCTTTGCTGCGGAACCACCTTTGGCTCACGCAGCCTATACCTTCCACAGCCTCTCAACAACTGCCTCTGCTTACGACTCTCTGCAGCACTGGGCATTGTCGCCCTCCAAAGAACAACCACTTACAGATACTACACACCAGTACCCTCACAATGTCTACCAAAAACTGTAACTTTGTGCCACATTCTGTTACAAACAGTCAACAGCTGTCATCTGGTCTGGAGAGCCAGTGGCCATAATCACTGACTTCCTACTGAGTTTGCCATTTACACAGAGGGCTGCACTTCCACACCTCGGAACCGTACCGTCAGTGGTACTGACAAACTCTTGCTGATGAAGGAGAGCAGCTGTAATTTCCCAGTGAGCGGTGGCAACGAGATTGGTGACTGGCAGTCTGGGCCCGTAATGCAGAAACTTGCATGGTGCAGTTGGCAACCCGTGGTTATAGCCTGGCGAGGGCTTATCTGCCTGTGGCTGAGAGCAAACATTTGTGACACACACAGACGGATACATTTCCGCTATGTGATCCGCAGTTTGCGTGAGTGCATCAAGATCACCAGCACACACTGTCAATATCTTCTGCATGTTGGGTGGCAGGTGCAGTAACCAAATATTCTGCAGAATGTTGTCACTGACTGCACTACTCACCATTGTACACAATCGGATATTGGCTGTGATGGGATGTGATCAGCTAGCTTTCAGTGTGGAGTAGTTTCTCTGATTTTTTTGCTTTGGACTGCAAGAGCTGGGTAATCAGGGCCTTCTTGATGGTAAAGAAATGGACAATGTTTGGTGGTTGTGCCAGAATGTCTTGCACTTCTGTGCCCATGTCTTCACTGAGTGCAGCAACTACATAACTGTACTTCGTATTGTCTGCAGTTATATGTACAAACACAAACTGACTTTCTAGTTGGGCAAACCACAGCACAGGTTTCTATTACCAAAACTGTAACAGCTTTACTGTCATGTGATTACTCACTGTGCCAGTAGACATGTCTACAGTTGGTGGCGGATCTGACATGGTGGAGTTACGGTGAACTGGGGTGCGGAAGATGCCCAACGTGGCTGTTGTGGATGTACATACTTCACAATGCAAAGCGTTAATGACTGCCAAATCTCACATCAGTGACCACCAGAGATCACGTCGGAGCCACCAATTGTTGCAGGACTAGATAATTAGTTTAATTGCAACATAAAGAAAGTAAACCTTAACTCATAAGACTCCATTAAATAGCACATTCAACAACAGAACAATACATATATAAAACAAAGAGAAAGCATAACTCAGTGATTACTCCAAAGATAATCATTAAAATAATTATCACTTACTTGCAGCATTATGCTGCACATAGTACTGCACTTCAGATATTTTGCGGTTAAGCAAACTGAAAAGGAAGTAATACAGGATTATTATATTCCAGACTGGACTGACAAGATGAAAAGATCAATTTCAAGTTTGTAAAATGTTTCATTGAGAATAAAAAAGCAGGAAGGAAGGAAGGAAGGTTTCCTCCACCCTCATTCAAGAAGGTGAGCCATTGTATAGATGGATCATATTGGACCACTTCAATCAACTCACAAAGTTTATGTGGCTATATCAAGTTTACCTAGCTGTATAAAAACTACAAAATCAGCAGATGCAAATACTAAGATGGAATTAAAGAAAACTAATTTTGGGAATCTAGTCCAAGTAATTACTGATGGAGGGACTTGCTTTACATGCCCACAATTCAAGGAATACTGTATTACAGAAGGAAATGAAAACATTTTAATAATGACAGGACTCCATAAGCCATTGGCTTGAGAGGATCAGTTCTCCTTCGGCTGTGATCATTGCTAAGCTTAGCATTGATAACTTTGATGAATGGTATAAGGTGGTACTATCGGTTCAATGTGAAATGAATTCAACATACTGCAACAGTATTGGAAAACACCATTTGAACTTTAGACAGACTGACCTTTACATCACAAAATTATTAGAACAACTTATTAATTCATTTGAAGAAGGATGCAGTATACTGTAGGTAGATGGTAAACCACTAATCAGCAAGGTGCAAGAAGAAAACTGTGCTAGCTTCAACCAATTTTGAAAGAAATCTTTCAAGTGCAAAGTTGGTGACCTGTTGGCAATAAAAATGAACACAAAGTGGACCAAAATTAAAGCTGAAGGCCAAGAATCTAGCTCCTTAATGAGTTGCAAATGTTAGAGGAAATGATTCCTATGGCATTGGGGGCCAAGACGGTGGTCACCAAGAGGATCCCACAACTACAACAACACGTGCTGAACTGATGCAACCCTGGCCAAGTACTACTCATCAACTGAGTCAGATGAATGTCAGGATGACTGGATGTGGGATTAGACTGGGGATTTAAGGGTTTTCCTGTCGATGAGACTAGTGGCATGACACAGAAACAGAATATTGGAGAGTAGTCTTGTGTGTTCTCCTCAGAAAAAAACACAAGTTTGATGGTTCTGAGTTTGTAACTGTGAGAATAATAAATAGTTCTACTGAAAGCCTGAACCAGTTTCCTTCACAATTACTGATGATGGTTAAAATGTTAATGATATGATGGTACTGATTAATTTTGTAGCATTTACTATAGTGCACGTTTCATGTTAGTGAGTAATATAAATGTTATAGAAAGTTCTTGTAGAATGTAAATACATTAGGGTTAAAGGACACTACTCATCAAGTAGCAGAAGTGTTGAGTTGTTGATAGGCACACAGAAAAAAAGGAAAACTTGCTAGTTTTTGGAGTTATCCTTTGATGAGCATGCATGCGCACATGCCAGGTGGGGTGGGTAGAGGGAGACGGTGGTGGAAGGCAGGGGTAGCGGACTGTGGGTGGGTGGCTAGCAGCTCAGAGGAAGTCTAGTTTGCTATCTAGGAATGCAAGAGGGAGGGGTGGCAGGTACATGAGCTGGCACGATTGTAGCAGCAAGTGGGAAGGGCACACACTGAAGGTGATGTGAACTGACAAGGAATGCTAAGATGAAGAACTGGTAAACTGAAGGGTAGTGGGTGTGGAGACAGTTGGTTACACAAGATTGATGCCAGGATGCTTACAGGAGTGAAGAATGCATTGTATGAATAACTCCCATCTTCCTAGTTCAGAGAAGCTGGTGGTGGAGGGAAGGATCCAGATGGATCAGGTTGTAAGGTGGCCATTGGAATTGAGCTTGTTGTGCACAGCTGCATGTTGTGTGGTTAACTTAGTTCTTGACAACTGTTTGACATGTGGCCATTCATCCTGGTGGACAGCTTTTTGGTAGTCACACCAACATAAAAGGATGTGAAGTGTTTGCAACCGAGTTGGTGTATGACTTGGCTGCTTTCACAGGTGGCCTGGCCTCTGAAGGTGTAAGATAGGCATGTGACAGGACTGGAGTAGGAGGTGCTGGGTATGTGGATTGGGCAGGTCTTGAACCTTGGTCTGCCACAGGGATATGATCCCTTTGACAAGGGGTTGGGAGTGTGAATGGCATAGGGATCGATTAGGATTTTGTATAATTTGGGTGGGTGGCAGAACACCACTTTAGGAGTGGTATGAAGGATCTTGGGCAGGATGAGAGATAATCAAAACCCTAGTGAAGGACATGGTTCAGTTCCTCCAGTGCAGGATGGTAGTGGATGACAATTGGAGTGCTCCTTTGTAGTTGATTCTTGGCAGGTGGTGGGAGGATAGGGGGTGATTGAGGATACGGCAGGGAAATCTGTTTGTGGAGTAGGTTTGGGGGGTTATTGCCTGTCAGTGAAGGCCTTGGTGAGGCCTTCAGCATACTGGGCAAGGGAGTTCTTGCCACTACAGATACAATGACCATGGGTGGCTTGGCTGTATGGGAAGGATTTTTTGATGTTCAAGGGATGGTAGCTGTGGGTGATTGGTGGGTTTACTGTAGACAGAGGTGTGGATGGAGCCATCAGGATGTTGGAGATCAATGTACAGGAAGGTGGTGTGTTTGGTGAGAGAGGATCAGATGAAGCAGATAGGAGAAAATGTGTCAGGTTGTGAAGGAATGTGGACAGAGTATCTTGGCTTTGAGTCCGGATCATGAAGATATCATCAATGACCCTGAACCAGACTAGGTTTTGGGAGTTTTGGGATATTAGGAACACATTCTCTGCTCCCATGATCATCCTGGCCTCAGTCTCAGGTAACCCATGGTACAACAGTTTCCTCATCCTCTGCTCCCATGATCATCCTGGCCTCAATCTAATTTGTCACAGGTAACACCAAAAGCTAGCAGGTTTCCTTTCTTTTGTGTATACCTACTGACAACTCAATGTTTCTGCTTTTACATGAGTGGCCTCTTTTAATCCTAAAGTATTTACAGAGTAGTAACAACTGAGAAATATAAAATATTTCAGGTATAAAATACAAACAAGTTTCTGTATAATTTTCTCATTTTGTTTATCTTTTAAAAAACAGTCAGGGTGTTTCAAAAAGATTCATCCCATTTCATTAGGTCTGTATGTTCTTCATGAATGAAGATAAAAAGATGGGTACATTTTAACTTATGCATTGGACAGCAAAGCTTTTATTTTCAAAAAGACAGCCAAGTTTCACAAGGGTACAATGTCTTACTTGCATGCACATACGCCGGCCGGAGTGGCCAAGAGGTTAAAGGCGCTACAGTCTGAAACCGCGCAATCGCTACGGTTGCAGGTTCGAATCCTGCCTCGGGCATGGATGTATGTGATGTCCTTAGGTTAGTTAGGTTTAAGTAGTTCTAAGTTCTAGGGGACTGATGACCACAGCAGTTAAGTCCCATAGTGCTCAGAGCCATGCACATACAATCTTCGGGTACTTTTTACAGTTAGGAGCAAAGTATCCACTTACCTGTTATATATGTTTTATGTGCCCTCCACTAGATGCATAACATATATCTAAATGATAGTCAAACTCATCCCATACTTTTGCAATCATGTATGGAGTTAACAGAATTCGCTGCTGTTTCTATGTGTTGTTGCAGTTAATTCAAAGTTGTAGGAAGGGGAGGCAAATAGACAGTCTTTCACCCCCTCCCCCCCCCCCAAAAAAGGAAAACAGAAAGATCACATAACAATATGGAAAGGATAGATTGATACTCAAAGGAAAGATGAGGTGTTGAGTCACAGAGAGGCACAATGAAAAAGAAGGCTAGAAATATTTCAGATTTTGGACAAAGTTCTTCTTCAGAAGTACAAAATATACACACACATTCACATGACCACTCAACACAAATGGGCAGTCTCTGGGCATCAATGCTCCACTGCGACTGCCTCTGACTTGAGCAGCAGCTGGGATGGGTAGTGAGGATAACAAAAGAGGCATGGGGCAAGGAGAGAGAGGAATAGAAGGGTAGGAATGGGGAAGATGCTAGTGTTGCCTGCAGGAGCAAACAATAATGTGGTGGGGACAGGATAGGATTGCTAGGTGCAAAAAGGGAGGTTGGTTTGGTGAGGGAGGGTGGGGGTACAGGGGGCGGGGGGAGGAAGAAGGGAGAAGTAGAAGAGAGGAAAGGCTATTAGGTGTGTTTGCAGGACAGAAAATGTGTGCAGTACTGGACTGGGAGCAGGGAAGGGGATAGGCTGGTAGAGGACAGGGACCAGTGAAGGTTGAGCCCAGAGGGGTTACAGGAACAAGGGATATATTATGCAAAGAGCTACCATCTGAGTAGTTAACAAAAGTTGGCATTTGTGGGAAGAAAATAGGTGGCACAATCTGTGAAGCAGTCATTTAAGTGAGATGCATCATGTTGGGCAGCATGTTCAGCAACTGGTGGCCCAGCAGTCTTCGCCACAGTAGAGTGGGGATCATTAATGTGGACAGACAGCTTATTAGTTGCCATGCCCACATAGAATGTGATATGGTGGTTTCAGCTAAGTGACAGAATGCATGGCTGCTTTCACTGGTGGCCCTGCCTTTGATGGGGTAGGAGATGGCTGTGACGGGACTGGAATAAATGGTAGTGGGAGTATGTATGGGACAGGTGTTGCATCTGGGTTTGTTGCAGATGTAGGTTCTTGTAAAAGTAATTGTTTTTTAGCACTACATGAAATAAACTCCCATGAATGCACACATATATTTTTTAACATCAGTGGCAATGTAAATACTAAACAACTAAAAACAAAAGATCAGTTTCTCTAATGTGTATCTAAAATTTTTACAGAGTTTACATTAAGATATTCCTTTGGGAAGTGCTCTGTACATCTAGATCATGAAGCTCATTGGATTGGCTTATGACACTCTGGAGTTTTGATGACTGGAGCTGGTTGTTTACATGAAGCTGACATGGGTCATCTGGGATCCATATGCTCAGCAGAAAGGCTGGCTTGGGTCTGATGAGGTGATGGTCTTCTGACTATGAGGTATTTCAATAACAGAGTGGTTTTTGGAGCATCAAGAATGTACTGTACCAGATATGGTTTATTATAGATGGGTTGTAGAGGTTTTGTCTTTGCATCATCTCATGGGTACAAGAGAATGTGTCACGAGTCCAGGCTGTCTGAGGACAGACGTTGTAATATAAAGTTGAACATTTATTGGTTTAAGCAACTTCACTTGCTGGTTCAAGTTAAAAATGGAAGTTGGAATGTCACACTGCTCTAATATAGGATGAAATAAATCAGCTGGAAGTCTAGTTGTCATGCCATAGGGAATTTCTGTAGTTGTGGTCTTATATTCTGGAATCACATAAGCTGGGAGACCCATAAAATTGTTGGTAAGTTGTCATCTGAAAGCTGCACTCTTAATGCTGTCTTTACATGATGCCGTTGTTCAACTTTGCTGTTCAATGATGGATGATAAGCAATGGTTTTGACGTGGTGTATACCTTGGGTATTTATGAGCTAAGTGAACAGTTGACACTTAAACTGCCACCCTCTGTCAGTGAGGGTGATTTTTTGGGATTTAAAGGCATGTGATACTTGATAATAAGAGTGTGCTGGCAATACTTTCTGCAGATATGTCCTTCAGTGGAACTGCCTCTAGCCAGTGTGTAAACCTGACGATCAGTGTTAAGAGATAGGTCAAGGCTTGAGGGCAAGGTAATGGTTCCACTAAATCAATGTGTATATGTGATAAATGGCTGTCAGTTTCACTGAAAGCTCTAAACTACTGATTGTTTGTTTTGAAATTTTGCTTGTCGACAGTGAACACATGCTGTTGTTCACAAAGGAAAACTATTGCACATCATCTCATCATATTTAAAAAACAGAAGACAGTGTTCCTCAATCTCACATAATAATGGAGAAACATTAAAAAGTTACACATCAAGGGTCAGTAATATTAAATTTGGAGTGTCTCAGGGATTGATAATTGATCCCTCCCTTTTTATATGTTATGTTAATGACTTCCCAAATATAGTAAAAAATGATAACTTCATTACAATGTATGCAGATGACACTTCAGGCCTTTGTTGGGGAAATGGTATTCTTAATCTCAGCATAGAGGTAAAAAAAATATAGATATTGCAAAGGAAAAGTTTGAAAATGACAGTCTAAAAGTCAACTTACAAAAAACAAATGTAGTCCCCTTCAATGTTGGTGATTTGCAAACTTGTATTGATTCTCAAGATAGTAATATTTTAGGGAAAATCTGCAGTGAGAGTAAATTCCTAGGTATATGAATAGATAGCAAACTACTATGGGCACAAAAAATTGTCAATGTATGTGTAAGTCTATCATCTAGCCTATATGTTTTACGAAGAATAGCTCCATACGTCAATAACCAAACAATGAGGATGATGCATTTTGGTTTAATACATCTATTTCTAGCATATGGTCTTCCATTGTGGGGTGGGGCTTGCAAAACTCATGTAGCCCCAGTATTTAAACTCCAGAAAAGAGCCTTGAAAATATTAGGCAAAAAAGATGCTATAACATCATGTAAGGGGTTGTTTAAAGAATTTAAAATTCTGACTCTCTATTCTATGTGTATGTTTGAAACAATACTATTAACTATAGAAGATAAGAAATATACATGGTGTAATGCAGAAATTCATGATCACAATACTAGACAAGTGCAAAATTACCATATGATAAACAGAAGACTGAAAAAAAGCAGCAAACAGTCCATATATTAATGGAGCAAAATATTTCAATGCTCTGCCAAATGAATTGAAGGTAATAACTGGAGAGACATTCAAAAACATCGAAAATTGCGGCTCGTTGAGTAGTGCTTCTATCTACAGCATTATTAAGTCAAATAATTTGGACTACATTCTTAAGTTCCTATTATAAAGTAAATTTAGATTGTATACTGTTGTATTGTGCTAACAATTGCTTTGCATTTAATTACATGTTTCACATAAATATATTACAAATTATCCTGTTTCAGTGAAGGCCAGATGAAGCACTGTTGAATCAAGTCTCCTGTATCCTTGATGCCAAGGTGAGCCAAGCAAAGTAATACTTGGAAAACTTGGTGGTGGTATGATGGAGGAGCATATAGCTATGATCCATTATGTAACAACATTATTACAAATGCTAAGGAACAGTTATGGGTCACTGCTTTGTGCATTAACAATATCTACATACGAAATGCTGACAAACAACATAATTATCTGCAACTCTGGAACTTGTATCAGCAGGAAAATTCTCCCCTCCAGGAAAGTATGAATATTTGTTGTCAGCTTCCAGAGAAATTCCAGATGGCATAGTTACATGGGTGCTGTTTTTTTATTTGTTTTATTTTATTTTATTTATTTATTTTTTGACGCTGTTAAAAGGCAAATGTTGGTGGCTTGTAGTCTGTGAATATTCTGAATTCTCTGCCTTCCAACAGATAATGGAAATGGTTGACTGCCAAGTGTTCAGCCAACAATTTGTAGTATAGGTACTACAGTTATGTTGTGTATTGGTGAAAGACCTGAACAAAAATGCAAGTAGCACAGGTGTTCCTTCTTGCATTTGGTGTAAGGAAGCACCTACGGCATAGTTCAAAGCTTAAACTAACAAAATTAGTGATAGCTTTGTTGAGGAATGAGCGAGCTAAGTTGGATTAGCTATTTCTTCTTTTGACTTCTTGAATGATTTGTCTGTTTTGCCAGTCCATGTAACAGTATGGTATCATTTTTCTTGGTGTTCTTGTACAAGTTATACAAAGGTTGTTGGATTTCTGCAGTATGTGGTAACATACACCTGCAGAAATTCACCAATCCTACAGAATGGCATCATTCTGCTACTATTTGACAATTTTCACTTTTTCTTCTATTGGTGAAATGACTTGATAAGACACATAACTCAAGAATATCTTAAAAATGCATTTTCCCTCTTTATTGTTAAAGTGAAATTTATCTAGTCACTCAAGATGTACTATATGTTCTTCATCTCATGCTCGAGAAACAAGAATATTATATAAATAGGTATACAAAAAGTTAAATCATGATGAGAATATCTTTCTATTGGAGATTATTGTTGTTGTTGTGGTCTTCAGTCCTGAGACTGGTTTGATGCAGCTCTCCATGCTACTCTATCCTGTGCAAGCTACTTCATCTCCCAGTATCTACTGCAACCTACATCCTTCTGAATCTGCTTAGTGTATTCATCTCTTGGTCTCCCTCTACAACTTTTACCCTCCACCCTGCCCTGCAGTACTAAATTGGTGATCCCTTGATGCCTCAGAACATGTCCTAACAACCGATCCCTTCTTATAGTCAAGTTGTGCCACAAACTCCTCTTCTCCCCAGTTCTATTCAATACCTCCTCATTAGTTATATGACCTACCTATCTAATCTTCAGCATTCTTCTGTAGCACCACATTTCGAAAGCTTCTATTCCCTTCTTGTCCAAACTATTTATCGTCCATGTTTCACTTACATACATGGCTACACTCCATACAAATGCTTTCAGAAACGACTTCCTGACACTTAAATCTATACTCGATGTTAACAAATTTCTCTTCTTCAGATACGCTTTCCTTGCCATTGCCAGTCTGCATTTTATATTGTGTCTACTTTGACCATCATCAGTTATTTTGACCTCCAAATAGCAAAACTCCTTTACTACTTTAAGTGTCTCATTTCCTAATATAATTCCCTCAGCATCACCCGACTTAATTTGATTACATTCCATTATCCTCATTTTGCTTTTGTTGATGTTCATCATATATCCTCCTTTCTTTCAAGGCACAATCCATTCCGTTCAACTGCTCTTCCAAGTCCTTTGCTGTCTCTGACAGAATTACAATGTCATCGGCGAACCTCACTGTTTCTTATTTCTTCTCCATGGATTTTAAAACCTACTCTGAATTTTTCTTTTGTTTCCTTCACTGCTTGCTCAATATACAGATTGAATAACATTGGGGAGAGGCTACAACCCCTCTCACTCCCTTCCCAACCACTGCTTCCCTTTCATGACCCTCGACTCTTATAACTGCCATCTGGTTTCTGTACAAACTGTAAATAGCCTTTTGCTCCCTGTACTTTACCCCTGCCACCTTCAGAATTTGATAGACAGTATTCCAGTCAACACAGTCAAAAGCTTTCTCTAAGTCTACAAATGCTAGAGATGTAGGTTTGCCTTTCCTTAATCTATTTTCTAAGATAAGTAGCAGGGTCAGTATTACCTCAGGTGTTCCAACATTTCTACTGAATGCAAACTGATCTTCCCCGATGTCGGCTTCTACTAGTTTTTCCATTCGTCTGTAAAGAATTCGCATTAATATTTTGCAGCTGTGACTTATTAAACTGATACTTCAGTAATTTTCACATCTGTAAACACCTGCTTTTTTTGGGATTGGAATTATTATATTCTTCTTGAAGTCTGAGTGTATTTCACCTGTCTCATACATTTTGCTCATCAGATGGTAGAGTTTCGTCAGGACTGGCTCTCCCAAGGCTGTCAGTAGTTCTAATGGAATGTTGTCCACTCCCGGGACCTTGTTTCGACTCAGGTCTTTCAGTGCTCTGTCAAACTCTTCACGCAGTATCATATCTCCCATTTCATCTTCATCTACATCCTTTTCCATTTCCATAATATTGTCCTCAAGTACCATCGCCCTTGTGTAGACCCTCTATATACTCCTTCCACCATTCTGCTTTTTCTTCTTTGCCTAGAACTGGGTTTCCATCTGAGCTCTTGATATTCATAAAAGTGGCTCTCTTTTCTCCAAAGGTCTCTTTAATTTTCCTGTAGGCAGTATCTATCTTACCCCCCTTACATTTGTCCTCTAGCCATCCCTGCTTAGCCATTTTGCACTTCCTGTTGATCTCATTTTTGAGACGTTTGTATTCCTTTATGCCTGTTTCATTTACTGCATTTTTGTATTTTCTCCTTTCATCAATTAAATTCAATATTTCTTCTGTTACCCAAGGATTTCTACTAGCCCTCGTCTTTTTACTTGCTTGATCCTCTGCTGCCTTCACTATTTCATCCCTCAAAGCTACCCATTCTTCTTCTACTGTATTTCTTTCCCCCATTCCTTTCAATTGTTCCCTTATGCTCTCCCTGAAACTCTGTACAACCTCTGGTTTAGTCAGTTTATCCAGGTCCCATCTCCTTAAATTCCCACCTTTTTGCAGTTTCTTCAGTTTTAATCTACTGTTCATAACCAATAGATTGTGATCAGAGACCACATCTGCCCCTGGAAATGTCTTACAATTTAAAACCTGGTTCCTAAATCTCTGTCTCACCATTATATAATCTATCTGAAACCTGTCAATATCTCCAGGCTTCTTCCATGTATACAACCTTCTTTTATGATTCTTGAACCAAGTGTTAGCTATGATTTAGTTATGCTCTGTGCAAAATTCTACCAGGCGGCTTCCTCTTTCATTTCTTAGCCCCAACCCATATTCACCTACTACGTTTCCTTCTCTTCCGTTTCCTACTACCGAATTCCAGTCACCCATGACTATTAAATTTTCATTGCCCTTCACTATCTGAATAATTTCTTTTATTTCATCATACATTTCTTCAATTTCTTTGTCATCTGCAGAGCTAGTTGGCATATAAACTTGTACTACTGTAGTAGGCGTGGGCTTTGTGTCTATCTTGGCCACAATAATGCGTTCACTATGCTGTTTGTAGTAGCTTACCTGCACTCCTATTTTTTATTTATTTATTATTAAACCTAATTCTGCATTACACCAATTTGATTTTGTATTTATAACAATGTATTCACCTGACCAAAAGTCTAGTTTCTCCTGCCACCAAACTTTGCTAATTCCCGCTATATCTAAATTTAACCTATACATTTCCCTTTTTAAATTTTCTAACCTACCTGCCCAATTAAGGGATCTGACATTCCACGCTCCTATGCGTAGAACACCAGTTTTCTTTCTCCTGATAATGACGTCCTCTTGAGTAGTCCCCGGCCGGAGATCTGAATTGGGGACTATTGTACCTCCGGAGTGTTTTACCCAAGAGGACACCATCATCATTTACTCTTACAGTAAAGCTGCATGCCCTCGGGAAAATTTACGGCTGTAGTTTCCCCTTGCTTTCAGCCGTTCGCAGTACCAGCACAGCAAGGCCGTTTTGGTTAGTGTTACAAGGCCAGATCAGTCAATCATCCAGACTGTTGCCCCTGCAACTACTGAAAAGGCTGCTGCCCCTCTTCAAGAACCACATGTTTGTCTGGCCTCTCAACAGAGCCGTTGTGGTTGCTCCTTTGGTACGACTATCTGTATCGCTGAGGCATGCAAGCCTCCCCACCAACGCAAGGTCCATGGTTCATGGGGGGGCTGTTGGAGATCTGGCAGTTGAAATCTTGTTAATGGAGTACTGGATAGGGTCTGGCAGTGTGTCAGCATTTAAAGCTCTACAATCTCCACAGGGATGCTAAGTTCCATCTTTCTTTGGAATAGACTGAGAAGATTAGACCTGCAGCTTTTAGAAGGCTGATGTATGTCAAGCTTGATCATCTCCTGTAATTCAAGAACTGCTTGCACTAATTTTTCTGATGACATGTGTCTGATCTGTACATGGACTGGAGGTCATGTTGTGATTGTGTAATGCACATTAACTTCAGGAAAACTGAAATTATGTTTCTACATGAGAATGTCATGATGTCTCTTTGGAAAGTCTCGATAGTTGTGCTGTAGGTCAATCTAAACTGTCAGTGGATTCTTTTGCAGAGCCTGTACTAATGATTAAAGTTTCTTGGTCAAGTAACATTTTTGGTTTAGAATCAAGCAACAGACGACAATGGCTAAGGAAATCAGTAGCAATAATTGGCTGGCAAACACCTACGAGAAGAAATGGTCATGGAAATCTTCTTTGAAAGCATATTTTGAGGTTCAGTAGTTGTTCACCACATGTGTGTATTATATTTTTTTTCCTGAACCTGGGTCGTTAGTTCCAAAAGCTATATTTCCAGTTGGGAAGAAAGTCTGTCACCTTGTAAGGTTATTTATAAACTGATTGGGCATTGTAATCTCTACAATTTTGTCAGCTACAGAAGCCATTGCATTGATACTTACATCTTGATTAGCTGCAAGTATAGAACATGCATTTGATTGGTAGTCACTGAAGAAATATACCTCTTAAAATATCATCAGTTACTTGGATGTCAGCAAGAATACACATCTCTTGGAGCAAAGTACATATCTTTTTGTCTCCTAGGTCTACATTGGTTAGTAATTTTTTTAGCTTTTTATGATTCTGATTCTTCAAACTCTGTGATAATATGTTTTTCTTAAGTCTGGTAATGGTTTGGACACAAAATCTGAAATTAGTTCAGTAACTCTGTTATCAAGTGATCCCACATTGTAATGATATATTGTCATGTCTTTGCTAATGTTAGTGGTAGTAAATTGGGTATCCACTTGCAATACCTTTACATTTTTTTCACCAGAAAGATAGTATTTTCACTGCCTCATGTGATATTTGCTTACTGGTGTCATTTGATGGCGACCTTTCCTTTAAAGACCTATTAAATAGTCAGAGGAAAATTGGGATGATGACTGGAAGGATTCATGTGTATTCACAAATGTGTTGGGCTCACCAATTTTAATTATTTAGCAACACACAAAGGAAACTACTGTGAATGCACATATATACACTCCTGGAAATGGAAAAAAGAACACATTGACACCGGTGTGTCAGACCCACCATACTTGCTCCGGACACTGCGAAAGGGCTGTACAAGCGATGATCACACGCACGGCACAGCAGACACACCAGGAACCGCGGTGTTGGCCGTTGAATGGCGCTAGCTGCGCAGCATTTGTGCACCGCCGCCGTCAGTGTCAGCCAGTTTGCCGTGGCATACGGAGCTCCATCGCAGTCTTTAACACTGGTAGCATGCCGCGACAGCGTGGACGTGAACCGTATGTGCAGTTGACGGACTTTGAGCGAGGGCGTATAGTGGGCATGCGGGAGGCCGGGTGGACGTACCGCCGAATTGCTCAACACATGGGGCGTGAGGTCTCCACAGTACATCGATGTTGTCGCCAGTGGTCGGCGGAAGGTGCACGTGCCCGTCGACCTGGGACCGGACCGCAGCGACGCACGGATGCACGCCAAGACCGTAGGATCCTACGCAGTGCCGTAGGGGACCGCACCGCCACTTCCCAGCAAATTAGGGACACTGTTGCTCCTGGGGTATCGGCGAGGACCATTCGCAACCGTCTCCATGAAGCTGGGCTACGGTTCCGCACACCGTTAGGCCGTCTTCCGCTCACGCCCCAACATCGTGCAGCCCGCCTCCAGTGGTGTCGCGACAGGCGTGAATGGAGGGATGAATGGAGACGTGTCGTCTTCAGCGATGAGAGTCGCTTCTGCCTTGGTGCCAGTGATGGTCGTATGCGTGTTTGGCGCCGTGCAGGTGAGCGCCACAATCAGGACTGCATACGACCGAGGCACACAGGGCCAACACCCGGCATCATGGTGTGGGGAGTGATCTCCTACACTGGCTGTACACCACTGGTGATCGTCGAGGGGACACTGAATAGTGCACGGTACATCCAAACCGTCATCGAACCCATCGTTCTACCATTCCTAGACCGGCAAGGGAACTTGCTGTTCCAACAGGACAATGCACGTCCGCATGTATCCCGTGCCACCCAACGTGCTCTAGAAGGTGTAAGTCAACTACCCTGGCCAGCAAGATCTCCGGATCTGTCCCCCATTGAGCATGTTTGGGACTGGATGAAGCGTCGTCTCACGCGGTCTGCACGTCCAGCACGAACGCTGGTCCAACTGAGGCGCCAGGTGGAAATGGCATGGCAAGCCGTTCCACAGGACTACATCCAGCATCTCTACGATCGTCTCCATGGGAGAATAGCAGCCTGCATTGCTGCGAAAGGTGGATATACACTGTACTAGTGCCGACATTGTGCATGCTCTGTTGCCTGTGTCTATGTGCCTGTGGTTCTGTCAGTGTGATCATGTGATGTATCTGACCCCAGGAATGTGTCAATAAAGTTTCCCCTTCCTGGGACAATGAATTCACGGTGTTCTTATTTCAATTTCCAGGAGTGTATGTTGTGATATCAGTTGCAATGGAAAAGATAAACAACTGAAAACAAAAGATCAGTTATTTCAATGTGTGTCTATACTTTTTACAGAGTTTACATTTTACTGTGTCTCTTGCAGCACACAAGGATATGAGCCATGAGGCAAGACACTGGAAGCAGGGGTGGAGTAGGGCTGAGTTGCAACAGGAATGCTCTTTTTTGGCTGGACAATGGGTGTATGATGGAGTGTAGGTGACTAGTGAGATGAGGCGTGGGACGTCTGTTCCTGGAAAAGGTTGGGAGGGTAATTTTGGTCTGTGAAGGCCACTGTTAGATCCCTGACATATTTATTTGGAGACAGACTGCTCATCACTACAAATGCAAAGACCATGGGTGGTTAGACTGTATGAAAGGGACTTCTTGGTGTGGAATGGGTGGCAGCTGTCAAAGTGGAGGTAGTTTTGGTGGTTGGTAGGTTTGATGATGACAGAGGTACTGATGTAGCCACCCTTGAGGTGGTAATTGACATCAATGAAGTTGGCTTGTTGTGCTGAGGAAGACCAGGTGAAGCAAATAGCGAAGAAGGTGTTGAAGTTCTGGAGGAATGAGGATAGAGTGTCCTTACCCTTCGTCCAGGTCATGAAGATGTCATCAGTGAATCTGAACCATGTGAGGGGCTAGAGGATTCTGGATTGTTAGGAAGGATTGTTCTAGATGACCTATAAATTGTTTAGTGTAGGAAGGTGCAGGTAACCTCCACTTCAAGGATGATTACACCAGTATCTCCATCCAGATCAAACCTACCAATTGCCAACAATTCATCCAATTTGGCAGATGTCACCCGTTCCACAACAAGCTCTTCTTTCTATACAGTCACAATGTGAAATATCCTCCACACTCTTCCCACAGCAATCTTCTGCCACTCATCCTACCTATTCAATACCTTTGTCTGTCCATACTCCAACCCTGCTCCCAACCCCATGCTTCTTGGCTCATATCCTTGCTGTACACCCAGATGCAAAACCTGTCCCATATATCCTTCAACTACCACCTACTACAATCCTGTAACAGGCATCTTCTACCTCACAAAGGCAGGGCCACCTGTGAAGGCAACCATGTAGTCTCTTAACTTAGCTGAAACCATTGTACTGTATTATACATGGGCGTGACAACTAACAAGCTGTCTGTCTCCAGGAATGGCCACCACCATACTGTGGCCAAGAGACAGCTAGACCACCCAGTAGCTGAACACGCTACCCAACGAGATGTGTTTCACTTAAATGACTGCTGTTCCTGGAAAAGGTTGGGAGGGTAATTTTGGTCTGCAAAGGCCACTGTTAGATCCCTGACATATTTATTTGGAGACAGACTGCTTATCACTATGCTTATCAGTATGCAGCAGACCTCAGTAGCTACGGTGGCTAGAACAGTTGCAAAGTCGAAGAGGAAGAAGAAGGTTCTGCTGTTAGGTAGTTCTCATGGCAGAGGTGTAGGCCAGCAGTTGCAGGAAGTGCTGGGGAGTGAGTACCAGGTCACCAGCATTGTGAAGCCTAATGCAGGATTGGCTCAGGTGACTGTTAACATAGGGGGCTTATGTAGGGATTTTACTAAAGAGGATCAGGTAGTGATTGTGGGTGGGGCCGGTAATAGTATTGATAGGGATGGGGAATATGACATAGATGGTGACCTGGAAAAGATAGCCACTCAGACTGGCAACACGAAAGTGCATTTCGTGGAACTGTTTCAGCCGTCAGGCGTAATAACATGAGACCTGGGGGTGCGCTGATGACCGAAAGCATGGGTCACATTTCAGTGGTGTCGGTGGAGTCTATCAGCAGGACGGGTTTCACTAGACATGGCCTGCACCTCAACAGGTATGGGAAGGGGAGGTTGGCAAAGCTTATAGGTGACAGCATAGGTGGGGTTGGTGGGATCACTCATGGGAAAATTCCTGCATTAGTGGGTGTTAGAGCTGCACCTTTTTTAGATTACAGTCAGCTGATAGGTATTCCTGCTTAAGGGAAGTCTCTCTAACAAAGGAACCACTTTTGACAAAGCTTAGGTATCCAAGTAATGAGGGAATTAGTATATTTCATCAAAATATACAAGGTATTAGAGATAAAGTTAGTGAACTGCTTATAGATGTTGACTCTGAAATTATTGGTATATCTGAACCCTTCTTAAATAAGGAGATAATTCAGAGGCTTCCTTTACCAGGATACAGGTTGGCTGGCAGCTTTTCGAGGAGCTCTTTGTGGTGTGGGGGAGCAGCCATGTATGTGAAAAACGGCATCCCATTTGAGTCAATTGATGTTTCAAAGTACTGCACTGAAAAGGTGTTTGAATGTTGTGCAGGTGTGGTTAAATTTAATGGAGCTAAACTTCTTACTGTTGTTATTTATAGATCCCCAGACTCCGATTTCACAACATTTTTGCTAAAGCTAGAGGAGGTTCTTGGTTCACTTTATAGAAAATACAAAAAGTTAGTTATATGTGGTGACTTCAATATTAATTGTATAAGTGATTGTGCAAGGAAGAGGATGCTGGTAGACCTCCTTAATTCATATAATCTTATGCAAACCATATTCTTTCCAACGAGAGTGCAAGGGAACAGTAGAACAACCATAGACAACATTTTTGTTCATTCCTCATTACTAGAAGGGCATTCTGTTAGCAAAAAGGTGAATGGCCTTTCAGATCATGATGCACAAATTTTAACTCTAAAAGATTTTTGTGCTGCAACACGTGTTAAATATAGTCATCAGCTGTTTAGGAAAGCTGATCCAGTTGCTGTAGAGACCTTTGTAAACCTTATCAAGGAACAAGAGTGGCAAGATGTTTATAGCGCTGATACAGTAAACAAAAAATATAATGCTTTTCTCAAGACTTTTCTCGTGCTCTTTGAAAGTTGCTTTCCATTAGAATGTTCAAAGCAGGGTACTAGCACAAACAGGCAGCCTGGGTGGCTGACTAGAGGGATAAGAATATCTTGTAGAACAAAGTGGCAATTATATCAAAATGTTAGAAACAGTCAAAATCTAAATGGAGCAGCCTATTACAAACAGTATTGTAAGGTGCTTAAAAATGTTATTAGGAAGGCAAAAAGTATGTGGTATGCAGATAGCTAAGTCTCAGGATAAAATTAAAACCATATGGTCAGTCGTAAAGGAAGTGGCTGGTCTGCAGAGACAGGTTGAGGATATAGAATCAGTGCATAGTGGGAATGTCCATGTTTCTGATAAGTCACATATATGTACAGTATTTAATAATCACTTTCTGAATATAGCAGGTGAACTAAATAGAAACCTAGTCCCAACAGGGAATCATATAGTGCTCTTAGAAAAAAGTGTTCGAAGACTGTTATCTGAAATGCTCCTCCATGATACTGACAAGAGGGAGATTGAGTTAATAATTAAATCACTAAAGACCAAGAACTCTCATGGATATGACGGGGTATCTAGCAGAATACTGAAATATTGTTCTATGTGTGTTAGCCCAGTACTTAGCCATATCTGTAACTTTTCCTTTAGGAGTGGTCTGTTTCCTGACAGATTAAAGTACTCGGTAGTGAAGCCACTTCATAAAAAGGGAGACATTGATAATGTTGACAATTTTAGACCTATTTCTATGCCATCGGTGTTTGCTAAAGTTATCGAGAAGGTTGTATATACAAGGTTACTGGAGCATTTAAATTCACATAATTTGCTGTCAAATGTTCAGTTTGGTTTTAGAAATTGTTTAACAACTGAAAATGCTATACTCTCTTTTCTCTGTGAGGTTTTGGATGGATTAAATAAAAGGTTGCAAACTCTAGGTGTTTTCTTTGATTTAACGAAGGCTTTTGACTGTGTTGACCACAAAATATTACTGCAGAAGTTGGACCATTATGGAGTAAGGGGAGTAGCTTACAATTGGTTCGCCTCTTACTTTAAGAACAGAAAGCAGAAGGTAATTCTCCGCAATATTGAGAGTGGTAGTGATGTCCAGTCCCAATGGGGCATTGTTAAGTGGAGCGTTCCCCAAGGGTCGGTGCTGGGGCCACTGCTGTTTCTTATTTATATAAATGATATGCCTTCTAGTATTACAGGTGATTCAAAAATATTTCTGTTTGCTGATGACACCAGCTTGGTAGTGAAGGATCTTATGTGTAATATTGAAACAGTATCAAATAATGTAGTTCATGAAATAAGTACATGGCTTGTGGATAATAATTTGATGCTAAATCACAGTAAGACTCAGTTTTTACAGTTTCTAACTCACAATTCAACAAGAACTGATATTTTGATCAGACAGAATGGGCATATTATAAGCGAGACGGAACAGTTCAAGTTCCTAGGCGTTCGGATAGATAGTAAGCTGTTGTGGAAAGCCCATGTCCAGGATCTTGTTCAGAAACTAAATGCTGCTTTATTTACCATTAGAACAGTATCTGAAATAAGTGACACTTCAACACGAAAAGTAGTCTACTTCGCATATTTTCATACGCTTTATGTCGTATGGTATTATTTTTTGGGGTAATTATTCTGATTCAAAAAGGGTATTTTTGGCTCAAAAATGGGCTGTTCGAGCGATATGTGGTGTAAGTTCGAGAATCTCTTGTCGACCACTATTCAATAGTCTGGGAATTCTGACATTGCCCTCACAGTATATATTTTCTTTAATGTTGTTTGTTGTTAGCAATATTAGCCTATTCCCAAGAGTTAGCAGCTTTCACTCAGCTAATACTAGGCAGAAATCAAGTCTGCATGTGGAATGCACTTCCTTGACTCTTGTGCAGAAAGGAGTGCAGTATTCTGCTGCATCCATTTTCAATAAGCTACCACAAGAACTCAAAAATTTTAGCAGTAGCCCAAACTCTTTTAAGTCTAAACTGAAGAGTTTCCTCATGGCTCACTCCTATTCTGTCGAGGAGCTCCTGGAAGAGCTAAAAAATTAAGCAAATTCCAGTGTTACATTGTTGATTTTCTTTATTTAAACTTACGACTTGTACCTGAATATGTTTTTTTTATATTTCATTTTATCTGTTTCTAATATTGTGTTATAATTTCATGTATTGACTCGTTCCATGACCATGGAGACTTCTCCTTAATTTGGTCCCATGGAACAATAAATAAATAAATAAATAAATAAAATAAAAAACAGTTTGTGCCATCTGTATTCTTCCAATCAACACTAGCTTTTCTGAACTGTTCATGTGGGAACTCTCCATACAACATATGCTACACTACTTCCTGTCCTCTATCTGGTTATACACTTCCCTGCCCTCACTCCAGCACTACAGACATCTTATAACCCACCAATGCATCTACATAGTCTTTTCAGCATTTCTCTCCTCTATATCTCTCCTCTTCCCTCCATGAGGCATTGCCATAGAGACATTTACAAAACTGCATAATGTTATCGGTTGAGGTAGGCTCGTTAAGCTGCCATGCCCAGCTCACTGCAAATGTCAGGTACTGATTTACACTGACTCAATTATAGCAACCCTACCCTGACCCCACCACATCCCTGTATAGTCTGAAGGGCAGAAATAGCAGATTCCCCCCACTCCCACCCTGTTGTCCTTCCCCATCCCAATCCCATGCCTCTCACTTACCTCCACTATTCAACCCAATTAGAATCTTGTTCACACCAGTGTCATTCACATTTGGCACTTGATGCCCAGATGAAGTGGCCATGTGTGTGCAAGTTGTTTATGAGTGAATGTGTGTGTGCGTTTTCTACATCTGAACATGGATTTCATCTGACAGCTGAAATATTCCTAGCATTATTTTTCACTGTGCCTGTCTGCAACTCAATTCTTCCTGTTGTTATTTCATCCTAGACTTTCCATTGTTTAAGAATCACATAACATGAGATCAGGCTAACTTGGAGGCCAGTGCTGCAATGTGAGACCTGTACACTCTCTGCAGCTGATTCATCACTGAGGCAGTGAAGAGGTGCTGTGGCATACTCTCGATAAAATGGATGCTGCACAGCTGTAACTAAATTACAAATTCTGAAGCAGAGAGAGCAACATGTCTTTCATTGCTGTGTTATCACCATCTTGACTCAACACACATTGGGCAATAAATCAGAGAATGAGCTAGCTGCACCACCAACAGGCTGAAGCAGAGGTAAACTTCTAGTTTTTATACAAAAGTTAAAATTCAATCCAAGTTATTAGCTTTATTCATGAAAAATGGGATGACTCTTTTTGAAACATACTATGTTATTTCTTATTTATGAATCCAGGGTTTTCAAATGCAAGACATTGAAATCTCCAATTATTGGCTGGGTAGGTGGTTAGTTCTTTAGCATACAAATAATACTCCTTAATTTTCCACCATACACTATTATCTTCACATGCCTGCAATGAGATCATCATGATTTCTATTCCCACTTTTGTCACACAGAAAATTTTGAGTGTTGACATAGAAAAATCGGTAAAATACCTCATTAACTGTGAATTTATTTCTTTTCCTAATCACTTGAATATTAATCATATTTAAATATTACCTTTATTGCTAAGACATATCTCTAAATTATATCAGAGCCGAAATACTAGTAAAATTGCAGAATGTCTACAGTTTCTCTCATATGTTTACTATTCCTCTTTGCAACTACTTTTATATAAAACACCATTTCAAAAAATAAATGTATATGTTTTCTCATTCAACATAGATGGCCTCTGCAAAAAACTTTCTGTTCTGAGAGAACCAAAAGCAAACAACAAAACATAGCAGTATCTTGAGTTGTTCATTGCAACAATAAAAAGTCCCCTCTTTTAATCAGGGCAGGGCATTTGAGGCTTCTATTTATGGGAAGCAGCATCAAGCTAAGGCAGTGATGAGTTACAGCAATATACACTGATGGATCGTGACATTGTGAACACATGTTTAATAGCATGTTGGTCCACCTCTGGAATGCAATACAGCAGTGATTTTGCCTGGCATGGGTTTGAAAAGATGTTGGTATGTTCTTGGAGGCATATGGCCACAGATGTCTATGCACAGGTCATGAGGTTCCCATAATTACAGGCCGATGGTATGTGGGCTTGATACTCATGCCTGACAGCATCCGAAATGCGTTCCATTGGGTTCCAGGCAGGTCAGTTTGGTGGCCAACACATCAATCAACTTAAGTCCACTACCACATTTCTCACACCATTGTAGTATGATTATGGTCTTATGACACAAACAGTTACCCTCCTAGAAGGTGCCTTCAGTGTCAGGGAATATGGTTAAGGCATGTAGGTGGTCTGCAGTTATGTTCACATAGATCATAGTATTCAAGGTGCCTTCAATTACTAACACAGGTCAAATGACAGTCCACATGAATGTCATAAATATGATTGGATTATATTAACGTAACTATTGACGTTATGTTTTAGTGTCATTAATTTTGAACAAAGTGCTGTTGTATTAATTTCTTGAATTAAGTCAGGTGGCAGTTCTCACCCTATGCAGTTAGGTGGTGGTGACTTGAGAAAGAAGTTCTTTCAGAAAAGCATGACATTACCATCCACCCATCTGAGTTATTGCTTCTCGTTACAGCTTTCCCACAGATAATTACAAATCATCACTTTGGAGCACTAGAGCATGAATGTAATAGTCATCATTTTCTCTTTAAGCAATTAACTTGTACTATTATTGGCAAATAAGTTATTACAGTCCTTATGGACTTGTGATTGATTAGTGCAAAATACTTCACTAATGTATTTTTGGATGAAAAATAAAAAGAGAGAGCACAGAAGACATATATTTACTGATACAGCATTTTCCTCCCTTCCTTTTCTTTTCAATTCACCTTACAATACATCCTGATGGTAAGAATGGAATTAGCCTATAATTAAACACATAGTAAAAACACAAAGTGTAAAGAACTTAAAGATGAATATATTTTTTCTTTTACAGGACAAATGTACATACATGAGTTACATCTGATATTAATAAATAATAAGAATAAATTATTGAGCTATAAGGACTGATTATAGCCTAAGTCAGTTGGTGATGCTCAGTGGGTGACTCTCACACAAGCTGCACATAACCAGAAATATATATTTTATGATGCTGCATTTGAGGGAACTGATGCTCTACTGTTTGCTTACAGTGAGTGTGAAACATTCAAAGCAGTCTGATGCTATGTAAATGAATAAAGATAGAAGGATTTGTAAAAGATCATTGTTTGCACTATGGCACCACAATTTATGCAATGAATCTTTACCACACTCATTTGGGCAGTTATGCCAAATTATGTGATGTCTGTAATTCAGTTGATAATTTCTGTGAAAATTTACATTATTCCATATGTATTGTTAAGAGTAACCAAATCCATATCAGTTGTCACAGCTGCTTTCCAGTTATGCATCAGACGCAGAACACATCATATTGAATACTGAGTCAGGATTGGACAAAAGATTCCGTGGTGTATCCATTTCTACAACCTGCAACCAAACATTGTCACAGTTATACATACATAAATCGTATTGTTTTATTCAACAGTTTCTAGGACATCATTGCTCATTTTATAGTAAAAACAGTGAATATATATATATTACTTCTTCAAAATCATGGTTTTTGTTTGTGTTATGTTTTAAGGACTTACAGAAGATGAACTACTGAAATTTTCACCTGGTAATAATCGTGGATGTCTTTCTGCTGCTTTTATTGAGCAGGAGAAATAATGACTAATATACTTCTGCAACATGTTTCACTAGCTTTCACAGTTATTAGGGGTCAGGAATAGGAATGAAACAATCATCTAATCGTCGAAATTTAAGCTGGTATGCTGTATTTAAAAAATGAGTTGTGAGGACAAATCTATACCTACAAATATATTCCACAAGCAACTGTCTCATCTGAGGTAGACAATAATTCAACAGACACTATCATTTCCCCAATTCTGGTTGATTCCAGTGACTGACTGCCAATTGTGTAAACAAATAGTGATTGGTCCTTTCACCAGTTTGTGCCCATTGCGTTACACTGGTTTATGCCAAAGATTGACTGACAGCCCCTGCAGCAAGCGTAGATCCTCTACAAGTCTTGCAGCAGCCTACTACACTTTTCTGGTGTCTCAACTTCCCTCTATATAACATACTCTGCGAAAAGCATTATCCACCAGGGCATTTATACATATCATGAATAGTTATGGCCTTATAAAATTTCTGTTTGGTATGCCTGAACCTATATTCAAATCTGACAATTTCTCCTCATTAAGAATAATGTGCTGAGTTCCATTAACTATGAATTCTTCAGTGTAGCTACATGAGTATTTTGCCACTGCTCGACAAAACTGCTTCATGTTTATTAATGAAAAAAAAAAATCCATTTTCAACTTAACAAGTCCATCATCAGAAAAAATTATCCAGTATAATTTGGCTCGTGCCAAGCAACTTTTGCATTGTTTTGGGTAAAAAATATGTGAAAGGCAGATATGTTCTGAAATCAGTGATTTTCATCCAAAAGCAGCAATAAATTCGCATTGTTCAGAAGTTGCTGAATGATGCTTACAATGATTTTGAAACTGCTTCTGAAGTTCAATGTTGCAAGAAGGTTCTGCTCACTGTGATATTCAATTTCAATGGTGTAGTGGGTTAAGAGTTATTTTCTCCGAGAACCTAAAAGGGGCATGAATGAGGCAATCTGAAGAAAATGCTCTTACTTGTGACCAAATATTTCATGGTAAAAGTACCACAATGATGTAGCTGTTCACACTTCCCCATATGTTCATCAATTTTTGACTAAAAGCAATATCCTTATCATGTCTCTGCTAGACATGGCTCCAAATGATATCATCCTATTCTTGAAGCTGAAAATAACTAGCATCACAGAATCAATGTAGGATCAATGAAGGAGCTAAATATCATTTAAAATTGTGTTTTAGAAATGCTGACACAAATGTATTATATTTAATGGTGACTACTTTGAAGGGGACAAAATAAAGATATTTTGAGAAAAATGATAATTCTGTGTATTTTTTGTTGAACATTATACACTGAAGGTGATTGTGGTAGGACTCAAGACAGCAGAGTATGACAGCTAAGAAATGGAGAAAATTCCAGCAAGAGTGATACAGTAATGTACAAAAGACCCACTTATTTCTAACCTTTTTAATTTTGGAAAATTTTTATCCATGCTTATTCCCAGTAAATGTGATTTTTAATATTATTCACTGCTGCGACTCTGCTGAATAGCACTTTATCAGTCATCATGACTTTTTGTGTACAATAAGAAAGAGCTCCCTCCAATGACTCACTGTCACATCAGTACAATTAAAAACATTCTTGTATTGTATTCATTCTCTCACTCTTCTTCATTGTTAATTTTCATGCAGGATATGTCTCTGCAAATAAATTTTAGTTTATATTTTATGAACTTGTGCCAGCTGTACTACAGAAATGGATGAACTGCAGAACTGGACTTACAGCCTGAACAAAGTGAGCGGCACATGGCATCCACCAGCACACACATTGCTGTTAGGCCAAAGTTTGGCAACAGTGTGCCATGTACGAGCCTAGTCAGACAAACCTGTGTGAGGTGAGCAACAGTACCATGGAGACACATATTCCTGTGTCTGATTCTGCTACCTGTGAACCACATGGGTTGAGCTATGTGTGAGCTCCCCATCAGCACATGTCAAGTTAATCTGGCATTATTAATTTTGTTTTCGTTTTGTCATTTTTGCAAAGTACACAGCTCCGCGTGGGTTGAGAAGGATGTAGCTCATTTCATTTAGGACGCGGATCCACTGTCTTACTGCAGTCATGTTGTTGGATGGTGTGCCCCTTCCACTGAGGAGTGAATACCCTCCAGGACCAGTGTTTGAGTGAAAACTATTTGTGTTAACACCATTTATTGCAGTCTATGAATAGAAGTTATGGTCAGTTGGTCATGTACTGATTTGTGATGAATAAATGTATTATTTGACACACATGCTCTTTTTATCAATTCCCATCACCGTGCCCTCACCCTAACGTCCTTTCTGAAAGTAGTGCATGGGTGTGGTAGTAAAGCCAGTTCACTACATGACTAACTTGTAATTGGTGATCTCCAAATATTTCCTCTTCACTGGTGGCCCTGTCATGATTTCTACATGCGACCTTCCTCACCCAAGTACAACACTGACGTGATTAAACATGGATCATGGAACTGTATATGGATAAGCCCAATGGCTTGGAGGGCAACGTCCAGAGCTTGAGGTTAATGGGAAAACAGTCTCCACTGCATTGGTTGTTGAGGTCAGTCTGACTTCTGCACCAGTTTTCATGTTTGCTTTCCTGTTGAGCTCACTCCAGATGTCACCCTTAGTTAGTTATTTAGTTGCTTGTGTGTTCCATGCATGCCTGGTATGGTACCTGTTTTGATATGGAACATGTCAAGTGCACAAGAAATGCACATATGAAATAAAATTTTTTAACATATATATATTACAGTACAGTGTTAAACATTAATATTTCTATTACTTACCCCATTCCCTTAAATGGCACAACATGCATATATTATATTTATAGATTTATTTATTCATGTTCAAGGATTCATCTGTGGTATAGAAGGAGTTGTCAAGGAGATATGATTTCAATTTATTTTTGAAGCTATTACTGCTGTCTGTCAGACATTTTATTTCATCTGGTAATTTGTCAAAAAATTTTGTGGCAGCATACTTTACTGCTTTCTGTGCCAAAGACAGGTTGAGTAAAGGATAGTGTAAGTCTTTCTTTTTTCTGGTATTATAATCATGAATGTCACTGTTGTTTTTAAACTGGTCCATGTTGTTGAGAACAAATTTCATTTGTGAGTAAATTTACTGTGAGGCTGTTCTAAGAATTCCTAGTCTTTTAAAAAGATGCCTACAAGATGTGCGACTCTGAACCCCACACATTATTCTAACCACTTTCTTTTCAGCTGTGAATACTTTTTGTCTAAGTGTTGAGTTACTCCAAAATATTATTCCATATGACATCAGAGAGTGAAAGTGTGCAAAGTATGTTAGCTTACTAATTTCTATATCCTCAAAATTGGCAATTATTGTGATTGCAAAAGTTGCTGAACCTAGTCACTTTAGAAGATCCAAAATATGAATTTTCCAATTAAGATTCTCATCTATATGTACACCCAAAAACTTAGTATGCTCTACCCTGTTTACTGACTTCTGTTGACGTGTTATATTTATTGAAGGAACTGCACTTTTTGCAGCAGATAATTGGATTTACTGTGTTTTTTCAAAGTTTAGAGCAATCCTATTTGCAGAAAACCAATTAATGACTTTTCCAAAGACCTTATTCGTATCATTTTCAATTGGAGTTTCTTTTACTGGAATAATAATGATGCTTGTATCACCAGCAAACAGTGTCAGTTCAGCTTCTTGTTTCAGATAAGAAGGGAGGTCGTTCATATACATCTGATCTCAACATTTGCTAAAATCTATGAAATGATAATAAAGAATAGAATTGTAAGTTTTATAACAAAGTACAGTATACTGCATTCATCACAACATGGTTTCAGAGAAGGGAAGTCAACAAAAACAGCATCAACAGATATAATTGAGCACATTCTTAATTTACTTGACAGGCAACAAAAGACTTGTGGGATTTTTATGGACCTATCTAAGGCATTTGATTGTGTGAATCACTCAAAATTAATGATGAAATTATATCAGTATGGAATTAGAGGAAAATGCTATGACATACTTAAATCATACATTTCAAATAGGAAACAATGTACAGAAATCAGACATACTAGTGGGGGAAATATAACAAACTACAGATCAGAATTACAAACAGTTAAACACGGTGTGCCGCAAGGGTCTGTGCTTGGGCCAATACTATTTATACTCTACGTAAATGACTTCCCTAGCTATATAAATCAGAAACTTATAATGTATGCTGATGACACAACAATCATTTGCACAGCTGACACAAAGGAGGAGCTTGAGAAGGAAGCACTCATGACTATCGAAAATGCAAATAAATATTTAACAGAAAACAACCTGTTTATGAATCAGTCTAAAACAATGAATGTAGTATTTCAGACCAAGCATAGTGAAAATTATAATATAAATGTTAATATAAATGGAAAGACTATTAAAGAAGTAACCAGCACAAATTTTCTAGGAACTATAATAGACAAACATTTGGCATGGGGGGAGCACATCGATGCACTGTGTAAAAAGATAAACAAACAGATCTTCATCATGCATAAAACAGCTAAGACTGTGGATGATAAAGTCCTCAGATCAATGTATTATGGACTTGTCTTCCCACATTTGTCTTATTCAGTTCATATATGGGGAAGTGCACAAGCTGGCTACCTAAAAAGAATATTCACAATTCAGAAAAGGGCAGTGAGATGCATTGCAAAAATACCACCAAGACAGACCTGTAGGCAAGCTTTTGTATACTATAATATTATGACAGTATATTCACTGTACATATACCAAAGCATAATGGCGGTAACGTCAAGTGATAAACACCTCCTAAATAAAGATGTACACAAACACGGTACAAGAGGAAATGAAAATTACTACATGATAAACAGAAATCTAAAACTGTCTATGACTGCCCCAGAAGAAGCAGGCAAAAGGTTTTTTAATAAACTCCCCAAAATCATTAAAAAAGAAACAGACCTAAAATGTTTTAAAAATCATTTGAAACTATATCTCACAGAGAAATGTATATACAGTTTGAGTGAATACTAAGATGGTGTTTAATATGTTATATCATTAAAATGATCATGTATGTTGTTTGGATTTGTATGTACATATAAAGTGAAACATGTAATACCTTTGTATGATTATGGACTATTTCTGTTTAATCATTTGTTTCATTTATATATAATGTAATCAAGTTTGATGTTAATAGCCTATTGTATGACACACCCAATACTCTCAGCTGGATTTTCAGCTGGAGTCCATGGGCAAAGAATAAATAAATAAATAAATAAATAAATAAATCAAGAACAGAAGGGTACCCACAACTGAACCCTGTGGAACATCTAATGTAATTTCGCCTCAGTTAGATGAAGTGGCAAACTTATTTAAATCACTTGACCCATATAAAGAAACTTTTTGTTACCTGTTCTGTAGGTATTACATGAACCACTCATATGCTATTCCATTTATACCATAGAATTGTAATTTCTGTAATGTAATGTCATGGTTCACACAATCAAATGCTTTGGACAAGTCACAGAAAATTCCTATTGGTGACATTTTACTATTTAAAGACTCCATTATGTGGACAGTGAAATTGTATATTGCTGTCTCAGTAGAACAGCATTTTTGAAATCCGAATGGTGATTTACTAAGTACCCATTACTGTTGAGTGGCTAACCACTACTGAGTACATTATTTTCTCGAAGATTTTTGAAAATGCTGTAAGCAAGGATACTGGTCGATAATTATTGACATATGAGGGGCATTTGAAAAGTCCATGCAAAAATAAAAACCACTTAAGTGTTTGGGGTAAACTTTTTTATTTTTTGACATAGTCTCCTTGTAGACTTATACACTTCATCCAATGCTGTACTAATTTGTGATCCCTTCTGAATAATAGGAATTGTCCAAGTCTGCAAAATAGCTATTAGTTGTTGCAATCACCTCCTCACTCGCATAAAATCTTTGTCCCGCCAGCCATTTCTTCAAATTGGGAAACAAACAGTAGTCCAAGGGAGCCAAGTCTGGAGTATTGGGGGATGTGAAACAAGTTGGAATCCTATTTCCATTAATTTTGTGACTACAACAGCTGCGGTGTGTGCTGGTGCATTGTCGTGATGGAAAAGGACTTTTCTGCGGTTCAATCGCTAGCGTTATTCTTGCAGCTCGGTTTTCAAACGGTCCAATAACAATGAATAATATGCACCTGTAATAGTTTTACCCTTTCCAGATAGTTGATGAGGATTATCCCTTGCAAATCCCAAAAGACAGCCGCCGTAACCTTTCCGGCCGAAGGAATGGTCTTCACCATTGTTGGTACAGATTCTCCCTTGGTAACCCATTGTTTAGATTCTTGCTTGGTCTCAGGAGTATAGTAATGCATCCATGTTTCATCCACAGATACAAAACGATGCTTTAAATCCTGCAGATTCTTCCTGAACAGCTGCAAACTATCCTTGCAACACTTCACACAATGCCGTTTTTGGTAAAGCTGAGCAATTGAGGAACCCATCTTGTGGATAGCTTTCTCACATCCAAATGTTTACGCAAAATATTATGTACCCATTCATTCGAGATGCCCACAGCACTAGCAATCTCATGCACCTTAACTCTTCTGTCAACCATCACAATATCATGGATTTTATCAATGATTTCTGGAGTCGGAACTTCCACAGGGTGTTCAGAATGTTCAGCATCACTTGTGCCCATATGGCCATTCTGAATATTTTGAAACCACTTATAAACTGTTCTAATTGAAGGTGCAGAGTCACTGTAATGTTTATCAAGCTTCTTGTCTCCTGAGGCGTTTTGCCTTTCATAAAGTAATGTTTAATCACCACACGAAATTCTTTTTCGTCAATTTTTTGTCAATCACTCGACTTCCTTGATTCACAGGAATGCCAAACACAAAGAAATAGACCAATATGGCTAAATCTTGGTGTGTGTTCTTTCCAAAGATGCTACTAACTAAACATGACCTCGATACGTGCCGGTGGTGCCATCTCTCGGACTTTGCATGGACTTTTCAAACGCCCCTCATATATGGCGTCCCCCTCTATGTAGAGAGGCCTGACAATGGCATATTTTAACCTGTCTGGGAAAATACCTTGGCCATGGAGGGTACAGAGTCTTCAATTATAAGAGCATGGTGCTCAATTGTGTGAATTGAGAAAACAATGAATGCTTGTTTGAAAAGAAACAAACTACTTTCTTCTCAACCCATAGGGAATGTGTACTTTACAAACATGACGAAACAAAAATTAGTTGAACAGCACCAAATTAACTTTATGCCTGGGGTGGTGGGAAGCTCATGCTAAGCTTGATCTGCATGGTTTACAAGTAGAGAATCAGACTCAGGAATACGAGTCTGCACAGCACTGTCGCACAGCTTGCACCGGTTTGTCCGACTCCCACCCATGCTTGGCACACCATTACCAAAAATTGTCCTAATGATAAATGTGCACACCAGTGGATGACAACACTTGCTGTCTTCAGGCTTCCTGTAACTGGAGTTCTGTCAGTCGCACATTTCTGTGGTATGGCTGCTACACACATGACCTCATGGAGAGTAGAGCTTGAGAGCTGCAAGAAAACACAGGTGATCAACCTGTGGCTATTATAGTTTTGGGGCTCACACCATTCATAGTGACATTAGTGTGAACACTATGGTAGAGGGCCAGTCAGTAGTGATATGGTGGCAGCTGGAGATGTCAGTGCTTGGGGTCGCCAGAGGTATGGTTGGCATGTCCTCATACAGCTGGCTGGAGACAGCAATGGCAGGTAGTTCTGTCTGTGAACTGTTCATAGTAATATGTGGCATGTTGTTGTTGTGGTCTTCAGTCCTGAGACTGGTTTGATGCAGCTCTCCGTGCTACTCTATCCTGTGCAAGCTTCTTCATCTCCCAGTACCTACTGCAACCTACATCCTTCTGAATCTGCTTAGTGTATTCATCTCTTGGTCTCCCCCTACAATTTTTACCCTCCACCCTGCCCTGCAGTACTAAATTGGTGATCCCTTGATGCCTCAGAAAATGTCCTAACAACCGATCCCTTCTTCTAGTCAAGTTGTGCCACAAACTCCTCTTCTCCCCAATTCTATTCAATACCTTCTCATTAGTTATATGATCTACCCATCTAATCTTCAGCATTTTTCTGTAGCACCACATTTCAAAAGCTTCTATTCTATTCTTGTCCAAACTATTTATTGTCCATGTTTCACTTCCATACATGGCTACACTCCATACAAATACTTTCAGAAACGACTTCCTGACACTTAAATCTATACTCGATGTTAACAAATTTCTCTTCTTCAGAAATGCTTTCCTTCCCATTGCCAGTCTACATTTTATATCCTCTCTACATCGACCACTATCAGTTATTTTGCTCCCCAAATAGCAAAACTCCTTTACTACTTTAAGTGTCTCATTTCCTAATCTAATACCCTCAGCATCACCCGACTTAATTTGATTACATTCCATTATCCTCATTTTGCTTTTGTTGATGTACATCTTATACCCTCCTTTCAAGACACTGTCCATTCTGTTCAACTGCTCTTCCAAGTCCTTTGCTGTCTCTGACAGAATTACAATGTCATCGGCGAACCTCAAAGTTTTTATTTCTTCTCCATGGATTTTAATTCCTACTCCGAACTTTTTTTTTGTTTCCTTTACTGCTTAGTAATATGTGGCCTAGGAACATATTAATATAATGCACTATTACTGACACACTTAGTTGGGGAAGCACAACATGGCATTTGATCCGATCTTGAAGCCTGATGCAGCAGTGCACAGAGACTACACAAAAGAGTCTATAGGCATGTGAGTATGGCATTGTTGTGACTCCAACATTGATCCTGGAACTGAAATGGATGAGCTCAGTTCAGAAACCATTAAGTAAAAGTATGAGGTTGCTCAACCCGGTATCTATAGAGTACTTCAGAGAAAGTTTAAGAAATGTTAATTGGGGAGATGTATATAATGAGCCAAATGCTAATGATAAATGAGACATATTTCTTCATAAATTTATATCCTTTTTTTGAACATTGTTTCCCACAGAAAATTACTAAATTTAACACCACACATTTTTCAAAGAAACCTTGGATTACTACATATATTAAAGTGTCTTCAGAAAGAAAAAGAAAACTGTATGAGACAGCAAGAACTAGTAAAGATCCAGAAGTAGTTTTACACTATAAAAATTATTCTAACACACTGAGAAAAGTTGTAAGGAAATGAAGAAATATGTATGTTAGAGAAGAAATTAACAACTCCGGAAATAAAATCAAATCAATACGGAATGTTGTTAGAAGGGAGACAGGAAAAATAACCACTGGGGTAGGTAGTATTACTATTAAAGAGAATGAGACCATCCTGACCAGCAGTACACAAGTAGGTAATGTATTTAACAACCATTTATTATGTGTAGGAGAAAAAATTTGTGAGAATAGTTAAAAAGTAAAAGCCAGGCAGAACATGGAAGAGTCAGTTTTGAAAAAAATTACTCAGATTAAGTTTCACCTAACAACCTCTTCTGAAATAAGTAAAATTATTATATCTTTGAAAAATAAATGTTCTGTTGGAGTAGATGACATCTCTAATAAGATATTAAAACAATGTGGAGCAATTACAGCTGGTTTTCTGAGTCACATATGTAATGCACTAACATTAACAAAAGACATTTAGGAACAGAACTGACTATCAGTTGATCATGTACTGATTTGTAATGAATAAATGTATTATTTGGTAAATATGCTCTTTATCATTTCCTGTCACCATACCCTCACCCTAGCCTCTATTCTGAACTTAATGCATGGGTGTGGCAGTAAAGCTGCTTGCTGCATGACTGACTTGCAAGCCATGATTTCCACAAGTCCCCAATTCACTCTCTTGGAAACTGAAACTACTCTCTGCAAGAATCTACAATGATCCTGGGAAAAGATGATATGCCAATATCATCAGCCATCTTTATGATAATGAATCAGCGATTGTCAGTAACCAGTTTCCTCACATTCTGAACATTGTCACCAGCTGCTGATGGACAGGAGCATCTAGAGAGTTGATCATCTTCAACAAATGGTTATTTTTGTAAAATTTGTACCATTTTGAAATGCTTATTGTACCTTCAGAAGATTAATCAAAACTGATACAGTAGAGTGTCGATTATCCAAATGTCAGTCAACCAAACGACCACTTAACTGAACTGTTACTCACTAATGCATGCCTCCCTACCCTCAGCTATGATATTGTCCTTATCCCTCACACCAATGTCAAGTTGCTAACAGTAGTAACTGTTTGGGCTCTGTTACAAACACGTCTGTCAACTTTCCCACATAAAGTACACTTGCAATATAAAATGCCTAAACAAAAATGTGTTGTCCTTTCTATGAGAGACAAATAAGATATTAATAAAAGGTTAGAGGGAGCTGAATTTGAAACTACGTTATGTAATGAGGACAAGTTTTGTAAGCTGACAATTACGAAAAAAAGAGCATCACAAATTTTATATCTAAGCTTTATTCTACTCGTTGGTCCATAAGTCATAAAAATATTAAGCTCACCATGAACACAGATCTAGATATGACGTTGTTTACAAGTGGTTCATACAAGGAGAACCTCTCTCTTGCCCCATTCTATATGAAAAGGCAATTCAATTTAATGAAAATCTTGGAGGGCCATTGAATTTTAAAGCAAGCATGGCCTGATTAAAACACTTTAAAGTCAAGACGAATCACTCCTTATGCCTCCTTGCCTCTTGTTGGCAGTTGCTAGGCTAGTTACAAGAAGTGGTGGCAGCACTGACTGAAAGCTGGAAGGATTGGTAGGAAGGGGAGGAGCAGTAGTAATGCGGGAGCAGGGAAGTGGCACACGTATTCAGCTACACCCAGCCAGCAACGATACACGACACCTCAGTAAACAAACCATTACATCTACTGAGACAAAAACAAGATTTGTCCAGTGCTTTCTTTTTCAAATTTCCCTGATGTGTTTGAAATTCCCTGATTCCCAGAACCTGTGGCAACCCTGATTACATACACTTCTACTGTACTTGCATTTGTAATAATAAAAGAGATTCATGTTACTATTACATTACTATTAGATTACTATAAACATATGTGGATTTGTAGATAAATAAAAGTATACAGTTGGATTATTCAAAGAAACTGGTTCTCTAAACATCCACATCCCCCACTTAGTTTGGATAACTGATGCTCTGTTGAATGTCCTGCTGTATATTTGACACTAATTCAATCCTTTTGCCCCATTTTTTCCACAGCCTCAGTCAGCAAGCATTCCAAAACATCAGTAAACAGTAAAGTAGACATCTATTTCTACTAGCAATGTCAAAATATATTCAGGGCAAATACAACAATATAAAAAAAAAATCTTTGATTATAAGATATATACTCTCCGTAAAATTAAACAGTTCCATGTACATTTTGATCAAACCTCGTAGAAGCAACATCACATTTAAAAAACAACTGATTTATCACTTGACCTGCAAGTATAACATATAATTATATCTACATATATTACTTGAGTTAGTTACAGAACTAAACATGTCATTACAACATTCTCATTAGCACTGAATACTGCAGCCACAATAATGCAAAAACAAATTTTTTACATACCTGCCCTTTATCCATCACAATAATATGGTCACAGTGCATAACAGTATTCAGCCGATGTGCTATTGTGAGTACTGTGCAGTGCTGGAACTCTGACTCTATTGTACTCTGGACACAAGCTTCTGTTTCAGGATCTACTGCTGCTGTAGCCTCATCCAGAATTAATATCTGTTTTGTAGATAACCAAAAAAAATATTAGTTCTGCATATTTTTAATATAATAAATTGTACTGATGCCCACACATACCAATACATTGCTTGTTGTATTAATTTGTGGACTATTGCATGTGTTAAAAAAAAAAAAAAAAACCCAGATGGATTACAGAACTACTATCATTCTGAACTACAGGTCTGCCCTTCAGTGAGGGTACGAGAATAAGTCGAGAGTTGTTGAAAAAGTGATAACAGGAGGGAGAGGGTGCAGATGGGGCAGATCACTTAAGAGCATAAGTGTATGTAGCACCACAACTGTGCTGGAATAAGGAGGTGCTGCAACAAGGCCAGCCAGTCTACTAGTGCTCTGCGAGTAGAGAGAGCCAAAGCCTCAGCAGTTAATAGTAGCCTATCTGTGAATGTATTTGTTTACAAGGACCACGCCTGTATAATAGACTCTCTCTCAGATTTGCTGTTCAAGTTAAGTAAAGTTATTGAGTCACTCAGATTATGTGTACTTCTCATCATCTCTGCTTTTTATATAAGCACCCACCTATTCCTTGGCACCCACCTCTTGAGGGTGCAACGCAGGTGACGAATATATGCTCATGAGTTTTCTGGTTCTACTTCTCACTCTACAGCCACCTGGTGACAACATTTATATTTGTGTTTCTCTATTTTTTGCAGATTTGTCATTGTTTCTGTGCTTCCCAATTCTTGATTCTGTTCTCATTTCAGATGCTGGCCTGCATCTGCCTCCAAATTAACTGTGTGTTCTTGTACGTTTGGAGCCTAACTATTTCGTGTGTTCCCTTATCTTTCTTACTGTTGTGTGTTGATCGTGGATAGCCCTCCACAAAGAACCACTACTAACACAGATTTTCAGTTGCAGGTGCAGTAGCTGAATAATTTAATGGAAATGATGACCAGACTGCTCGCTACACAAGCAAACCCTGTACCACCACCTCCACCAATCACAGCACTGCCACAGCCAGCAGTGCCTGTTCCCATACCACCATTCTGTGCTTTTGACTCAATGCAGGAGGAGTAGTTTGAGTACCATGCATGGCTCAATGCTTGTCTCGAGGTACATCAAGTTAAAGGTAGGGACAAACAGAACCCCGGATGGTAAGTGTCCTCTGACTCAGGGTTCTGCGTGACTTTTCCAAACTCTACCCCTTTCCATAAACCTCACCAATATTTTTCCTTCATCCCTCTTCCTTTCCCTTCAATGCTTTGGCAAGTCTCCCCTGACTTGGGGTTCTTGGTAACTTTTCCAAATTATACCCTTTTCCTAAATATCCTCTTCTCTCATCCCCCTTCCTTCCCATTCAACCCTTATACCAGAAGAAGGAGCCACTGGTTCTGAAAGCTTGTAAATTTGAGTACCTTTCATATGTGTGTTCTCCTGCCATACCTTGGTGAGTAGATTTTTTTTTCTATCCAATTAAATTACATTAAAGAGGTAGCTGCATGTTACAAATTGTTTTATTTGCAGAGGCAACATAATCAAACTCATAAGCAGTGGGTAGCAGACTTATAACGGCTTAGTGCCACAACAAATTTCAGTGTGATTGGAGATGTTGTTATGGTGATGCCATTATCAGGCATGCCATTACTCATAATCTGCGAGATCCTCGGATACACAAATAGATTCTCAAGTATTCTGACACTAGTTTGCAACAGGCTTTGGAATTAGTGGAGCAGAGGACTTGTGTGACATTGCAGCAGTCAACTTTGATTCCACTTGTATTTGTGCAATATATACTAGTAATAAATGGAGTGTGCTTGTAGCTCGCACCCACAGTGTGCACAGTCTCAGCCAGGGCAGAAATGCAAACAGACTCAGTGTGCTAGGTAGCAAACTAGTGGAGTTTCACAGCACACAAACACCTGTTGTGATGCTAAGTGTTGTTATTGTGGCAAGCACAGTCACAATCAAGCTGTCTGTTTGTAAAAACACAAGTTCAAAATGCAGTTTGCATGGTCTCAAATGTCTCAGTCAATGGATGTCAACGCAATTTTGTCCAAGCTCTAGTATTAAACAGTGCAAAGTAAATGCAAAGGAAAAGAAGTCACACACTTCTTCTATTCAGCATCAGACAAATAAAAATTGTTTGTCACATAACAAATTGCCAATCACAAAGCATGCATGCAGTTGGACACTGGTCCATCAGTGACCTTACTTTCAAACTGTTAGGCAAGCCCCAAACTACAGAAGTTGCAGGCATCTCTTTCTGATTATGGTGGACATGACATTTCTGCGCTAGGTATTTTCAGCTTACCTGCTACTTTCTGTGACACACTGAAGACAGTTTCATTCACAGTTTTGTGTTCACATGCCAATGAAAATATTTTTGACAAGGATTTGCTTGATTTTTGGTTTGCAAATTCAAGGCAATGTCCTCTCTGTAAACTCTTCTTTGACTATAGAGAGAGTAGCTCAACTTTGTGGTAAATTTGGGGACAATTTTCAAGGAGATCTTGAAAGAGCTAATAATTTTGAGGCTTACATTACCATGAAAGACAATGCACAACCACAGTTTTGCTACACATGGATAGTCCCTCATGCTATCTGAATCAGTTGGTACAAGAATTCATATCCTGGCAAGACAATTGTGTGATTTTCCCTGTAGCAGGCAGTCAGTGGGCATCACCTTTAGTGGCAATAATGAAACCTTCAGACAGATTACATTTCTGTGCTGATTTCAAGGGAACAGTAAATCCACAAACCATGATTGACTCTATTCCTTTGCCATGGTCTGAGGAACTCATGGACAAACTTGGTGCAAGTCATTTCTTTTCCACCATTGATTTTCAAGATGCTTATTTGCAGCTTCCTTTGGATGACTAATCAGAAGAAGATTTGGTGATCAACACTCACATAGAGTTATTTTTTGAGACACTCACTTGAATTTTTCAACATTATTTGTTATAGTTGACTGCAACAGTTCCTTATTGTTTATACTATTTGGATGACATAATCATTTTGGGTTGTACTCTCGATGAACGTCTTTCCAATATCAGGAAATTGTTTCAAGTGTTCCCAAATGATGGATTAAAGTTTAATAAAGGCAAGTGCTCCTTCTTCCAGGATAACATTTAATATTTAACACATGTGATTAATAGTCAGTGCATCCACCCTTTTCAGACACATTTAATCACCACAAGGGACTTCCCAGCCCCTTAGAATGTCAGTGAAATCCAAGTTTTGTTGGGTAAACTGACTTATTTAATTTGGTTCATTCCAGACATTGCACAGACTGGAGCTCCATCGCATCATCTTTGATGAAAGAATGTTCTGTTTGAGTGGACCAAAGAGTGTCAAGTCACATTTCAGAATCTTAGATGTGCTTTATTGAGTGAATGTTATTTGGTGCATTTTGATCCAGCCAAACTCATTGTGCTTGTGGTTGGCACATCCTCTTACAGAATTAGTGCTGTTCTCTCATACAGGAATGGACCAGAGGACAGTGCCTTTACAGAGAAACTCCTCAATAAAGTGCAGTGCAGCTACTTGCATATTGGGAACAAAGCTCTTGCTATCATATACAGGTTTCCAAATTCAAGCAATAATTATATGACAGAAAATTCTACTTGGTGGCTGAGCACAAACCTCTCAACTTATTGTTCAACTCTTCCAAGCCAATCTCTCTGTGCATGGTGAAAAAGTTTCAGAGACGGTCTCTACTCCTCTCCAATTACCAATACGAAATTGTGCACAGGCCAATGGCTAAGCATTCAACATGGACACTCTTTCTCATCTACCAACTGCCACTGATTTGGTGTCCAACACTTCAGAGGACTCTTGCCTTCACTGTAATTTTCAGAAGAATGAAACACTTGATGGTTTTCCCACTGACCACCATCAGATCGCTCGGGCATTGGCTGCAGACCCCAGTCTCAATATTCTGTTGCAGTACTTCTGCAACAGCTGGTTGCAGCAATTGAGCAGAATAGTGATCTGGTGGTATGCCATTATTTTGCTCTTCAGCACAACTTTTCTGTTCAGCAGAATGTTATCCTATTACATATGGACAATGATCAATCTTGTGCAGTAGTGCCACATTTGCTTCAGAAGGAAATTCTTCGCCTTCTCCATCAAAGACATTGGGGCACTGTATGCACTAGGCACCTCCCCCGACATCATTGTACACGGCACGGGCTGGCATGGACATGCAAATCAAACAATTCACTTCTCACTGTTGACAATATGTGGAACACTAGAGTGCCCCCCCCCCCCCCCCCCAGAAATTTTTTGTTTGGCCTAAGTCCAGCACCCACTGGCTGCACCTGCATATTGACTTTGCATGTCCCTAGTGGAACTGTCATTGGCTTTTGTGGTAGATGCATTTAGCAAGCTTCTGTTTGTGGTGCCCATGGAATCCACCATGACAGCTAGTACTATAAAGACTCTGACGTCAATTTTTTATATTTTAGGTCTACCGGAAGTTTTAGTTTTGGGCAATGGACCCCAATGAACTTTGGCAAAATTTCAACAGTTCTGTGTCACCAGTGGTATCAAGGATGTAATGGCAGCACCGACCCACCCTCAATCTAATGGTGAAGCAGAACATTTCATCCAAACATTAAAGTACCACGTGAACAAGTTATGCATTTCACATATGTGTAACCAGGCATTAATGCCCTTCCTCTCATCATACAGTTCCCAGCCACACAACAGCAAGTCACCAGTGGAGCTCTCGCACGGATGCTGACATCGAATGCTGCTTCAGCTGCTGCATCCTCTGCAATGATTGATCCTCGTTCCCCAGAACTCTAAATTTAAGGTTAATGATGTTGTTTTATGAATTTTTGGCAGATGCAGGTGCTGGGAACAAGGCCTTATCAGGAAAGTCTTGGGATGCTCTTTTATGTCTTACAGGTTCCACTGGGCTACAAGAAGCATCATCAGAATCAGCTTCGCTTCTGTGAGCTGTGTGATCCTGCTGCACATTTTCCTTTTCCAGGTTTGGTGCCAAGGAGGATGCCGCAGACTCGCTGCGTTCACCTCCCTTTGGTCCTCCACTGCTGATACCGGACAGGGAGCCAATAATGAATGTGCTGCTATTACTGTCACCATCATCAAGGCTCCAGCCACGAGAGGTGACTCAACTTCACCATGCCACCTTCTGGTTGGCCTCCACGGAACCTCCAGGTGCTGTCATGCCTTCACTGATAGAAGGAAATGTTCCATCCCTGGGCATAGGGGCACACTGTATGGAAGATTTTTCAGCCATTGTTTCTGGCCCCAGTGGATGTCAGGGTGTGGACAGGAGCTGGCATCAGTTGCAGTTTTGGTTCCTGACTGGTCAGTGGCAACTGCGCCCAAATCCTACCCATTGTTGTATTTCACCAGGACCAATATACAACAGTGGCAAAGAGTTTTTTTTTTAAAATTTGCGGTTAGAGGGGGTAGGGAGAGGAATGTGACGCCATACAGTATCAACACCCCTTCAGGCAGAATGCATCCTGAGGTTTGCAGTAAACTATGCGACAGCTGTACTAATCTGTGGACATCTTGAAGCCACAGCTATGGCTGCATGCACAGGTAGTGCCACCACTATGCTGAAATAAGAAGATGCCACAGTGAGCCCAGCCCTGTCTGATAGTGGTCTATGAACAGAGTCAGCTGGAGTCTCAGCAGTTTATAGCAGTCTATCTGTGAATGTGTTTGTTTACAATGACATTGCCTATAAAGCAGATTCTCTCTTGGACTTGCTGTTCAACTTCAGTAAAGTAGCTATTTACTCAGATTATGTGTGCTTCTAATCATTTCTATTTTTTTGTCCAAGTGCTCGCCTATTCCTTGGCAGCCACCTATGGCAGATCCAGTACTTTTATTGCATGTCACACAAACACCTACCAACAGAAGTATGATTGTGTGGAGTACTAAATGAAATGTGTGACTGGGTTGAAGCTTTCTTGAAGGATGTACTTTGTACTGGATGAAGAGTCAGTGACAGATCTAGTATAAGGACTTCAGTTGTGCCCAAGGGAAGGGATGTTGGGACCTTTGCTTTACAGCTGTATATTAATGACATAGCAGACAACATTTATAGTAACCCTATACTTTCTGTAAATGACTGATTTATCTAGTATTAAGTACTGCCAGAAAAAAGCTGCATAATTATTTTATCAGATGATGATGAAAACCAAAGCGATGAAAAGATTGGTAACTCACACTTTAAATGTTCAGAAATGTAAAACTGTGTATTTCACAAAATGAAAAATGTAGTATTCTATTGCCACAATATCAATTAATCAAAATTGGGACTACTCAACTCATACAAATACCTGAGTGTAACACTCTGTATGGATATCAAGTGGGATCACACATGCTTTGTTGTAGATAAAGCATGTGTCAGACTCTGATTCATTTGAAGGTTAATGGTAAAACCTGTCACTCTATGAAGAAGACTACTTACAAAATCACGCTTGTAACTTATCCTAAAATATTGTTCAAGTGTGTGGGACTCATACCAGACAGGACAAACAGATGATATTTAATGTATACTAAGGAGAGCAGCACAAATGGTCCCACATTTGTCTGACTCCTGGGAGAGAATAAAAAAAATGCTGAAAAACCTGATGTGGCTGTTTCTTGGATACAGATGCTAATTATTCTGTGAAAACATACTTACAAAATTTCAAGAACCAGTGTTACGTGAGGGATCTAGGAATATACTCCTACAGAACTACAAAGACAAGATCAGACTATTTACAATGTGCACAAAAGCATTTAAACAGTAACTGGTCCCATTTTGATCATGCGAATGGAACATGAAGAAGCCTTAATATGAAATCTTGCAAGTAACATAATATTACACTTCATGTTTTGGAATAAATATGAATATCTTTTGAAGACATTTAAAAACTCAGACTGAACACTTCCAAAATAATATTTTGAAAAACTCAAAATTTTAGAGCATCTTGTGTGCAGCAATTGTGCTGGAATGGAATTTCAACTTGAGGGTTTTTCCCTCTTGAAGAAAAATATTTAATAAATTTTTTTAATTTTGTCCTTTGTTGCTGGATGCATGTTTGGAATTTTATTAAAGGGTTACAATGCATTTAACATTTTATTTTCTAATTATTTCTGGTTTCAGTTAGTGGGAATTAAATGACCCACTTAATAATAAATAACAAATTAAACAAAATTCAATAGTAAACATAAAAATTGCTGCAGGAAGAATAACTCCCAATAGAGCAGATGGATACACTTAAATTGAAAACTGTCCCATTCGTAGCTCGTGGTCCAGTGGCTAGCATTGCTGTTTCTGAATCACGGGGTGCCGGGTCCGATTCCTGGCCAGGTTGGGGATTTTCTCTGCCCAGAAACTGAGTGCTTGTATTGTCCTCATCATTTCATCATCATCATCATCGTTCATGAAAGTGACTAGATTGGACTGTGTAAAAAATTGTACTGTGTAAAAATTGGGACTTTGTATGGGCACTGAAGACCACGCAGTTGAGTGCCCCACAAACCAAACATCAATATCATTGAAAACTGCCTTCTAAGCTTTCAGAACAATAGGTTCCTAGACGTAATAGGTAAAGACAGCAGATAGCAAAAAAGACATTCAAGGTCACTTGGCATATGGGACTTAAACTTTATAACAAATTTCCCAAAAAGATAAAAGCAAATACTGAGGTCAAAACCCTTGGAGAACCTTTGAAGTCATATTTACAGCACCACTCCTTTTAAACCATCAAAGAATATTTAAATGTAGGTATTACAATTGAGCTACCAGAGATAGAGATCGGCTGTGCATGAGGTGTGTGTGTGTGTGTGTGTGTGTGTGTGTGTGTGTGTGTGTGTGTGTTTTCTTTACTGAGGAAGGCCTTGGTTGAAAACCCAATGTGTAACAGTCTTTTTGTCATGCCTGTCTGCAATTCAACATGTCATCCCTAATGCAGTTAAATATATGTAGTGTATTACAGAAATATTTAAATGAAGAAAGTGTATTGTTTATAATTTAATATGTATGCATGATAATAACTTCCATGTGACTGATATTTTAAGTATAAGCTGCTTTTGAAGACTACAGGAGCAACAAAAATACAATACAATTTTTTAGGAAGGAGGTTGGAATAAAAGTGTGGAGGGCTCAGCAGGTAACCCCCAAGGCCCGCGCCCCTGTCTCCTCCCATCTTCCCATCTAATAGTCTCCAATTAATTTTCCTTTTCACATATGGTACTTGAATTGACTGCTTTAAGGAAAATGCATATAACTACCCTTTTTTTTAATTTATTTACGATGCACAATAAGTATATCCAGACTGGAATAGCAATTGAAGCAAAAAGCTTAAGCAATCTTTTCATCTATGTTAAAGAGGTGTTCCCAGCATAATGCAATAACTGAACTATGCAAGTCACTCTACTTTTAAATAACAGTTTATTAAAGTGAACACATTCAGCATAATTTGAAAGCAAGTTAAATATTTTAATGATACCTGGATGGGTAAGCCAAATATGATTTTGTGAAAATGAGGGCCAATAAACAAAAGAAAGGGAGAAAAAAAAATAAAAGATGAATTTTATGTAGGGAATCAGAACCACAATAAGTTGGAAAGACTATGTCAATGAGCTCAGTTTCAAATCTCATGTGACTGGAGATGCAAGTGCAAAAACTTAAATCAAATAGTCAGAGAGTAAGCAGCATTTGTCTAACATTTCAACATTGCTGATAAGTAAAGAGGTTAGTGGTAACAAATTGCATCCAACGAATTTGTTATTTTCCTCAGTGTCGCAGTATAAGCTTTGTGCATCACACACATTTTTCACTACAGTGCTCAACTCTCTTATTTATATGAGTCTTATTTTGATGTTCACCATGAATAGTATCTAAAATACAATTGTTTAAGGTCAAATTTTATGACTAATGATGTAATAATTCAAATGCAGCTCCTTATTTTTCTAGTTTAATCCAATTTGCATAATTTAACTATGGAAAAATGTGACAACAAACCTTACAATTCCGCAGCAGTGCTCTAGCAAGACACAGTAATTGTTTCTCACCAGTAGACAGACGGTCCCCTTCCTGAGTGACCTTAGCATCCAACTGTCCCTTCATTGAAAGAACCTTGTCTCGTAATTTTGTTCTTTCCAATGCAAGCCAGATCTCTGCATCTGTATATTGACAATTTAAATCTAGGTTTGACCTGCAAATTTTAATGAGGTGATTAATCATGGGTTTTTTAAAGTTTAAATGTGATGATGATGTTTGCAACAAATAATGTTAAGGAAATTAGGATTCCTGTGTTAGGGGGCAAAAAAAAAGAAAAAGAAAAAGAAAAAGAAAGAAAGAAAGAAAGAAAGAAAGAAAGAAAGAAAGCTGACGTTTATGTGTTACATAATGATGCGTAGAATTAAACATGAAATTCCTTTAGTCATGGCAAAAAATATGCTGCTGCTATTATTCGTAAAAACACAGGTTTAATTGCTGACAAATTCCCATGGTATATGGAAGTTTGCAAACATAATTTACAATAAAAACATTATTCTGCATCCTGGATTTTAAGGATGTAGCAATGTTTGCAAGTATTTTATAAAGTGTTTTAAATGGTATAAAACATGAAGGATCTTATTTCTAGGGTGGCAAATTTCCGAAACTTAGAAAACTAGCACATCCCCTGAGTCAGAGGTGCTAGGAGATTTTCCATACGAACACTGTAAGGACAAAAGGCATGGATCCCAACTTGAGACTGTGGATGGATGTCTTACATGATAACCTGAATAACCAACTAATAATACGTTAGTAGCACCATTTGTTTCCTGCTGATTGTTGCTGTTTATTAATTATTGAAGGGATTATTCCTTGTGTTTACCAATATTGTAGCATGGTACAAAATTCACAAAGCGAAACACCATTTCCTTCCATTACTTTTTTTTCACAACAACATATAGTTTTTCATTTTTAGCCAACAAGGCTTTGCCTAACTAGCAGGTAGGGCAGCTTCATAAAATTTAGCAAAGACGTTTATTTAAACAAACAACCATTATTAAAAACTGCACGAATTATAATTTACTTTTCAGTTATTGTTTTCATTTTTATTCATTCCCACATAACTCTCTCTCAGTGTGGATGTCACTCATTGATATTCGAGACTGTGGCAGGGAAGCTGACTGTTTGTATCATGTAAGGAGACATACAGGGTATATCAAAAAGAATCATCCAATTTGGCACATCTATATTTCTGAAACTAATAAACATATACAGTGAATTTTGTTTTTTGATGAACAGGAAATTCAAAACATTTTTTTCATACCTTACCATAGGTGTTCAATACATCTCTCTTGAGATACACAGCACATGTCAATGTGGAATTCAAATTGTTCCCACACTGCAGTGAGCATGCCTTGAGTTACAGCTTCCACAGCTACTGTTATGTGATGTTTCAGTTCATTCACTGTTATTGGTAATGGAGGCACATAAACAGAGTCTTTTATAAACCCCCACAAAAAATTATTGGATACAGTCATGTCTGGTGACATTGGAGGCCAGTAATGTAAGACTGAATCATTTGGTCCAGTGTGACTGATCCATCATTCAGCAATCCTTTGATTTAAAAATTCCTGCATATCCAGATGCCAGTGTGGCAGTGCCTCATCCTGCTTGTAAATGAAGTCATTTGAATCAGTCTCCAACTATGGGAAAGGAAGTTCTCAAGCATATTGTGATATGTGCTTCCTGTAAAATTGTTGTTGGCAAAGAAAAATGAAGCATGCACCTTATCTCAAATAACCTAATAGTTACAATTTTTTAAATTTTATGATTCGTTCTGATGTACCATGCAAAACTTGAGAGTTTGCTCTTTCCAATGGAACGTTGTTCATGCATGTATTTCAGATAACATAATAGTTACGATTTTTTAAAAATCGGATGAGTCTCCTTGGTATCCTCTGTATTTTGGAATTTAGTATGTGAATAGAAGACTGTAATCTTAAACACGTATGGTCCTCTGACATAGTGATATATCATAGTACAATCTTAAAACACATCCTAATCTGACTGTCCTCCCAACATCCTCCCACTAATGTGGCGATGAACCAGAGTAACTGTCTGACAGAAGGCATCTGCAAACTGGTTACTGTGAAAGATTACTGATCTTGTTGACTAACACCTCCAACCAATTACTTATAGCCTACCTTCCCATTACAAGAACACAAATCACTTCCTTCACCATCTTTCAACCGTTTCCAACTCATGACAACCTGGTTCCTTGTTTGTTGGTATTGACACTACCTCTGGACCCATGAGTGGAAGATCATTCTGGAAACCATCCCCCAGGTTGTGGATAAGCCATATCTTGGCAATATCTTTTCTTCCAGGTGGGCTACTCTTGCAAGATTCACAGGAGAGCTTCTGTGAAGTTTGGATGGTAGGAGATGAGGTACTGGTGGATGTAAAGCTGTGAGGATAGTTCATGAGTCATGCTTGGTTGTCTCAATTGGCAGAGCACTTGCCTGCGAAAGGCAAAGGTCCCAAGTTCAAGTCTTGGTCTGTTACACAGTTTTAATCTGCCAGGAAGATTCACTACGTCCATATTCACTAAGACACATCATGCCCATGACCTTGCTGGTATTGAGCATTACTTCTCCCAATGTTCTGCCAACTCCAAACATACTACCTCATTCCTAGCACACCAAACTAATTATATTCTAAGTTGTCATCACATGGGATGAGGCAGCTAACACTGACGTAGAGAGGAAATTGAACCTCATGAGACACAGCACCTGTGTCACATGGAACATCCCAGTTAACGTGATTTGTCACTATAGCACTCTCCAGTGTCATCTGTTGGCTGATGGCTGTATCTGGCTTGCAAGCCACAGAGTTTGTTTATGATAATGTAAACACAAAAAATTCCTACGTTACCTCTACTAAAATGCATGTTTCTTCCCTTTTCCATGTGCTATTTGTATTGTTCTGTCTGTTGTATACACAAATAAAAACTTCAGTATCCATGAACATGTTGCAAGACAAGAAGAAATGTTCCATGTCCAATCAGTAAGAACATATGCTTATAAAAATTTACAAGATTGGACAAACTTACTCCTGAAAGAGAATGCACTTATATTTACATAACATCAAATGTTATAGAAAATATTTCTATAAATTTGATAAGAAAATCCCATAACCTTTTATAAAATATGAAGGTAAAATAAAACAAAAATAAAAATAAATAAATAAATAAAATGGATAAAGCACAGAGTGACCCTGCTTCACATAGTTTTGTGACTCAGTATTATATCTTGTATTTTATGTTCTGATCTTCTGAAGGCTTTAATCAGTGATATGTTATTAACTGGCATACAATTACAACAACTCCTACCAAGAACGATGCATTTTTGATGACTCTTCAAAGTGCTGTTGCCTTAAAATGGTGTACTTTCATAACAAACAAGTTATAACATGAAAAGAACTAAATTTGAAAATTTTTTAACCACCGATAATGACATTTCCTGGCATTTAGTACAGCAAACTGTACCAATAATGATGCGTTTTTGAGCAAGATCTTCAATGTGCTGGTATGTAGAAACAGCTTACATTCATATGGAGTCAGTTATAATATAAAATCCATCGAATATAGGCTTCAACTGAAAAATAATAAAGACAATATGGCATCTCACAAGTTCTGCTTATGATGTAGAGAGCATTCTTGCCTGTCATTGTTTCAACCTTTAGTAGTATGTTGCGAAAACAACACTGAATTTATTTTGTGTTTCACATGAGACAATGGCTCATCGATCTGGAATAAAAGGAAGCAATGGTACAAAACTAATACAGCTACACATCAACTCATTGTGTGAGAGGATGGCATTACACATAACTGATTATCTAATGGTAGATACACAAACTAATCTGTAAATGGCCATTGGTCCTGCAGGGCAGTCTCATATATCAACCTGTTTATAAGCCACCTAGAAGAAATCTTCCTAGTTATCCAAGATGCTTAACCCCACTTCTGCTTTGGGTTTATTGATGACATCATTATGGTCTAAAACCAGATACAAGGCATTCTATGCTCATTTCACCACAGCCTCAACACCTTCTCTGCTACCTATTTCCTCCGAACCTCCTCAGACCAACATGACACCTTTCTTGACACTGACGTCTATCCCTTGATGGCTCCATAAAAATCTACGTTTATATCAAGGCCACAAACCATCAACTACCTCCATTATGACAGTAGGCATCCCTTCCACACTACTCCCATAAATCAAGGCAACATGTGGACAGCACATCTGCAGTGACAATCAGTCTCTTGCATGTTATGGTCTACAAGAAGGCTGGTACGTGATGGTGCCCATGCTCATACTGCAGGTCAGTTCGACACTTACAGGGCCGCGGTGGTCTAGCGGTTCTGGCGCTGCAGTCCGGAACCGCGGGACTGCTACGGTCGCAGGTTCGAATCCTGCCTCGGGCATGGGTGTGTGTGGTGTCCTTAGGTTAGTTAGGTTTAAGTAGTTCTAAGTTCTAGGGGACTTATGACCTAAGATGTTGAGTCCCATAGTGCTCAGAGCCATTTGAACCATTTTTTGACACTTACAGACAAACAATATCCTTAAAAGTTCACCCACAAACAGATCTCCTGTGTCATATAACACAGGCATCTAATTCCCCCACTGCTCACATAAATCTGTTGCAAAGGGACACAGCCCTCTCCCAATTTCCAAATATAGTCCTGTGCTGGAACAACTTAACAATGTGCTTTGCTAGGACTTTGAATACCTTTCGACATGCCCTGAAATGGAGAACATCCTTCCCACTTTCCCCTAACTGGTATTGCACTGCCCATCTAATCTATGAAATACCCTCTTCCATCCATACGCAACACACACAGTCCCAACTCATTGCCACATGGATTACATCTGTGTGAACGATACAGGTGTGAGACCTGTGCTATGCACCCTCCAAGTGCATCCTTTTATTCCTGATCTGTCTCAGCCATATCATACCCCATCAGAAGCAGGGCTACCTGTGAAAGTAGTTATATCATATACTATCTTTCTTCTTCTTCTTAAGTTGCCAATCCTAAGATTGATTTGCAGCAGCTCTCCATTCAGTGCGATTGTCGGCCAGCCTCTTCAATTCCGTGAAACTTCCGCATCCTAGGTCCTGCATTATCTGGCTTATGTACTTTCTTCTAGGTCTGCCTCTTGCCCTTTTGCCCTCCACAAGGCCTTCCGTTATAGTGTGGAGAAGACTTTCATGTCTCAGAATGTGTCCCATCCATATATCTCTCCTCTTCTTGACCGTCTTCCAAAGAACTGGAACTTCCTCCGCTCTCTGCAGGACTTCTTCATTTGTCATTCTGGCTGTCCATGGAATTTTTAACATCCTTCGCAGACACCACATTTCGAATCCTTCAATCCTTCTTCTTTCGTCCTCTCCAAGTGTCCAGGTTTCACTGCCGTAGAGAAGCACACTCCCAACAAAGGTCTTTATTAACCACTTCCTTAACGACAGACTTATCATATTTGATGTGAGGAGTCCTTTCCTTTTATAGAATGCAATCTTTGCCTGATTTATTCTACTTATTACATCTTTCCTACTACGACCATCTGATGTTATTCTGCTTCCCAAGTAGACAAAGTCTTGTATTTCTTTCAGCTTCTCTCCATTCAGCCTTATATTCGTAATTGCTTGATTATTTTGTTTGCTTGCAACTAAGATTTTTGTTTTTGACTTATTAATTTTCATGTTGTACCGTGCAGCAAGAGTGTTTTCCATTTCCTCCAACACTACTTGTAATTCTTCCTCATTTTCCGCTAGGACAGCAATGTCATCCGCAAAACGCAGCATATCAACTATTTTTCCCTGGATCCTGATTCCATTAGCTTGTCCTAACTTTTCTCTGACCTCGTCCATTGCTTTCTGTATGTACATATTAAAGAGGACAGGGGAGAGTGCACATCCCTGTCTCACACCCTGTTTAATTTTTGCTTGTTGTTGATGTTCCCCACATCTCACTATTGCCACCTCTTCTTTGTATATGTTCCATATCGTTCTCCTGTACTTATACTTAGCTCCAGTTTCCCTCAATATCTGGAATAGCTTTTTCAATTCAACCTTATCAAATGCTTTTTCGAGGTCAATAAATGCTATGTAGGTGTCCTTTCCTTTTTCCATTCTTTTCTCTATTATGAGCCTTAGGGCCATAATGGCTTCTCGCGTACCTCTCCCTCTTCTAAAGCCAAACTGGTCTTCTGTGAGCATGCATTCCATGTTCCCTTCAATTCTTCTGAGGAGGATGGTCGTCAAAATTTTTGATGCATGTGATGTTAGGCTGAGGGTTCTGTATTGTGCACACGATTTTGCTGGCATTTTCTTTGGTAATGGAACAATAATACACTTTTTGAAGTCCTCAGGCAGCTCTCCAGTATCATATATTTGGCAGATTAATTTATACAATTTATCTTTTATTTCTGTTCCAGCTGCTTTGATGATTTCTGCAGGCAATGAGTCAATTCCTGGTGCTTTTCCATGCTTAAGTGCCTGTAGTGCCTGATCAAATTCAGACCTTAGTATACTGTCTCCTAGTTCATCTTTATCTACTTCGTCCTCACTTTCAATCATGTCATCTTGTACGTTGCCTCCATATAATTTCTCTAGGTATTCCTTCCACGTAAGTGCTATATCTTCATGATTATACACCATCTTATTATCCTCTCTTATTAGGGCATTACATCTAATCCTTTGTCCTCCTGAGAAGAAGCGTTTCACTGTTTTGTATGCTAATTCAAGGTTCCCTTTCTTCAGAAGGTCTTCAACTTCTTTGCATCTGTCTTCAAGGAATCTTTCTTTTACTTGCTTCAACTTCCTGTTGATTTTGTTCCTAAGCACTCAGTATGCCGTTTTCCCTTCTTCCGTTTCATTATTTTTGAGCTTCCTTCTTTCCTCAAACATAAGTATTATTTCATCAGTTATCCACTCCTTCCTCTTTTCAGGTTTTTGTTTTCCAATTATCTCTTCAGCTGCTTTTATTAGGCCATCTCTCATATTTTCCCAATGTTGTTCTACATTCTCTATAGGATGCTGCTGAATTAGATCCTTAGCCCTTTCTTGGAACTCCTTCTGCGTCTCACGGTTTCCAAGCTTCCCTATATCCAGTTTTCCATTTCCTATTTTCTTCCTTATGCATTTGAACTTGAGTCGGCATTCCGCAACAACCATGTTGTGATCACTCACAATATCTGGGCTTGCGTATGCTCTAGAGTCTTTTAGTTGATTTCTAAATCTATTTTTGACTAGAATGTAATCAATTTGGTATCGTTCTCTATCCCCTGGTGACTTCCAGGTGTATCTTCTACGGGGGTGATGTTGAAACCACGTGTTCGATATTATCAGTTGATTCCTGTTACAAAATTCTATAAGTCGGTCTCCTCTATCATTCCTTTTACCAAGGCCGTAGCGTCCAACAGCTGGCTGTACATCTTTATCTCCTACTATTGTGTTCCAGTCTCCCATAATTATTAAATTTGTTTCTCCTTTGATTCCTTTCATGGCTCCATTTAACTCTTCATATACAGCTTCAACTTCCTCATCCTCCTGGTTTGTGGTAGGCATATAGACCTGTATCACAACCGTCTCTGTAGGTTTGGTATCCAGACTGACAAGTATTATCCTTCCTCCATATTGTATATACCCCTTCACTCTCTGCCCCAATTTTCGACTCATAACTACTCCAACCCCACCTGCTCCAGGTCTATCTTCTATCGTTCCTGTGTGAATTATCCTGTACTCATCACTCCAGAAATCTCCGCAGTTGCCATCTCATTTCAGACACTCCTAGTATATCCAACTTCATTTTCTTCATTTCTTGCTTAAGGTTTTCGAGCTTCCCCATCTGCAGTAAGGTGCGGACGTTCCACGTTCCAATTCTACTATAGCTCTTTTTATTTCCTTTCTTCCTATGAACTGTTGAAACGAGATCTCTGGTAGTCCCCTCCCGGAGATCCGAATGAAGGGTTATTACTCCGGATTGCATTTTTACTAGAGCTTGTTTCATATTCATATTATGGCTGCTGATACTTGAGAAATCTAATTAGATCTTTAATGAAGTGGTTTCTCCTTGCCTTCTTCATTCTATGCCGTTGGCCATCATGTGGCTCTTCCGCCTTTAGGGACAGTTTCCCATCCCAAGGACAAGAGAGTGTCCTGCCTCTACCTGCTCATCCGCCCTCCTAGGAGGCCATTTCGCTTGGTAGAGGGTGTCTCCTTATTCCGGGAGATACTCGGTCGCCATATCCTCGTTAGTGGTAACAGGGTGTACCGTGCAGCAATCCTTGGCTGCAACTCGTGAAGGTGAAGTTGGCATTTGTATGGAGAGGCTGTTTGAGATGCATCACATACCTTACACCCAATACTATCTTTACCATAACTTAAACACAGTCTTTTATGTGGGCATGATCATAAGGCAATGTCCAGCTGAATTATTGGTCACTGTCAAAGTATGGCCCAGAGCATTGTTGACAACTCAGAGGCAGAACATGCTGCTGGGCATTACATGTTCATCACAGTCCATGCTACCTGCATCTCCTCACACCCATGTGCCCTCCCCTCCCCCCCTCTCTCAAGCACACATACAAGCTTCTCTTGAATTACGTAGATGTAAACTGTGCTTCAATATAACTTTCACTATCATAATGCAGCAAATGCACCCATTGCCTCCAGGAGAGTAAAGAAAACTGTTGGAATTAATGTACAAATAAATTGCCACAGGTTGTGTATTATTTGATTATTACTAGATTTTCTCATCAGACATGAGAATCTTCTGATATTTATTGCCCTGAAGATAATATATTAAAGGTATAAAGTTCCACTCGGTACCAATGTTAAAATAAACTGATACATGCTTTGGTCTTGCAATTCTCCTGTCTTCAATCTCCACTAGTCTCACACCCATCTCTTGGCCTCATGTCTTCCACTTCACTTGACATATCTTCATTCAGTCTTTTGTCTCTGCAGTTTTAAACCTTCTCTGTTCTATCATCCCCTCCCCCCACACTGAACTATCTTCTTCTAGTTCAATACTCCCTTTGTGTACTACACTTAATTGCCTTGTCTGTGCTATCCTATTCCAGTTCCTTGCAGTCTCTCCCTTGCAGCTATGAGCCTCCCTTCCCTCCGCCCTTCCCTTCTGCTACCTGTTTCCTTGCTCTTCTCACTCACACCTCCTGATACAACCTCTCACCCTGGTGAAATACCAGTGCCACAGCAATGTAGTCCACCAAGGTGTGTGTGTGTGTGTGTGTGTGTGTGTGTGTGTGTGTGTGTGTGTGTGTAGGTGTGGGTGGGTGAATGTGCGCATGCCTGTCAACCATTCAGTTATTCAACTTATTCAACTACATGGTGAGTGGTTACCACTTCTCTTTCCATTATTTAGAAATACATGTTTGTCGTTTGTGTTTTGGTATTATGGTATAGATAATAAACTGACTCAAAAATTACTTATAACTGACACCTTCAACAAGTATAGACACAGCACCAATGTAATGGAAAGTTGTTCACTAACTAAAAGAAAAATATTGACACTAATGCTATCATCTCAGGCAAAGAATTAAAACTTCCAACTGTCAAATTTACACATGTTAGTAAAGCTGGAGAATAGTATACTTTGTTACTTTCTGCATCCATATCTAATGAGACATAGAAAATATATTGAGAAGGCGGGTTAGATTGTGCCACATGGATGTGTTCATTGCAATATATAACAATACTATGTCTAGTGAGGTCAAAATTCAGCCTGACTGTGAACATATCTGGGTGTGAGTAACCAGCCTTGGTGCACTCGAATTATTAATTGGCTACTTTTAATGGGCACCCAACTTTACTACTAAAGTTGCAGAGGTATTCCAGGAAAGTCTAAGCTTCACTGAATAGAATTGCCCTGACTTGCCATAGCAGAAGGAGAAAGAGCGAACGTCAACCCACTCAGTATAGAATCACATGTCTATACACTCATCCCCAGTAAATTCAGACAGTCCTGTAAAGTACATCTGAATGGTTTCTCTGAAAACTGTCTTCAGTAAATTTGTTCAATAGTCCACATGTGACAGAAATATTTTGGACCTTGTGGCTACAAACAGACTTTACCTTATTTGCAGTATTACAGCTATGATGATTTTTAGAGCCAATAGATCCATTAAGAAGGATGTTGTTGTTGTTGTTGTTGTGGTCTTCAGTCCTGAGACTGGTTTGATGCAGCTCTCCATGCTACTCTATCCTGTGCAAGCTTCTTCATCTCCCAGTACCTACTGCAACCTACATCCTTCTGAATCTGCTTAGTGTATTCATCTCTTGGTCTCCCTCTACGATTTTTACCCTCCACGCTGCCCTCCAATGCTAAATTTGTGATCCCTTGATGCCTCAGAACATGTCCTACCAACCGATCTCTTCTTCTGGTCAAGTTGTGCCACAAACTCCTCTTCTCCCCAATCCTATTCAATACCTCCTCATTAGTTACGTGATCTACCCACCTTATCTTCAGCATTCTTCTGTAGCACCACATTTCGAAAGCTTCTATTCTCTTCTTGTCCAAACTAGTTATCGTCCATGTCTCACTTCCATACATGGCTACACTCCATACAAATACTTTCAGAAACGACTTCCTGACACCTAAATCTATATTCGATGTTAACAAATTTCTCTTCTTGAGAAACGCATTCCTTGCCATTGCCAGGCAATATCCTGTCAACTGCTGGTGCAGACCAACAGGCAGCTTCTATATGCCTCAATTATTGGAAAGAATTTGATGTTTGACCACATTGTAGACTACTAACAAAAGACCCAACATATGGTGTAGGATCTCCAATATGTGATTGGCTCAAAGACTTTTTGAGTAATGTAATGAAGTATGTTATCTAGGTCAGTGGGTGTTCATTGGACACAAAGATAATTTCAGGTGTGTTCCAAAGAAGTGTGATAGCACCACTTTACTTTTCCATTTAAGTCTTTCACATAAATGTCTGAGTTGTTCACTTAAGGTGCCAATAAATCTGGCCACTCCCTCAGAAACCTAAGTCCAGCTATCTGCATAAAACAGAAAGACTGTAGCATCGAAAAGTTTCTGGAGGAAGTTACGTCTCCTACTAGAAGCAAGTCTGATGCTGTATCGGCTCGTGGTCTAGTGGTAAATGTCACACAGTGTAAATGTGAAGCCAAGGTTTGTACCAACTCCTCCCTTTATTTTAGAAACCGTATTGGCACACAGGTTGCTCTTAACGTATTTATCAACTGTAATTTTCTAGTTGAAGTTCTAGTATGGCGGCAGCAGAAGCAGTTTGAAACATTTTTGCTGTGTATGGGACACATGTCATCAAAGAAATCATGCAAGATAATGGTTTTCTCATTTCCGGAAGGTACCCAATTATTGGCAACTCTGATTAACTGTGATCATTTAACCTCTTTGTGACATTTGTAATCAATGGCCAAGTTTAAAAAGTTGGGAGTAGAGTAAAGCATGCTCTAATTCATAACAACAAAAATCAAGGTGTGGCCATATCTGCATTCTTCCTTGAACATAACCAATTTGAGCACTAATGTTCAATGTCATTACTGATGATGAGATAACCTTGGGGTTATGACCCTGTGACGAGGGGTTGGGGTGGGAGTAGCATAGGAATGGACTGGATGTTATGTAGGTGGGGTGGTTGATGGAATATCATTTTAGAATGGGTGGGAAGGATCTTGGGTAGGAAATCCTCCATTCCCAGACATGATGACAGATGGCCTTCTGGCAAAGGATATGGTTCAGTCGCTCCAGTCCAGGGTGATAATGGCTGACGATGGGAGCACTTCTTTGCAGCTGATTTTTGTGATTGGTGGGAAGATTAGGGGTATGTTATGATATGGCACAAGAAATCTGTTTGCATACTGGTTTTGGAGGGTAGTGCCTATTGTGAAGGGCTTAGTGAGACCTACAGCATGCTGGGCAACAGAATTCTTTGTCACAGCAGATACACCATCCATGGGGTTCCAGGCTGTATCAGACCGATTTTTTTGGCGAGGATGAGGTAACAGCTATCAAAATGGAGGTACTGTTGGTGGTTAATGGGTTTAGTATGGACAGAGATGTGGATGGAGCCATAAGAGAGGTGGAGGTCAGCATCCAGGATGGTAGCATATTGGGCTTCAGGCAGCCAGGTGAAGTGGATGGGAGAGGTGTTGATGTTGTGGAGGAATGAGGATATGATTTCCTGGCTCTGGGTCCAGATAATGAAGATATCATCAATGGACCTGAACTGTACAAGAGGTTTTGGGATTTTGTGAGGCTAGGAAGGTTTTGCTCAAGATGGCCCATTGACAGGTTATGTGGCATAGGACAGTGTCATGTGGTGCCCATGGCTGTGCCATGGATTTGTTTATATACCATCCCCTCACAGGAGAAGTAGTTGTGTGTGTGTGTGTGTATATAGTTGGTAAGGTGTATAAGGCATGAGGTAGTGGGTTTGGAGTCAGAAGGACATTAGGAGAAGCAGTAGATAGTGGCAAAGCTATGGGCGTGAGGGATGTTGAGGCATAGGAAGGTGGTATCAACATTGAGGAATAGGGATAAGGGTGGGATTGGATTGGGGTTAGTTGAGAATTGGTGATGGGATTGGTTCATATGGGAGGCTAGGCTTTGGCAGCTGATTGGTTGTTTGGTTGGTTGTTGGTTTCAGTTGCAAGAGTTGAGATTCTTTCGGTGGGAGCATAATAACCAGTTACAATGGAGGAGCATGATTGTTGGGTTTGTGGAATTTTGCAAGCATTTGGAAAGTGGGTATGTGGGAGATCACTGGAGTGAGAAGGGAGATGGATTTAAGGTAGAGATTCTGGGATATGCCCAAGGATTTCAGCAAGGATTGGAGATTATATTGGACTTCTGGAATGGGTTCACTATTGCAGAGCTTCACTATTGCTTCACTATTGCAGAGCTTGTCGATGGAGGAGTAAGATAGTCACTGTGATTCATCACAACCATGATGGAGCCTTTCCCTGCAGGGAGGATGTTTAAATCCACATCTGTTTTGAGGTTGTGAATAGCTGTCCTTTCTTCTGTTAAGAGGTTTGTGTTCTTGGAAAGGGATCTGAGGAGGACGGTGAGGCTAGGATGGAGGTAAGGAATTCCTGGAAGTTTACTGGGGTGGAGGGGGGGGGGTTAGACGGGAGGGAGGAGAGTCACAGTTGGATGGTGGTCTGAACTGGGAGGGGGCAAGGTTTCAATGTTGGTATTAAGTTGATTCTGATTGGAGGGATTGATAGCAAATAAGTTTTCTGTTGCAGGGACTGGGACTAAGATAACTGGTATTTGACAAGTCCAAAATGATTAAATGTGGGTTGGCAGGGGGGAGGGCACTTAAGGTAAGGCCTTTGTATAGGACTGAAACTCCTGTAGGATTGAGGATTTTGGGGGAAGGTTAACAACGGTGTTTTGAATTTTTTGTGTTCTGGATTTTATGGAGGGAATTTTGGAGGAAGTGGCACATTGGGACAGTCAGCAAGGTAGGGGTGTGGGTGCTATGAGAGGTTGGCAAGGGGGTCACTGTGGGTAGTAAAGGTGTTGACTGGGTGTGGTGCTTTGAGATGGGAGCAAGATGTCAACAAGTTTATAATTTATAGGCGTGGTGTCTGGAGAGCTCTTACAACTGTTGGGAGGACAAGGGTTTCAATTTTGGATATGCGGTGTATATAGTTAGGATTACATGGGAACAAGGTACTGTGCCTCTGGAGAGCAGGGGAGGGTGGATAGTCAGAAAACATAAAATTCTGCCAGGAAGAATGTGTGACAAGGTATGGGTTGATTTGGAGATGAAATGTAATGGTTTGTTTAAGTATTTTAGTTGTGATCCAGGAGATGGGTGGTTCACAGGAAAGTGCACAGTGCAGTCAAAATGGCCCTGACTAGTGTTGCAGGGTATTATAAGATTTACGCATGGCCACAATAGTCGACGCCAGTATAGTGGGTGCGTAACAAAGGCGAGAAAGAAATCATATGGCGACATGAGAATGTAGAAGTTGGGAAAGACAAAGTAGATGTAAATCATGAGCAGTAACAAAGGGCAGATGACACAGGGTTTAGGGTGGAAGGGAGACACCAGGCAATATAAATATATTAGGGAAAGTTTTGGCAGAATGTAAGTAATTTAGTAGTAAAGGGGACCACTCCCCGAATAGCAGAAGTGTTGTGTCACCAACACGCACACACAAAAGAGAAAAAATCTTTGCTACTTTTGATGAAGTAGAGAACACACACACACACACACACACACACACACACAACCGTGCACTAAATTGTGATGGCTTAGCACTCAACGCCAGGATTGCAGTTCGGCAGGTGGACTGGGGTGGGAATTGTGTCAGGAGGGGGGAGAGCATAATAAACCAACTAAACACCTAAGGTACCTGCATTTTGACAGCTGTCATCCCTTCCACATTAGAAAATGTTCTAATATAGCCTGGCTATGGATGGCCCTAAACCTAGTTCATACGCAGATGTTCCACTCCATATTCTCATCTCCCACCCCTCCCCCTGCCTAATCATCCCACCATCCCCAAAAATCAGCTGCCAATGAGTGCCTCCCATCATCTTCAAATATCAACTCAGATTGGAGCAATTGAACCACATCCTTCACCATATCTTTGATTATCTATCATCAAGCCGGTAAATGATGGACAGCCTACCCAAGAGCCTCCTCACCCACCCACACAGCATTCAGGTCCATGGTGATGCCACTCCCTCTCTAATCTCTTGCCACAAGGGTCATATACCAATGGAAGACCCAGATGCTAGACCTGTCCGATTCACACATCTCATCACAGGCAGGGTTTCCTGTGAGAGCAGCCCAGTCATAAGCCAGGCAATTTCTACACAGCGTTTTATGTAGGCATGACTACCAATCAGTTGTCACTTGAATTATTGGTTACCATTAAACTGTGGCCAAGAGCACAGTTCCTATAACTTTCTTCCTCTGCTCATGCCACTTGACATGATCTCCACCCCATTTGACCTGCTGACCTGCAATCCTGACATTGTGAGTCCACCTAGCACAATGTAGGTGTACAGGCGTGTGTGTTCGGTGTTTGGAGTTTATGAGCACTCAACGGCAAAAGGTTATCAGCATTAAAGATTTTAAAAGAAGAAAATGTGGATAAAATGATTAATATTGTTGTCACAGAGTGAGGAGGAAACCAACAAAAGGACACCCCCTCACTCCCTCCCACCCCACCGTGATGACGCACACAATCACTCTATCGCATTTGTGAGTGTGTGTGTGTGTGTGTGTGTGTGTGTGTGTGTGTGTGGGCACGTGCGTGCACGTGCACACATATGTGTCCACGGTCTCCATTTCATCAAAGACTTTTTTCTGAAAGCTAGCAAAGATTTCATTCTCTTTTGTGTGTGCTTGTCAATGACTCAATACTTCTGCTTTAATAAAACATAAGATATCAATAACAAGAGCATATCCACATCATCAAAACTTAGAAAGGTGTTAAACATTTTTTACTACAAAACAGTCTGTGTCTATATGCTGTCCTATTTCATAGACAAATAGTATAGAAATGTTCAGTGAACCAGCTAGCAAATTATTCAGTGCCACAATTTCATCAATAAAATTGTTTATTCACAAGTACTAAAAGTTATGTCAATAGCAGCAGAAAAATGCAAGCATTATTGAACATGCAATTCTGCAATATCATAAATTTTTCACAATCAGATCTATAGGTGCTGAAAGTAGTAAGAATACTTATGATGGAGAAGTTTTCTTCAGTTTTTGTTATTGATTTTTGAGGTGACTGCTTGAAGCTTTGCCACAGAAAAAGTGAAAAGTTGCTCTCCAGCTAATGCAACCTACATTTTACAGCATGACCAAGTTACCACAGAGCTAGCAAACAATTGTGGCATGTATGTCTCCCTCACTGCCCCAGTGATGGCTAAGGCAGATAATTTGCAATGTATGAGACACTATTTGTTATTGATCTCCCTGGACTCAAAAATATAAATTTACTAACTCGATATCACTCTTTCAATGAAACACCTTCAATGAAATGACAAGAAACTATGAATTGAATTTAAGAGGATAATTCTGTGTCACTCCAGGTCATAACTTGATTATAAGACAGCTGACAAACATATTCTGTGATGTTACATTATACTAGCAGCAGCAAGAATATGTTTCCCCAGTTGATCTGTTTCTTCAGCAATCTCGCACATGAGAAGTGTTTCAGAGACCATCAAATTTACTGAGGGCTAAAATATCATGAGTAAAAGTAATTTTGTTTTATTTCCATTTCTGGTAACTTGTGTTAGGCGCTACAGCATAGTTATGAATAATACTGAGATGTACCGATTGTAACCAGAACACCATAAATTAAGAGGAGCATGAATTATTTGTGTGGCCCTCCTCTTCAATACCTGTCATAATTACTGTTTTTTTTCCTTTTTCTTTTTTTGGCTGAAGACTACTCTAAACTGAAAAGCTAATTCACCAGATGTGATCCTCTTTTCTGGAGCAACTCCAAAGGTTATACTGTAAACATTATGAGCAGGCAACACGTCTTTTGCTCAATACAGACTTTAAAAAAGTTTTTATTAACATTGAACCACACAGAGGAAATGCTGAGTGACGGACAGGCACAACAACACTGTTATACACACACACATTCATGCAAGAATAACTCACACATGCATGATTATTGTCTATGCCTGCTGTGGCTGGACTCAGTGACCAGAGATGGTGATCATGTGCATGTGTGTTCTTCTTCTGCGAATGCGTGTGTGTGTATCTTCTGCCACAAAAAAAAGGCCTTCTGGCTGAAAGCTAAAATTTATAGCAATGTTTTTGTTTTGCCTGTCTGTGACTCAGCATCTCCTCTGTATGGTGAATAACAGTCTATCCTTTTCATAATATTTTTGTTATTCCATTCAAGGCTTTCCATTGTTTGATTTTCTTATCTGATATTGGCACTACCCCTAAACAGTGTAACACAAATAAAGTCAGCAACACAGCATTGATAGTAAAATGGTAACATCCACCAGCACTGACAGCAAAATGGTAATATCCATCGAGAAGTTCCCTAAGTTACAAATAATAAGAAGTTTGAAAACAAAAAGTAAAGTGCACAAAGAAACAATGTACAAAAATCAAAAAAAGTGTGCTCAAAAGGCATAAAGAAATGAAACTAGGGTATGTAAATAGGAACATATATTCTGACAGTAATGTTTTAAAATGTGAAACTTAATCAAAACTGTCATTCTGTCTATAATAATTAAAATAATGAAAAGTAACTTCTGCTGACAATGACAACAAAATAAACCTTGCAAATGCTTTATCTATAAAAGCAAAACACATTTGATAACTGAGCTATTCAATTACATCTCTGAAAGAGATAACTATAAGATGTTCATTTAATTGAGCATGGTGCAAATTTTCAACGAAGTGCATCACAGCTGGCGAAGTTCCCTCTTAACATATTACCTGATGACTTCATATTAACAAAAACCTTAGTTATCAAAATACTCAAATAAGAATTATTGAGGCACTATTGCCAGAACAGATTGCTATGTCAAATGGTTATTACTAATGTAATGTAGCGCTTATTCTGACGAAGAGGTGAACGACACCAAGTCTTTGGAGTGGCATTTATACATAGTTCCTCACTGAAAAACCTAGAATTAAACATGACAGCATAGATGGGCAGATGGTGCTGGGATGTCTGAAGACTATCCAAATGTTTCTGATTCATTATGCCAAACTATCACCATTCTTTAACAGCAGTCATTGTCAGCCATATGATAACCCAGTTTCTGCCAGCAAAAATGCTACTCAGTTGTGTATGAAGAGCATCCACAACTCTAAAACCCACACACTGGGTACACCCATCATTTAATAATTCATCACAGCATTATGCCCTGTGCCTAAAGCTTTCTGTAGATGATTTAAGTTCTTCTACAGCAGAATTGTCACATTGTTGTAGGGGTCATAAACAAGAATAACAGACTATCATGCCATCATGCACCCCCACAATTCCCACTGGTATGGAAGCCATCAAAATAAAAATCACTGACAATCTTAATAGAGACAGCACCATACAGCTCAACTTTGGATCCAGTGATCATAAGGCTGCATATAATGCAGAGCTAACGTATGCTCATATTTGGCAATAGCATCTGCACCAGAGGTGTCACTGCCAACAGCTAGAGTATACAGGGTGATTTTTTCCACCATGTACATACTACAGGGATTGATAGATGAGAGGATACGGAACAAAAAAAGTCTAATGAACTCATGTATGGAAATGCATGGTTTCCATTATAGAGACCATTTATTCAATCATACATTGTTACAATGAGTGCAGTCTAATATGCACTGTACAATGCAGCCACAGTTACAGTATGTGTGAAAATGGTTTCCATGTGCTTCAATGTATGCACATGCGCACCGTAGCTTGTTCTGTCTTACATGTCCACATTGATCAGACCGCATCCAAACAGTGTCAGAGGCAGCACGAATGCTCTGCTCCAGTGTCTCCACATCTGGAATGGGCTCTGCATAGACAATACTTTTGAGATAGTGCCGTAACCAGAAATTGCACAGGTTGAAATCCTGTGAATAAGCAGGCCATGCAACTGGATCCCCTCGTCTGATCCATTGACCAGGGAAGACACGATTGAGATGTGTCTGGACGTTAGCAGCGAAGTGGGCTGGAGCACCATCATGCAGCAGCTACATAACCCTTCAAATCACCAATGGCACTTATTCCACCATGAGGGGAAAAGTCACCAGCATGAAATGTCTGTAATTCCAGTATGTTGGGCTATGTGGAAGGAACGCTGGTCCCAAAATATGGTTGCAAATTATCCCGGCAGCACCGATGCTGATGATTTGCTGTAACCATACCATGGGCGTTCTACATACTATTCCACAGATGACCATTATGAAAGCTGAAGATACCACTCTACATAAAGGTGGCTTCATCTGTGAATAGGATGGATGACACAAATTCTGGAATCGTGGTTGCCTGGTGAAGAAAACAGTGACAAAGTTGCTTCCAATATGGAAAGTCTGTCGCTAGTAAGCCCTCCAAGGGTAGTACCAATCATCATGGAGAATGTTGCACACGGTCTTCTGGCTTACCAAGTACTGGTGGGTGACATGACAATCACCTTCCACAGTGTTAATCACATTTTCCTCCAAGTCTGGTGTATGTCCTTCATGAAACAAACCTGTCTTGGACAAATGGGGAAACACTATTGCAAACATTGAATGCTGTAGTTGTTGTCAGAGGGGATAGGTCTCCTGAGACAACCTTGCTGCTTGCCGTCTGTTGCCATTTGCCTTTAGATAAGTAAACACCATGTCGGCAAGCTCTCGATTTGAATATGGAACCACTGTGTACAATGCTGTATCACATCTACTACAATGTGAGTCAGCAAGGGAAGTGAATCAGACACAATATTACCAATTACTATGGCAAGAGAGGGTGCTAAGACATGACTATGAGGAACAGTAGCACCCTCTAGGAGGAAACCATGCATACTACAACTCTGACTGCTTGATACAGCACATATTAGACTGCAGTCTCTGTAACAATGTAGGATTGAATAAATGGTATCTAGCATGGAAACTATGCATTTCCAGACATAACTTCATTAGACCTTTTTTGTTCTGTATCCTCTCATCAATCAACCCCTAGAGTTTGTACACGGTGGAAACAATCACCCTTTATAAGGGCATAAAAGGAGCCCATCAGCAGTCATTCCATTTGACAATAGCAAAAGTGACTGAAAGCTCGTGGCGTTTTAACCACTGGAAGATTGAAGACTGAAAACATTTTACTTAACACCATTGTGTTACTTCTGCATTAACCAATGCACAACATTTTATAAAAGAAAACTGCTCATGAGGTCTTCTCAGAATTATGACAAAATAACAGATAACAAGATTTTTCCTATCAACATGATGTCACAATGACAAAATAGTTAAAATACAGTGCTAGGAAAAGATAATAGTACACCTGGAAAGACAATGTCAATTTTGATCTGATGATGGCATATGCCATCTGGAGGATAGTAGATGTACTGCTTATGGTTTCAATGTCATCTACCAACATATACTGTAGTGGCATAGCTACAAGGGAGCACCTGTGTCTATCCTTTAATAAGGAATGCTCACAGCCAGAAGACTAAGTGTGGTGCAAATGTGTGAAGCAAGCAGGCAACCAGGTCGAGATGCACTCTTCCTACAGCCAAATGAGTGAGTTTGAAAGGGGTCAAATTGTGGCCTTCTGAATAGAGGGGTAGTGCTGTTGGAGAATAGCCAGACAAGTTGGATGTGCTCCATCATCTATGCAACAACACTGGTATCAGTGGTCAAGTGAACATTCTCACACCCATAGAGGAGGTTCTGGTTGTCCACCAGGACAGCTGTATTTTAAGGGCAGCAGTGGCAGATCGTACAGCTACAACAGCACAGATAAGATGGCTTGTGAGCCCAGACGTGCCAACACAAACTGTTGCAAACTGGTTATTAGCAGTGGGACTATGGGTGTGAACACCTCTAGCCCTTCTTCCATTCATGCCACAGCATTGATGCGCACGGCTCAGCTGGTACCAGGAGAGGATCACCTGAAAGATGTAATGCCACACCATGGTTTTCAGCAATGAAAACAGATCTGCCTGCACGAACTGATGGTCATTTGTGCATATGACATAGAACTGGTGAGTGTTGTCTTGTAGAATGCATTTGTCCAAGGCACACTGGCTCCACCCCAGGCCTTACGGTCTACAGTGAGATAAGCTACAACTCTCGTTCATGTTTGGTGTTTTTGGAGGGGACTCTAGCCAGAACTCATTATGTGTAGAATTTTTTAGCCCTGTTCTTTTACCACTCTTGCAACGGGAGGCTCAAAAATGGTTCAAATGGCTCTGAGCACTATGGGACTTAACTTCTGAGGTCATCAGTCCCCTAGAACTACTTAAAACTGACTAACCTAAGGACATCACGTGGTTCCAGACTGTAGCGCCTAGAACCGCTTGGCCACTCAGGCCGGCGCAATGGGAGGGTGATGTGTTGTTCCAACAGGATAATGCTTGCCCATACACTGCCTGTGAAACTCAACTGCAAGATGTGTAGTAGCTACCAGGTGTCTGTGGACTTATCTCCAATTGAGTGTGTGTGGGATATGATGGGATGAGAAGTGACCTGTGTGACTCATCAGCCAACAACTCTTACAGTCTTTTTGTCGTGACTATCTGCAACTCAGCATCTCTGCTATATTGTGAGTAGCAACTATCCTTTTCAAAATATTGTTATATTTAGAATTAGCTTTAAATAATTTTGCTGATGTCTCATGAATTTGTTTGGGAGGCCACTAGTGCAAGGAAAATGAAGTACATCTTATGAATATAAGCAAATTTATATCAGCATCTCATTATTGCCGCAATGGATGTAAAAATGGTGGAGTATGCATCTATACAAAAATAGAATTACAGTTTAAACAAAAACAGAACAGGACCATCTAAATACTGAGCAAGATTTTGAATCATGTGACACAGAGACAAAAACTGAGGAGAAGAGCAATAAACTAATTGTTACCCAAATATATAGGTCACCAATGGGCGATAAAAACACGGCTTGTAAAAAGCTGGAGGCAGTGTTAAGCAGTTTATATAATAATGAAGTGAAATTATTTTTATGTGGGGATTACAACATTAACATGTTAACTGAAAGTGAAGAAAAGAGACAGTATCCTAAACAGCTTTTACATGAAACCACTCTTTACGAACCCCAGTAGAATAACAGAGTTTTCATCTTCTCTATTAGATAATATCTTCACAAGCATGGAAAATGGTTTCACTGAGGCACAAAATGTAACTTAGGTCTTTCAGATCACTGCACACTTGTCACATGTATAAATTCTTCTATACCCAAGGTAACAAAGTATCAGTTTAGATTAGATTAGATTTACTTTCATTCCAATTGATCCGTAGTGAGGAGGTCCTCCAGGATTTGGAACATGTCAGAAAAACAACAATACATGACAAATATTTACAACTAAAACAAATAAGCTAATGTACCATTCCACAGGTCCCAAGTGGAATGATCATCATTTTTTAATGAACACTATATGAAAGAGTCATTTTACAAATACTAATGCACTGAATCTAAAATAAAAAAAAGTTTATTTATTTATTTATAAGGTAATAAACGTGCAATACAATGACTATAATACTTATTTACAATGAACACATTAATGCACTGAAATGGTGCAGAAGTTAGATTTTACTTACACACACACACACGCACACACACACACACACACACACACACACACACACACGCACACACACACATACATATATTTACAATGAACACATTACTGCAATGAAATTGTGCAGAAGTTATATCATCACACACACAAATCAGTTAGTTCTACTGAGAAATTCATCAATGGAGTAGAAGAAGTTGGCCACCAATAAATCCTTTAGACTTCTCTTAAACTGAATTTCATTGGTTGTTAAGCTTTTTATGGCTGCTGGCAAGTTATTGAAAATGTGTGTTCCTGAATAATGCACACCTTTTTGTACAAGACTAAGTGACTTTAAATCTTTGTGAAGATTATTCTTATTTCTAGTATTGATTCCATGAATTGAGCTGTTGGTTTGAAAAAGTGATATATTTTTAATGACAAATTTCATTAAGGATTAAATATATTGGGAAGCAGTAGTTAGTATCCCTAGTTCCCTAAACAGGCTTCTGCAGGGTGTCCTTGAGTTCACACCACATATAACTCTTACTGCACGTTTTTTTGCCTGGAAAACTTTAGCTTGGCTTCATGAATTAGCCCAAAAAATTATCCCATATGACATAAAGGAATGAAAGTAGGCATAATATGCCAGCTTTTTCATTTTTATATCCCCTATGTCTGACACAATTCGCATTGCAAATAGAGATTTGTTAAGACACTTCAGCAGTTCTGTGGCGTGCTCCTCCCAGTTGAATTTGTTATCAAGCTGTAATCCCAAGAATTTAACACCGTCCACTTCTTCTATCTGCTTGTCATCTTATGTTAAGCATATATTCGTGGGACACCCCTTACAAGTTCTGAACTGCATGTAGTCTGTTTTTTCGAAGTTTAGTGACAAAGAATTGGCTAGGAACCAGTGTTTAATTTCGACAAATATTTTATTAGCTGATCTTTCTAAGACTACACTTGATTTGCTATTTATTGCAATGTTTGTATCATCGGCAAATAAAACGAACTTGGCATCTGGTAATGTTATTGATGAAAGGTCATTGATGTACAAAAGAAAAAGTAAGGGCCCCAAAATGGAACCTTGTGGGACCCCACATGTAATTAGTTCCCCGTTGGATGATGCCTGATAGCTTGATATATGTCTTTTTCCTAATAACACCCTTTGTTTCCTGCCAGAGATATAAGATTTGAACCATTTTGTAGCATTTCCTGTTACACTATAATATTCTAATTTACTTAAAAGGATATTGTGATTTACACAGTCAAATGCCTTTGACAGATCACAAAATATACCAGCTGCCTGCAATTTTTTGTCTAATGAATTAAACACATCTTCACTGTAATTGTAGATAGCCTTCTCAATATCAGAACCCTTTAGAAATCCAAACTGTGACTTTGACAGTATGTTATTCGAGATAAGATGGTTATAAAGCCGATTGTACATTACTTTTTCTAAAATTTTTGAGAATGCTGGCAACAGTGAAATTGGATGGAAATTTGATGCTATTTCTTTATCTCCCTTCTTAAACAGTGGCTTAACTTCAGCATATTTCAACCATTCAGGAAATATTCCACTGATAAAAGACTGGTTACACAGATAGCTTAATATGTTACTTAGCTCAGAATCACATTCTTTAAGTAACTTTGTAAATATTTCATCATACCCACTAGATGTTTTTGATTTTAAAGATTTTATGATGGACATTATTTCTGTTGGGGTAGTGAGGGTCAAATTCATATTATGGAAGTTACTTGAAATGTCTGGTCTGAGGTGTTCCATAGCAGCATCTACCAAACCTGACAACCACATCTTTTCAGTAATAGTTATAAAATGTTTGTTAAAAAGTTCTGCAACACTATACACATCTGTCACCAATGTATCATTTCCTCTTAATGCTATTTGTTCCTCTTCATGTCTGGTTCTACTGGTCTCCTACTTCACTATATCCCATATTGTCTTTATTTTGTTATCTGTTATGACTCTCTTTTCCTTGTAATATATTTGCTTTGATGTCCGTATTAGTCTTTAATATTTTGCAGTATATCTTGTAATGTGCTATAGCATCAACATTGGAACTGTTTCAGATTGACAGATACAGTTTTCTTTTTGTTTTACAAGATAAGTGGGAATATAAAAGACACTTCTGCACAGAAAAAGTAAATACTTTTATTTGGATGTTAGCAAACAAAACCTGGGAAAATGTATTTTCAAAAACAACAACCGATGACTTATACAATGCTTTTCTACTATTTTCATGTCCCTATTTGAGACTTGTTTTCCAAAACAGTTAACAAAGTAAGTGTTGTGCCAAAGAACAACAGTCAGTAGATATTACCTGCTCTCAGAGTATCTAGCCAAACTCTAAAATATACCAGTCAAATAAAAAAAAGACAACAAAGATAAACACTTCGCAGACTATGTTAAGATGTATAAGAACATTTACAGGAAAGTGATTAAAAAAGCTTAAACAATGCACAATGACAAAGTAATTTTAAGGTCAGCAAACACGTCAAAAGCAATATGGAATGTAGTAAAAAACAGAAATAAATAATAATGTTAAAAGTCAAGATGACATTGTTTTAGAAGATGATCATGGTGTGTTACTCAGAAATCTTACTCTTGCAAATTACATAAATGACTACTTCATAAACACTGCAGTCAACCTGAGTAAAAATTGCCTTAGGAACAGTGGAACCTCTGTTCCAAGAGAACAAAGTGTCAATTCAATATTGCTATGCCCCACAAATAAATCAGAAGTTCTAAGACTAATAAAAACAATGAAGAATAAAATGTCTTCAGGGATTGACAAAGTATCTGCTTCAGTCATAATAACATGTGCTCATGTCATATCAGAACTGCTCTCGCACAACATAAATATATCATTATCTGAAGGACTGTTTCCTCAAAGATTAAACATTTCAAAAATAAAACCACTGTATAAAAAGGGCAGTATATATGAAGTGAGAAATTATAGACTAGCAGCTTTGTTATCTGTATTTTCAAAAGTAATAGAGGCAGTAATGCAACATAGAATAACAAATTTCTTTGAAAAAGTCAATCTCTTGTCTGTAAACCAGCTAGGTTTTCACAAAGGATAGAGTACAGAATCAGCTATTTTTCATTTTTCATTTCATTGAAAATATTGTAATAGGACTAGACAGACACAACTGTACAATAGGAATAAATTTGGACTTGATACTGTCCAACATGATATCTTGCTAGACAAGTCAGAAGCTATTGGTATTTGAGGAGCTGTGAAAAAATGCTACCACAGGAAAGTGTTCTAGAACCTCTCTTCTTTTTAATTTATTTAATGATATCTAAATGCCAATGAGTGCTACTCATATAACACTGTTTGCTGATGATACAAATGTTGTGACTAATGTAAACCAAGTACTGCCAACATCTGCAACTAGAGTTTTGGAATATGTACAAAATTTGTTTGAAATGAGCAAGTTAACTTCAAATATTTCAAAAACTAATTACATCCATTACAGGAAAACAAAGTCACAAAATGTCCTGGACCTCAGAATACAAAGTAAAGATGTTAAGAGAGTAGCTATCACAAAATTTTAATGTATCCACAAAGATGAAAATTAGGTTCGAAAGCCCACAACCACTATCTCGCTAGCAAGTTAAGTTCTGCTAGCGTTGCAGTACTTGTAATTAGTAACGTGTCTAGTGAACAGTGTAGCAGAAGTGTCTACTTTGCTTACATTCACAGTGCTATTACTCATGGCCTCAGTTTCTGGAGTCATAATACAATAAATCTAAAAACAATCTTCACACTACAAAAATGAGCTGTTAGAGTATTTACAAACAGTTTGAGGGTAACCCTCCAAGCAGCTATTTCAAAAGCTAAATAATCTAACTTTACTGTGACTCTACTACAAAAAAGTGAAAGTGAAGTGAAAATTTCACAACCATCTCAGATCTACATTCATATAATACAAGAATGTGTAATGATATCCATGTAAAAAGAGTAAACAAGGATATTACACAGAAACAAACAAACATTCAGGTACAAAATTGCAAAAAAAATTCCAGTGCATACAAAAGAAATGAAAAAAATTGTCTTACTGACCGGCTGCAATTCAGTGTAAGGGAGAACCTTCAACAACCCAGTATCAAGTAATTATATTCATGTACTATGTTGATACTATATGCCACAGTCAGTGTTAATAGTGTTTTCAGTCAAATGTTTCTATTATCTGAATTAGTATTTTGGACAGAAGAGTCACAACCACTATGTGTTTTTATTTAAATCTTAACAATAATCCATGAAAAATATCTTTTGTGCGATTAATCAATGTTGTATATACTGTTTAAATAAAAGTTCGTATAGGGTACTATGCACCCTTGTACTTTTAGAATACAATTCATCCTTGTGTGCATGTATGTGTATGTGCACATAAATTTTACTACTGCTACTGCTACTACTACTACTACTACAACGATTGACTGGATGCCAGAATCAGCACCTTCATTGTCGCCTGTGGAGGCTACATCACATACTAATATGGGTGTTTCGGGATGGGTCAATACCTGGTACCTTATAACTCCTTGTGCTATTATTTGTAAATTTAACCATTTCATGTACTCCATATGCATTGTTGCAACAACAAACCTTAAGTGAAACAGAAACCTCTAAATGATGACTATTTCTTTTCTGGCAGTGTAGAATGAAATTTGTAAATACTGTAGTGCTTGTGTCATAAAACCGATGAACTCCTTTGTTAGAAAAGACAATAAAGAATAATAATGCTAAGTGATCAATGAGAAATATGCATAAGACTGAAAACATAAACGAGTAAAAAGTAATGTCTGATTCTGATGGATTTTAAACACACTTACTAACTGTAAAACGTATGAAGGTTTCACCTTATTGTTCCTGAAAACAGTACAGGATCTTGTGGAATAACTGACAAGCGACTCCTTAGATGTTGGAGCTTTACATCTGCTATGTTAACACCATCAACTGTAATTTTCCCAGATGACAGTTCGGCCATTCTATAGATAGCTGCTACAAGAGAACTTTTACCAGATCCAGTCCGGCCAACAATACCTATTAACAAAACAGTTACATGAATCACTTTGAATATTGTCTGCAACTTCTGTCAGTGATGATGTTAGTGCAATTTTAACAATAAATTCTTAATAGTTATGCATGTATAAACTGTCTACTAATTTGAAGATGGTAAGCAGGAGATCCCAGGTTTGAGTCTCGGTAGGGGCACACATTTTCAACTGTCCCCACTGATATTTATCAATGCCTGTAAGCAGCAAAAGGTGTGGACTTCATTGTAATTTCATTGTCCACTAGTTTTGCACCAGAGAAAGGTGACTGTCCTGTTCCAACAATTCATTACAAAATTGTATGAAAATTATGCAGTTATATTTACTTATTTTGTAATTGTAAATGTAAGACCATACGCAGAGATCAAAGCTTTGGGATGTGTGAGGTGATAAAGTTCATGGGTCATATCTGGAACTTGTGGATGTTTGTGTACATCAGTTCTAATGAAACATTTACCTTCCTTATGTAGATAGTATTTTAAACAAATGTAATTGTAAGTTTATAAGTGTATACTGGAGGGCAGCAAAGAAGAGTCCTTCATTATCTCAAGGATACTATGAACTATGGCATTATGTTTAACAAAGGAGATTTTAAAATTCTGTATGTACTGTAACTGGACTCAAATTTTGTAGAGATTTAACTACTGTGTTGTTTCAACAGAGGAGTGCTTTTCCACTGGGGAAAAATAAAATTTCACATGTGAGCAAGAAACTGGAGAATGTTACAACCTCAACTACTGAAGATGAGTATGTAGCTTTAAATTCTGCAAGCAAAGAGGCACTGTATTTGAGGCAGCTGACAGAAGAATTTTTAAATGATAGGCATCAAAATTCTGTAATCATTTTTCATGACAACCAGTGTTCTATTAGACTGTCACAAAATCCTGTGTGCTTTGTACTAGACTGAAACATGTTTGTGCTAAAGGACATTTTATTAGACAATGTGTAAAAAGAAGTGAGATTGTTGTTCTGTAGTTGCTATCATAGGAAATGCCTGCTGCTGTATTAACTAAACCACTTGCTACGGAACAAAACATGTATCTTATTAATAAGTTGAAATTGTTGCCAGGTTAAGTGGTAGTGTTGTTACAATGGTAATCTGGCTCCTTGTTTCATTTTTATCAATGCCTTTTATGATGTGTGGACTATCTTTGTGTTGTTATTCCTTTTGCCTGTGAATACAATGTAATGCAGTTTCTGTGAATACGAGTATTATGAACAATGTAATTTTTATTTATGTTTACCATCATAAACACCATAATGTTCTAACCACACTCTGCTAACATCTTATGGACCCAGGATTGTAAACCTGTGCAGTGAACTATGTATGTCATGTTGGTAGGAATATAAATAACTGAACAAGCTTATTCATTTTGTGTCCACTTATTATAGTTTGTCTTTCATGAAATTCATGATTGTCTAAACTTTTTTTTTTTGAAGAAATCTGTAAATTCAGGTTTCCTAAAATGTCTTCAAATGGAAGTTAGATGAAAACCACTATTCCAGAGGTACACAAACTAAGAAGCAAGAATGATTACAACACATAGAAATTTAGGATGAAACTTATTCTAATGCATGAAAAATTATGGAACTATACCATGGGTGCAAGTATAGTTAGAAATGCAGAGAAGGATACGGATGTGTGGATACTTATTCTTTAGCATGTGTAAATCTCTGTATGCACATGTGGACAACATAACAAAGGAAAGGAAGCTTTGGATACCCTGGAACATCTGCTTGCTGGTATGAATAAAGCTAAGTGGGATGCTCTGTTGGACACTACATTACCTAAATTTGAAGGAAATGTTCAGCATTATGTAACTCATATTCTGGATATAGTCAACAAACTGCAGAGCATGGGCAGACCAGTTGATGATGGACTAATTGCACTCATTATGCTTAGAGGCTTAACAAAAGTTTGTCTACTTTACAGGATAGGTATCAAGTCCAGTAAAATGGATGAAAATTTCACATCAGAAAACATAAAAGCAAAGTTTGCTAAATGGAAGTGTGGAAGTTGCTAAATGGAAGTTGGACAAAGGTGGTGGTGATAGTGCCTTATTCACAAAATCACAGCAGATACTTCCAAAGACAAACAAGAAAGGCAGAAAATAAAAATGTTTCAGTACATAACTGGTGCAGTGTTTCATTATTTAAATAAAAAATATTTCAATTGCTGGCAGTGTGGTCACTAAAGTCTGAGTGTCCACAGAAGCAAGAATCTTCAAAGAAGTATTTCAAGGGGACAGAAAAGTAGTTGTTTGATGGACTTGGTATGCCAGATTTCAACCAGAATGAGTGGATTATTGATTCCAGAGAAAAGTATCTTCTGCGAATCATTTAAAAGTGTCTGGTTGTTGAGCTCTTCTTCATATACTAGATAAAAATAGAAGAAAGCGGGATGTCAAAGCTAAAGAACTTGTTTCTGTAGGTTACAATGGAATGACAAAAGGTTACTGATAAACTGACCTACAGAATTAAAAAAAAAACTGTGAAAAGCAGGAGTGTTGTTTTTCTGGAAAATGAGTGCATGACAGACAGTTCCAGAAAACTAGCTGTAGATGAAGATCACTTTATGTTCCAGCCAAATGAACAGTACCGTATGATGAAGGGGATGAGGCAGAGGAAGTAGTGGAAGTCAGTAGAGCTGAGAGTGACAGACCCAACACTGATCAAGACACACAAAACCCAGATGCTCTGTCAGTGCTAGACATATAAGAGACCGAGATGCTGCCAACAGACCCTGATGCTCCAGAAGATCAGCCAGTTAGGTCAGCCTGTGTACCCACAAATGAGTACCTGTAGTATGTCACCTATTTGGTAAGTAGTTTTTCCAGTTTGTAAGCAAATCCTGTTAGTCTGGGAGATACTATGTCAAGCAGTGATAGGCCATGAAAGAGAAAATGAAGTGTTTCCAGAACAATGGTGTTTGCGAAACTGTAGACCCAGCAAAGAGGGAAAGTACTGTAGGTAACAAGTGAGTAGTTGAGTTGAACACTATTATACTAGACTTGTTGCTGATGGATTTACTCACAATATAGGTATAGATTATGATGAAACTTTTTTACCAGTTGTGAGACATAGTACTCTTACAGCTCTCATTAGTTTAGCTATTAATTTTGATCTTTAGATTTGTTGTTGTTGTTGTGGCCTTCAGTGCTGAGACTGGTTTGATGCAGCTCTCCATGCTACTCTATACTGTGCAAGATTTTTCATCTCCCAGAACCTACATCCTTCTGAACCTGCTTATTGTATTCACCTCTTGGTGTCCCTCTACTATTTTTACCCTCCACGCTGCCCTCCAATATTAAATTGGTGATCCCTTGATGCCTCAGAACAAGTCCTAGCAACCAATCCCTTCTTCTAGTCAAGTTGTGCCACAAGCTCCTCTTCTCCCCAATTCTATTCAATACCTTCTCATTAGTTATGTGATCTACCCATCTAATCTTCAGCATTCTTCTGTAGCACCACATTTCGAAAGCTTCTATTCTCTTCTTGTCTAAACTATTTATCGTCCATGTTTCACTTCCATACATGGCTACACTCCTTACAAATACTTTCAGAAACTGCTTCCTGACATTTAAATCTATACTTTAGGTTAACAAATTTTTCTTCTTCAGAAACGCTTTCCTTGCCATTGCCAGTCTACATTTTATATCCTCTCTACTTTGACCATCATCAGTTATTTTGGTCCCCAAATAGCAAAACTCCCTTACTACTTTAAGTGTCTCATTTCCTAATCTAATTCCCTCAACATCACCTGACTTCATTCGACTGCATTCCATTATCCTCGTTTTGCTTTTGTTGACGTTTATCTTATACCCTCCTTTTAAAACACTGTCCATCCTGTTCAACTGCTCTTCCAAGTCCTTTGCTGTCTCTGACAGAATTACAATGTCATCGGCCAACCTCAAAGTTTTTATTTCTTCTCCATGGATTTTAATACCTGCTCCGAACTTTGCTTTTGTTTCCTTTATTGCTTGCTAAATACAGAGATTGAATAACATCGGGGATAGGCTACAACCCTGTCTCACTCCCTTCCCAACCACTGCTTCCCTTTCATACCCCTCGACTCGTATGACTACCATCTGATTTCTGTACAAACTGTAAATGGCCTTTCGCTCCCTGTATTTTACCCCTGCCACCGTCAGAATTTGAAAGAGAGTATTCCACTCAACATTGTCAAAAGCTTTTTCTAAGCCTGAAAATGCTAGAAATGTAGATTTGCCTTTCCTTAATCTATTTTCTAAGATAAGTCATAGGGTCGGTGTTGCCTCACGTGTTCCAACATTTCTATGGAATCCAAACTGATCTTCCCCGAGGTTGGCTTCTATCAGTTTTTCCATTCGTCTGTAAAGAATTCGCGTTAGTATTTTGCAGCTGTGAATTATTGAACTGATAGTTCGGTGATTTTCACATCTGTCAACACCTGCTTTCTTTGGGATTGAAATTATTATATTCTTCTTGAAGTCTGAGGGTATTTCGCCTGTCTCATACGTCTTGCTCACCAGATGGTAGACTTTTGTCAGGACTGGCTCTCCCAAGGCTGTCAGTAGTTCTAATGGAATGTTGTCTACTCCGGGGACCTTGTTTCGACTCAGGTCTTTCAGTGCTCTGTTGAACTCTTCATGCAGTATCATATCTCCAATTTCATCTTCATCTACATCCTCTTCCATTTCCATAATATTGTCATGAAGTACATCGCCCCTGAATAGACCCACCTTCCACCTATATACTTTCCTTTCTTTTCTTAGAATTGGGTTTCCATCAAAGGTCTTGATATTCATGCAAGTGGTTCTCCTTTCTCCAAAGGTCTCTTTAATTTTCCTGTAGACAGTATCTATCTTACCCCTAGTGAGATAAGCCTCTATATCCTTACATTTGTCCTCTAGCCATCCCTGCTTAGCCATTTTGCACGTCCTGTCAATCTCATTTTTGAGACGTTTGTATTCCTTTTTGGTTGCTTCATTTACTGCATTTTTATATTTTCTCATTTCATTAATTAAATTCGATATTTCTTCTGTTACCCAAGGATTTCTACTAGCCCTTGTCTTTTTACCTACTTGATCGTCTGCTGCCTTCACTACTTCATCCCTCAAAGTTACCCATTCTTCTTCTACTATATTTCTTTCCCCCATTCCTGGCATTTGTTCCCTTACGCTCTCCCTGAAACTCTGTACAACCTCTGGTTTAGTCAGTTTATCCAGATCCCATCTCCTTAAATTCCCACCTTTTTGCAGTTTCTTCAGTTTTAATCTACAGTTCATAACCAATAGATTGTGGTCAGAGTCCACATCTGCCACTGGAAATGTCTTACAATTTAAAATCTGGTTCCTAAATCTCTCTCTTACCATTATATAATCTATCTGATACCTTTTAGTATCTCTGGGCTTCCTCCATGTATACAACCTTCTTTCATGATTTTTGAACCAAGTGTTAGCTATGATTAAGTTGTGCTCTGTGCAAAATTCTACCAGACGGCTTCCTCTTTCATTTCTTAGCTCCAATCCATATTCACCTACTATGTTTCATTCTCTCCCTTTTCCTACTCTTGAATTCCAGTCACCCATGGCTATTAAATTTTCATCTCCCTTCGCTACCTGAATAATTTCTTTTATCTCATCATACATTTCATCAATTTCTTCATCATCTGCAGAGCTAGTTGGCATATAAACTTGTACTACTGTAGTAGGCGTGGGCTTCGTGTCTATCTTGGCCACAATAATGTGTTCACTGTGCTGTTTGTAGTAGCTTACCCGCATTCCTATTTTTTTATTCATTATTAAACCTACTCCTGTATTACCCCTATTTGACTTTGTATTTATAACCCTGTATTCACCTGACCCGAAGTCTTGTTCCTCCTGCCACCGAACGTCACTAATTCCCACTTTATCTAACTTTAAACTATCCATTTCCCTTTTTAAATTTTCTAACCTACCTGCCCGATTAATGAACCTGACATTCCACGCTCCGATCCATAGAATGCCAGTTTTCTTTCTCCTGATAACAACGTCCTCTTGAGTAGTCCCCGCCCGGTGATCTGAATGGGGGACTATTTTACCTCCGGAATATTTTACCCAAGAGGATGCCATCATCATTTAATCATACAGTAAAACTGCATGCCCTCGGGAAAAATTATGGCTGCAGTTTCCCCTTGCTTTCAGCTGTTCACAGTACCAGAACAGCAAGGCCATTTTGGTTAGTGTTACAAGGCCAAATCAGTCAATCATCCAGACTGTTGCCCCTGCACCTACTGAAAAGGCTGCTGCCCCTCTTCAGGAACCACACGCTTGTCTGGCCTCTCAACAGATACCCCTCCATTGTGGTTGTACCTACGGTACAGCTATCTGTATCGTTGAGACACGCAAGCCTCCCCACCAACGGCAAGGTCCGTGGTTCATGAGGGGTCTTTAGATTTATCATTTTGATATCAAGACTGCTTTCCTATATGGGAACTTGGAGGACACTATTTTTATGAAGCAACCAGATAGTTTCGTACCAAAAGGGAATGAAGGTAAAGTCTATTAAGTATCCAAGGCTACTTATCGCTTAAAATGGCTAACTAGATAGTGGTCTGAAAAGACACATACCGTAGTTTTCGATCTAGGTTATGTAAATATTGTTCATTAGGTCAGGTAAACAAACAATATTCACAATATTATTCATTAGGTCAGGTAACACCCTCATGAACCATGGACCTTGCCATTGGTGGGGAGGCTTGCGTGCCTCAGCGATACAGATAGCCGTACCGTAGGTGCAACCACAACGGAGGGGTGTCTGTTGAGATGCCAGACAAACTTGTGGTTCCTGAAGAGGGGCAGCAGCCTTTTCAATAGTTGCAGGGGCAACAGTCTGGATGATTGACTGATCTGGCCTTGTAACACTAACCAAAACGGCCTCGCTGTGCTGGTACTGCGAACAGCTGAAACCAAGGGGTAAATACAGACATAATTTTTACCGAGGGCATGCAGCTTTACTGTATGGTTAAATGATGATGGCGTCCTCGTGGGTAAAATATTCCAGAGGTAAAATAGCCCCCATTCAAAACTCTGGGCAGGGACTACTCAGGAGGATGTTGTTATCAGGGGAAAAAAAACTGGCGTCCTATGGATCGGAGTGTCAAATGTCAGATCCCTTAATCGGGCAGGTAGGTTACAAAATTTAAAAAGGGAAATGGATAGGTTCAAGTTAGATACAGTGGGAATTAGTGAAGTTCAGTGGTACGAGGAACAAGACTGCTGGTCAGGTGAATACAAGGTTATACCCTACTGGCCATTAAAATTGCTACACCAAGAATAAATGCAGGTGATAAACCAGTATTCATTGGACAAATATATTATACTAGAATTGACATGTGATTACATTTTCACGCAATTTGAGTGCATAGATCCTGAGAAATCAGTACCCAGAACAACCACCTCTGGACGTAGTAACGGCCTTGATACGCCTGAGAATTGAGTCAAACAGAGCTTGGATATCGTGTACAGGTACAGCTGCCCACGCAGCTTCAACACGATACCACAGTTCATCAAGAGTAGTGACTGGAGTATAGTGACGAGCCAGATGCTCGGCCACCATTGACCACACGTTTTCAATTGGTGAGAGATCTGGAGAACGTGCTGACCAGGGCAGCAGTCGAACATTTTCTGTATCCAGAAAGGCCCGTACAGGATCTGCAACATGTTGTCGTGCATTATCCTGCTGAAATGTAGGGTTTTGCAGGGATCGAATGAAGAGTAGAGCCACGGGTCGTAATACATCTGAAATGTAACGTCCACTGTTCAAAGTGCCGTCAATGTGAACAAGAGATGACCGAGACGTGTAACCAATGGCACACCATATGATCATGCCGGGTGATATGCCAGTATGGCAATGACGAATACACACTTCCAATATGCGTTCACCGCGATGTCGCCAAACACGAATGTGACCATCACGAAGCTGTAAACGGATCCTGGAATCATCTGAAAAAATGACGTTTTGTCATTTGTGCACCCAGGTTCAACATTGAGTACACCATCGCAGGCTCTCCTGTCTGTGATGCAGTGTCAAGGGTAACCACAGCCATGGTCTCCGAGCTGATAGTCCATGCTGCTGCAAACATCGTCGAAGTGTTCGTGCAGATGGTTGTTGTCTTACAATCATCCCCATCTGTTGACTCAGGGATCAAGACGTGGCTGCACGACCTGTTACAGCCATGCGGATAAGATGCCTGTCATCTCGACTGATAGTGATACAAGGCCATTGGGAATGTGATGGTACACGTTTCTCCTCTTTACATGAGGCATCACAACAACGTTTCACCAGGCAACGCCGGCAACTGCTGTTTGTGTACGAGAAATTGGTTGGAAACTTTCCTCATGTCAGCATGTTTTAGGTGTTGCCACTGGCGCCAACCTTGTGTGAATGATATGAAAAGCTAAACATTTGCATATCACAGCATCTTCTTCCTGTCCATTACATTTCGCATCTTTAGCACGTCATCTTCATGGTGTAGCAATTTTAATGGCCAGTAGTGTAAATACAAAATCAAATAGGGGTAATGCAGTAGTAGGTTTAATAATGAATAGGAAAATAGGAATGCAGGTAAGCTACTAGAAACAGGATAGTGAACGCATTATTGTGGCCAAGATACATACGAACCCCCCGCCTACCACAGTAGTACAAGTATATATGTCAACTACCTCCACAGATGGCGAAGAGATTGATGAAATGTATGATGAGATAAAAGAAATTATTCAGATATTAAAGGGAGACGAAAATTTAATAGATATGGGTGACTGGAACTCAATAGTAGGAAAAGGAAGATAAGGAAACGTAGTAGGTGAATATGGAATGGGGCTAAGAAATGAAAGAGGAAGCCGTCTGGTAGAATTTTGCACAGAGCATAACTTAATCATAGCTAACACTTGGTTCAAGAATCATGTAAGAAGGTTGTATACATGGAAGAAGCCTGGAGATACCGGAAGGTCTCAGATAGATTATATAATGGTAACACAGAGATTCAGGAACCAGATTTTAAATTGTAAGACACTTCCAGGGGCAGATGTGGACTCTGACCACAATCTTTTGGTTATGAACAGTAGATTAAAACTGAAAAAACTGCAAAAAGGTGGGAATTTGAGGAGATGGGATCTGGATAAACTGAAAGAACCAGAGGTTGTACAGATATTCAGGGAGAGCATTAGGGAATGATTGACAAGAATGGGGAAAAGAAATACAGTAGAAGAAGAATGGGTACCTTTGAGAGATGAAACAGTGAAGGTAGCAGAGGATCAAGTACGTAAAAAGAGGAGGGCTAATAGAAATCCTTGGGTAACAGAAGAGATATTGAATTTAATTGATGAAAGGAGAAAATATAAAAATGCAGTAAATGAAACAACCAAAAAGGAATACAAACGTCTCAAAAATGAGATCAACAGGAAGTGGAAAATGGCTAAGCAGGGATGGTTAGAAGACAAATGTAAGGATGTAGAGGCTTATCTCACTAGGGGTAAGATAGACATTGCCTACAGGAAAATTAGAGAGACCTTTGGAGAAAAGAGAACCACTTGCATGAATATCAAGAGCTTTGATGGAAACCCAGTTCTAAGCAAAGAAGGGAAAGCAGAAAGTTGGAAGGAGTATATAGAGGGTCTATATAAGGGTGATGTTCTTGAGGACAGTATTATAGAAATGGAAGAGAGTGTAGATGAAGATGAAATAGGAGATACAATAGTGCATTAAGAGTTCAACAGAGCACTGAAAGACCTAAGCAGGAACAAGGCCCCGGGAGTAGACAACATTCCATTAGAACAACTGACAGCCTTGGGAGAGCCAGACCTAACAAAAGTCTACCATCTAGTGAGCAAGATATATGAGACAGACGAAATACCCTCAGACTTCAAGAAGAATATAATAATTCCAATCCCAAAAAAGCAAGTGTTGACAGATGTGAAAATTACCGAACTATCAGTTTAATAAGCCACGGCTGCAAAATACTAACACGAATTATTTAAAGACGAATGGAAAAACTGGTAGAAGCCGACCTCGGAGAAGATCAGTTTGGATTCCATAGAAATGTTGGAATACGTGAGGCAACACCGACCCTATGACTTATCTTAGAAAATAGATTAAGGAAAGGCAAATCCACATTTCTAGCATTTGTACACTTAGAGAGAGCTTTTGACAATGTTGACTGGAATACTCTCTTTTAAGTTCTTAAGGTGGTAGGGGTAAAATACAGGAAGAGAAAGGCTATTTACAATTTGTACAGAAACCAGATGGCAGTTATAAGATTTGAGGGGTATGAAAGGGAAGCAGTGGTTAGGAAAATTCTGAAGGTGGCAGGGGTAAAATACAGGGAGCGAAAGGCTATTTACAATTTCTACAGAAGCCAGATGGCGGTTATAAGAGTCGAGGGCTATGAAAGGGAAGCAGTGGTTGGGAAGGGGTTGAAGCCTATCCCCAATGTTATTCAATCTGTATATTGAGCAAGCATTAAAGGAAACAAAAGAAAAATTCAGAGTAGGAATTAAAATCCATGGAGAAGAAATTAAAGCTTTGAGGTTGGCCGATGACAATGTAATTCTGTCAGAGACAGCAAAGGACCTGGATGAGCAGCTGAATGGAATGGACAGTGTCTTTAAAGGAGGATATAAGATGAACATCAACATTTGCAAAATGAGGATAATGGAATGTAGTTGAATTAAATTGGATGATGCCGCAGGAATTAGATTAGGAAATGAGATGCTTAAAGCAATAAATGAGTTTTGCTATTTGGGGAGCAATATAACTGCTGACAGTCGAAGTAGAGAGGATATAAAATGTAGACTGGCAATGGCAAGGAAAGCATTTCTGAAGAAGAGAAATTTATTAACATTGAGTACAGATTTAAGTGTCAGGAAGTCGTTTCTGAAAGTATTTCTATGGAGTGTAGCCATGTATGGAAGTGAAACATGGACGATAAATAGTTTAGACAAGAAGAAAATAGAAGCTTTCGAAATGTGGTGCTACAGAAGAATGCTGAAGATTAGATGGGTAGACCACATAACTAATGAGGAGGTATTGAATAGAATTGGAAAGAAGAGAAATTAGTGGCACAACTTGACTAGAAGAAGGGATCGGTTGGTCGGACATGTTCTGAGACATTGAGGGATCACCAATTTAGTATTGGAGGGCAGCGTGGAGGGTAAAAATCGTAGAGGGAGACCAAGAGATGAATACACTAAACAGATTTAGAAGGATGTAGGTTGCAGTAGTTACTGGGAGATGAAGAAGCTTGCACAGGATTGAGTAGCATGGGGAGCTGCATCAAACCAGTCTCTGGACTGAAGACCACCACAACAACAACAGGGCAGGTAAAAAGTGTTGTTGTATGTACATGATTTTTCAGTGTTTTATAATAACAATGTGATGAAAGATAAGTTGTGTCAGAGACTACCTGAGAATTTTGGAGTTAAAGATTTAGGAGATGCAAAGTCCTGTCTAGGCACGTGTACAACTAGAAACTGGAAGGAAGGTAATTTAAAACTTTACCATAAGAGATACATTGCAGATGTGCTGAAACCCTTTAATATTTTTGATTGTACTCCCATATGAATATCAGTGGAGGATGGATTAAAGATTATGGATGTGCAAGGTGATAAAGTTCAAGTGTCATATTACGAACTTGTGGGATGTTTGCTGTATATCAGTACTAATACAGTAATTGACATATCTTATGCAGTTAGTATTTTAAGCCAACAGAATTGTAAATTTACCAGTGACATTTGAAGAGAGAAAAAAAAGAGTCCTTCATTATCTCAAGGGTACCATGATTTTAAAGATTGTAAAGATCTGCACATAACTGGTTTTATTGATTCACATTTTGTAGATGATTTAATTACTGGGTTGCCACAAGATGGGAGTTCTCTTCTGTTGGGGAAAAATAAAATACTCTGGGTGAGCAATAAACTTAAGGATGTTACCATCTCAACTATGAAAACAGAACATGCAGATTTAAATTCTGAAATCACAGAGGCAATGTATTTGAGACAGCACACAAGAAAATTGTTAAATAAGAAGCATCAAAATCCTGTAATTTTATGACAATAGAGTTCTATTAGACTATCACAAAATCTTGTGTTGCATTCTAGATTGAAACAAGGGCATTTTATTAGACAATATGTGAAAAAAGTGAGATTGTTGTTAAGTATTTGCAATAGAAGGAAATGCTTTCTGAAGTTTTAACTAAACCATTTGTTAGGGGATTGCACATGTATTTTATCCACAAGTTGAAATTTTCACCCATTAGTTGTTTTTTTATGCTCAGGATCATTACTGGTGATGAAACATGGATCCATCATTATGAGCCAGAGAGTAAATGGCAGAGTATGGAACAGAAACACATCAATTCGCCATGCAAAAAAAAGTTCAAGACCCAACAGTCCACAGGAAAACTGATGCTTATGGTTTTTTGGGATGCACAAGGTCCAGTACTGGAACATTATGAGGAAAGGGGAACAACAATAAACAGTGTGCATTACAGTGAGATGCTTACCCTGCAATTCAAAGCAAACATCAAGGACTGCTGTCAAAAGCTGTTGTGTTGTTGCATGACAATGCCCGTCCACATACTGCTGCCCACACTGCTGAAACGCTCCAGAAACTCAAATATGAAGTACTGGATCATCCTCCATATAGTTCTGATCTTACCCCTTATGACTATCACTTGTTTAGTCCACTAAACAGGCATTAAAGGCCCGTCGATTTGCCTCGGACGAAGCGGTGAAAGAAGCAGTGCACTCCTGGCTTGCGGCTCAACCGAGAACCTTCTTTTATGAGGACATCAGGAAGCTTGTACAACAATGGACTAAGTGCATTGAAACGCAAGGAGACTATGTCAAAAATGATGTTCTTGTAAGTTTCCTATTTCATTACAATAAAATTTTGTAACTACTTTGCAGATAATAACTGACTTAGCCTTGTACAAATAATGATATTTGTACACCAAAACATTTTAACAACAATGCACATTATTGCAGTCTGTTATTATAATATACCACAACACAGCACAAATAATAATTTGTTTCTATGTCATGTATCACTATGTTTAGGGCTAGGACAAAGTTATCGCTAAAACATATAAGATCGCGGAGACAGAACTAATGGCAATTACTTATCTTCAGCAGGTAAAATTTCAGAACTGCTAATAGACATGTAAATGTACACACACTAACATTTGTTTTGGAACAGTGAAAAGGGTAGTTGCTAGTCACCATACAACAGCGATTTTGAGTCGCAGAAAGGCACAACAAAATGACCATCAGAAAGTTAGCTTTATGCTGACAAGGCCAGTGTCAAAAATAGACAACACACACACACACACACACACACACACACACACACACACACACACATACTGAATTTAATGATACACCATTATTTAAGCAGCTTTTAAAAAGATTCCAGCCCAGATTTTTGGTTCATTTGGAAGTAAATTAGGAGACTTTGTCCCGTTGACATTGAGGGTCATTTGTTTTGAACATAGATTGTCACATGATGTACCTGAATTCACCTTTGCTACCATACTTATAGTTCTCTTCTGCAGAATAGAAACCTTAATCATGTTCGTTTGGTAGTTACTGCCCCACTCCAAATCTGTCTGAACTGAACTGTGACATACACAGTCACAATATATGGAACAAAAATAATTTTAATGAATGCTTTGCCCCAATTCCACGGTTCAGAATAGAATGATGTACTTTGGTGGTAAGATATTCAACAAGCTCTTGCATAACATAAAATAAAATAAAAAATAAATAAATAAAACCATATGTCATTAGTCACTCTTCCTACAAAATATCTGAATATTTAGATTCAGGCATTGAAAATTTTTGGTAGCTACATGGCAAGTAGCAGTGTTTGCTGTAAAGTTGTATAACAAATAATAATCTATTATAAGTATGGCTCAATACTTATAAATATAAAACTAGTTTCTTTGAAGCATACCATTGTAATCAAGTGCATATTAACTTACTAATACCAGATGAACAGCTTCCATATAGTAAAACTAAGAAGGTAGCAGCTCTATTGAAAGAAGCACCTTTCTTACTAATTTTCACAATTAAATTTAAGTGATATGAATGTGAACAGCATCAAGCAGTGTAGCGATAGTTTAATATTAGTACAGTATACAGATTAAGTTTCTATTATGTCTTTGTCCCATGTTAACATTTACCCTGACTTATTCCATATCCCTGAAGATTCTCCTCTTGATGGGATCTACGGAACACAATTAATGAATGAATGAGTGCGTGAATGAATGAACATGTTTGAATAGGAAATGTTTGAAATTCTCATATTTAGCAGACTCCTCCACATTTTTTAGTAACCAAATAATATATGAAACAAGTCCAAGTAACACAAATAAGGCTTTATTCCTGGATCTGTGAACAATAACAGAAATAAGTCTCTCGTGGATCCCCACGTAACAAGACATGGTACACTGATGTGAACAGTACAACTGGAGAACATAAAGAAGGGCCAGATAGTGGTGCTCTGAGCATATGTATATGCAAGTCACTGGCAGACGGCATGGCAGAGACCGTGCTGTGTGCATGGCTCCCAAAGGCAGCCTCCAGTGGCTGGCCTGCTACATTTGATGGCTGAGTCAAACACACACATTCAGCAATACCACACTCAGTGCACGCACACTCACATGCACTAATAGCATCATGCAGCACATTCTCAGTAGTGTTCCTAACACATCTTTATGCATCAGCTTGCAATTACTTGACATGAGTCTTGGTGATTTCCAGCTGCTTACAAATAGCAACCAACTCATCCTCTGCACAAGAATAGAAACACAATTGGGCTGCATTATGCCTGAAGCAATATTTTACTGAACAGTAAACAAATAACTCATGCCTGGTGCAAAATTTTACAGGTGGTGTAATATTTTACTCTGAAACGGTTACTTGTTGGAGATCTTAGGTTCAAGATGTTTTAATACCACCCATTTGTTCTTCAGAACCCATTCTATTCCTTCCTTTTCTCTCTGTTCTCTTAGAAGTTTCCTCCTCTCTGCCCTAGACGAGGCTTCGGTCCTGATCTGTTCCAACTTATCAGTGATATGTTCCACTTCTTGGACTGTTCTGTCCCCTTGTACAGTTGCAGAAAGAGCTTCCATTTGTTCAACACCTGATGTTTGGGCATTTGAGGTATCAAGATGTTCATCAGTTTTTTAACTAGTTTCTGTGTACTCCATTTTGGGCCCATGATAATTTTGGATATATCGGATGGACACTAGTCGAACCTCACACCAGTGTAAGGCTACTTTCTCAGGGAACTCACCCAGGATCCCTGAGGCTGCATTCAAGAGGTATCATCCCATGTTCCATGCACTCCTCCTCAGCATGGATTGAATCATGCCTTGAGTTGGGAAACTAGGTTGCTGGGGACAGAATTACAGAAAGAATGTAGGAAGAGATGGGGCACTGTGTGGCTCTTCTCATCAGGTTCATCCAATGAGGCCTGTCCATGTTGGGGGACCTTGCCAGTATCTATGTTGATGCCAAAATAGCTCTCAGCTTCAAGCATACATGCAAACCTCTCTGCCTGGACAGTCAGTACTAGATAAGGCAGTATCACCTGGAGAGGATCAATAATATTACTCTCTTTTCTAAAATTTTTACATTTCCTGTTGTAAATCCATATTTTTTCACTAGGCAACTTCTGGATGTTGTACATTCATATTTTATTTGGGACTGGGTACAACATTTGGTCACACTTGTATAACATTCATTTAGAAGGTTATTTCCATACATACATTTGCTTTTTATAATGTTTTTGTTTTAGTGAAAGTGGCATGAAATCTTACTTTCTAACAATGACTCATAAATTATTTGTAGAGCAATTTGGCTACATATTATACACCAGGTTGACAAACTCATACAATAACAATATGCCCATATGCAGAAGACAATAGAATTGTGTATGCAAAGTATAAAAAGATAGTGCATTGGCAGAGCTGTCATTTGTACTCATGTGATTCACGTGAAAATGTTTTCGATATGATTATGGCCACATGAAGGGATTTAACAGTCTTTGAATACGGAAGGATAGTTAGAGATAGATGCATTTGTGCAAAGTTGTTTGTGCTAAAAGACAAGCACCAATGTGTGAAATAACCACACAAATCAATTGGGGATGTACAACGAACAAATCCATTAGGACTGTGCAGTGAAATTTGGCATTAATGAGCTATGGCAGCAGACAACCAATGTGAGTACCTTTGCTAACATCCTGACACTGCCTGCAGCACCTTTCCTGATTGTATAGGTTGGACCCTAGCAGACTGTTAAACTATGACCTGCTCAGATGACTCCTGATTTCAGATGGTAAGAGCTGATGGTAGGATTCAAGTGTGGTGCAGACCCCAGAAAGCCATGGACTCAAGGTGTCAACAAGGCACATCACTGTGGAAGCTGGTGAAACTCCATAAGGGTACGGGCTGTGTTTATTCGGAATGGACTGGGTTCCCTGGTACACCCAAACTAATCATTGACCAGAAATGGCTACGTTTGGCTTGTACTTGCAGTCATTCATGGACTTCATGTTCCCAAACAATGATGGAATTTTTATGGATTATAATGCACCATGTCACCAGGCCACAGTTGTTTGGGATTGGTTTGAACATGGGTTCATGTTGGCTTTTGATTTATATCTTTTATAACTCTCACAGGAACTCAGCAGATTAAAATTACATGTGTGCTGTAAATGACCAGTTCAATGTGAGGACTTTACATAATTTTTGACATTACAAAGTGTGTTGACATAGTGATTTATGTGGAAGACTCTAGTTTTACTACTTTGGTATTCTGCAGGCATTACGGAAATGAAGTGTAAAGAATGGTTTTTACTCAATTATTTGAGGCAGACTGCTTCCTCGCTTTATTGAAACTTTGGAATACTTCCTATACAGATTCCCAAGAATGTTTATTATCACATCAACACCTGCTCTCGAATACTAGTATGCAGTTTATTTATGTGTGTGAATAATTTATATGTAGTCATTTTGTGTGTGATATTTGACTTTTGTGCCCACAACCACAGTCAAACAAGTTGAAAAACTATAGAGAAATGACAGATGTTTGCAGCTAGGACACAGCAATATTAACTTTTCATATAACAGTCTCAACCGAACAGGAACAGGAATCAGTTAAAGGAAATTAGAAGCAGTTACGATTATTATAGCCCCTCTGTTAACTCTAATTCAACGTAGATTCCTAGAACAAAAAAAGTGCCCCATAGATGGATGAATGCACAGGACACACCTGTCTGCAGGAAGGGTAGCAGAAGTGACCCACAAAACTACCATCCAATATGTTTGACATTTTTTTTTCTTTTTTTTTTTTTGAAAACATTCTGAGTTCAAACATCATGAAGTATGTATAAAAAAGTGTCAGACTTCTTGCCACATCAACTCAGGTAAAACTTTGAGATTGTGATGATTACCTCCATTGTCCTCATCAGGAGCAACTGACTATCAAAACTAATGTTGTAGGGTCCTTATATAGCCCATAGATGTCTTCTGATTGGTTGATGATTATGTAATGCCATCACAAATGGTGTCAATGTCTGCACTGGTAGTGCCACTATTCCTGTAGTAGTGTAAATACTGTGATGAGTATCTCAGTCTCTTTTTTGCATTGGGAGCTCATTTCCAGGCACTGGTAATATTATATCCACTGTCATGGTTCAAGTTCTTCTCACAGATTCATATTTCTACAGCCTCTTCAATTACAGAATCCCAGTATATAGGAGCCTGGGCTGAAACTTTCATTTCATCAAATAATATTTAGTATTTTTTTCTGAAGCTGTGCTCAGCAACTACAGATTTCTCAAGTTCTTGATTTTTATTATATAGAAATGATACGGATGGACTGACTGATTTATTTGCTTCTGCTCTTACAAGGGGCATCATAAATCCCATGGAACCTGAGGCTGAGACTGTCCTTAACCAGGGCTAGCATCAACTTTACCTTCCTAGGAGGTTGGAAAATACATTTTATCTTCCCAGGACTCTGCCTATTTTGCTGGATGTAGCACTGTGGAAAGGGAGGAATACAATCAGTGGCTCGTCATGTGAATGTTCATTTTCGTTTCCTTTTGTTGGAGAAGGCTGACTTCATATCACCTGAATCACAGCCATTCTTTTGGAACACATATTTCAGATGATTAATTTTGGAATGCAAGTGGTGCTCATTAGAAGCTGAAACCATCCGCAACAGTGTTAAGCCATCTATAGCCTGTATCAGGCCACCACAACAGTAGTTTTGAAAGTCAGTTGCTCCTGGTAAAGACAACTGAGCTGTCATTGAAAGCTCAAGGTTTTACCCTGCACTGACATGGCAAGAAGTCAGAAAGTGTTTTATACAACACTGCAGTCATGAACGGCTTCATTCTCATGATGAGGTATCTAAAATAGAATGACCTCAGCACAAATTTTGAAAGCATCGATCTTGTGAAACCCTACTTGCATTTTTCTCATGTGACATAATAAAAGCCACAGACCAAACCTGTCAGGTAGATGCCATATAATTGCTTTCCAAAGAACATTTGACTGAGTGCCATACCTACAGTTTTTATCAAAAGTATGACCATGTGGGGTATCAAGAGAAATTTGTGATTGGATTGATGATTTTTTGGTAGGGAGGACACAGCAAGTTATCCAGCATGGAAAGTCACTGATGGATGTGGAAGTAACTTGGGGAGGACCCATAACAACATCAGACTTTTAGCAGGTGTTCAGTTATCTACAATGAAGTACAGTTTCAAAGAAGCTGCACAAATATCCAGCCAGAGCTTGATAAGATCTTAAAGTGGTGCAAAGATTCACAACTTGCTTTAAATGTTCGCAATTATTAAATTGTCCCCTTCAAAAGATGAAGAAACATAGTAACCTAAATCAGGTAGCAGATTTCAGTTTATTGGTACAATACTACATAAATACAATCAGTATAAAAGAAGATTGCTTACAAATTGCTGATTGACTTCTAGAAAATTCAGTGGGCAGTGGAGTTTTTCAACCATTCTAGTCACCAGGCCCAGATGGGATTTTTCTGGCTCTACTGCAAGAAGCAGGAGGGAATAATGAAATTCATATGCAGACTGTTTAGAGTCAGTCTAGTAGCAGAAGTCATCCCCAATACTTGGAGGATAGTAAACATTGTTTTCATTCAGAAGTCAGGGAGAACTGATCATACCAAGGCTAAGGATATAGGGCTAATCACTCTGTCCCCCTTTCTTTTACAGACATTATTTAAAAAAAAACTGGTTAATGTGCACATGATAAAGAGAATGTTAGCTGAGGTTCCTCTACATGAAAAAAAATGTGTATCAACCAGGAAAATCATGCAAAACTGTTCTTTACCAAATTGTTAGGAAGGTAGAAAAAGCTCTACACATTCAAAAAGTTGCTCTCTGCATCTTCCTGGATACTGAGGGGGCTTTATGCAACATGACCTTCACATCCAAGTTTAGAGCTGCCAAACAGCATGGCATTAAGACCACCATGTTGAGCAGATGAAAGGTAAAAGTCACATTGACAGATGTAAAAATGGGGATTAACACCACCAGACAGTGTCTACAACGTGGGGTTTTGTCCCCACTACTGCAGAACCAGGTGATGAATGAACTCATTAAAGAGTTAAATGATAAAGATTACTTTTTCCAGAGATACACAGACAATTTAGTCATAGTAATACTTGTAAAATTTGCAGGTACCATTAGAACAATGACATGATGTGCTCTGAACATGGTGCAAAATGAGCAGGAAAAGGAGTCTAATGGTTAGTCCCAGGAAAACTGTTATAGTACCATTAATGAGGAAGCATATTCAGGACACATATTGAAATCATAAGCTCTTCGGTGGTTACCTAGGGGTAACCAAGGATGCAAAACCAACATGGACTCCTCACACAGAAGAATAAAAGTTCCAAGGCAAAAGGTGCTCTCACGTGCACTACAAGGGCCTGTGGTAAAAACTGTGATCTGGGTCCCAGAAGCATGTACTGGATATCCAAAACTGTTAGAAAACCTATGATACATTTATGGGACTCCAGTATGGTGGAATAAAGCAGAGCAAAAGGTGGCTGCTGAGGAGCTTGGAAAGGTGCAGAGATTGGCCTGCTTTGCATAATAGGAGCAATTAGCAACAAAAACACTGCAGGAAAGCAGACCATGCTGGACTTGTCTCCGTTACACCTTTGGGTTACAATGGAGGCACTAGCAGGGGTATAAAGGTTAAAACCTGGAACCCTTTAGGATATCCAGTATCCTACATTAATATAATGACTGTGGTAAATATAGGAATGGTTGGAGAAATTCCCACTGGCTATGAAACAGCTTCCAGCTGCTTCAACAAATGTTTCATTGTAACAGTTGGAAGCATGGAGCATTGGAAGAATGAACCATGATACTGTTCAGGAGACAGTCTGGTTTGTGGATGGGTCAAAACAGATGAAGCTGCTAGGACTAAGGTATATGGTACTGCAGTCTCTCCAGGGATGCCAACTATGAAATTCTGGGCAGAGATATTCACTGTAAGAGCATGTGTACATGAGAATTTACTTAAGTGCTACAAGGATCATGCTATCTACATTCATTCAGACAGCCAAGCATTTCTGAAATCTTCATTAGTCCCCTGCAATGAGATCAAAGATCAATGCAGAATGCCATGACTCCCTTGTGAGGCTTGGAGAAAGCAACAGGGCTGACCAAACAGGGGTCCCTGGTCACCCAGGGATTAGTGGTAATGAACAAGCTGATAGGCTGTCTAGTGCAGCAGCGATGAGTCCATTTGTTGCTTCAGAATCTGTCTTAATCATCACTAATGGTATGGTAAAATCTAAATTATGTGGCTGGGTGAGAAGGAAGCACACAGAGTATTGCATTAAGATTCAAAATTGAAAACATGGTAAATTAGTGATACCCAAACCATATTTTAAGAGAAGTATTGCAATCCTGGGCTTGAACAGAAGACAGATTAAACTCATTGTAGGTCTGTTGACTACCCATGGGAACTTCAAGAAACAGCTGCACACAATGGGCCTCGAGAAAGAAACCCCTGAGTGTAAACTATTTCCAATGCGAAGCACTGGAGGCCAAAAGACCGTAGATATTTGGGACATTAATCCCTGAAGAGATTGTGTCTCACAAAGACCTAGTAAAGGGTACCCTGCTACTCTTCAAGGGTTCTGGGTGACTCTACTAGAATGACAGGGAGAGAAACTGCACAATAATCTTAGTTTTGGTGTGGGTGCCGGGAGTCTTAGCTCACTATTTCTTTGTCTTAGTGATTAAATCAAATCAAATCAATATTATTGACTGTGAGGTGAGAATGACTATATAAAATTAAAATGGTGTACTGAAGCTGACTGTGACTAATTTTGTAATAATAAAATATAATGTAATGATCATTATGAAACTATAAAAGTATATGAGGCAGAGTACGCAGGGGACTATGTTTCAACAAGCGCATTTCGGACTGCGGTTTCAGATTGTTATCCATAATTTTTTTAATAAATAAAAGGAAAAAAGACTTTTGAATGTTGTATATAGAAAGAACATGTAACTTATTGTTCAACTATACAAAGATGAGTATTTAAACTGTGTTTAGATTTAATAATCTAACTCTTCTATATCCATTGCTAGCACGTGATGTCATAATATTGGTATTAATCTATAAGAAAGCACCAGCTATTGATACTGAGTGCATTCTATGATGTTTTGCTGATTTAGTATTGATGGAATGTAGAATTTAGAATTTATTCACCTTAGAACATTTTACATGCTACTGGTGTAATTATTTACATATAAAGCTAAGAGACAAAAATACATAAAATTTCATGATATTTACACAAGTGACATATTGATACAGATAATGTGAAAATTATTTATGTAGGATCCTTTTAACCAGTGATTTATTACAACTTTGTATGACACTAGTCAGAACTTTATGTCACTTACACCTGATTATTCACACTGTTTTATGGAATGGTATGCTGCCTTCTTAAACCAGTCTTCTAGAACATTCTTAAATGTATTATATGGAGCAGGATGGGTGGCTTTTGAGAGTCTATTGAAAAATCTGGGATCTTGATATCTGTGGCTGTTGTGAATCTTAGCTAGCCTACTGCAGGGTATGTCAATTGATTATCCAGTTCTTGTGTTGTGATCATGTACAGACATCTTAAGGTTATAATTATTTAACTTCTCTTTAACATTGAGAAGGCAACTATGCATACAGTGCCATGGGACTGTCATAATACTGAAATCTTTGAAGTGATCCTTACAAGATTCTCTTGGAGTGAGTGCAGCTATACATCTGTTAGGCTTTTTTTGCACTTGAATACAGTTCTTGAGCTGGAGCAGTTGCCCCATAGAAGAGTTCCACAGGTAAGATGGGCATGGAAAAATGCAAAATAAGCAGATAATAGTAGGGTTTTGCTTACATTATTCCTCAGTATGTGCAGCAGATAAATCACCTGAGAAAATTTTGAGCACAATCTTTCTGTATGACTCGCCCACCTGAGTTTGTGATCTAGGTGCAAACCTAATAGTTTGATTATTTTTTGATCTTCATTAGACACACTTGAACTGAAAACAATGTCTTCAGTTTTATTGTTATTAATTTGCAAATAATTTGCCTGGAACAAGTTAGTGCATTGGTCCACTGCTATATTTAATTACATTGCAGCTCCTCTAAGTCGTCAACTTGTATGGCAACAGTTGTAGACACACACACACACACACACACACACACACACACACACACACACACACACACACACACAAAATGAACAGGAATGGACCCAGTATTGAGCCCTGTGGAATGCCTTTTGTAACAAGTAATGAGTCTGACCTTTGGTTGTTTATAGTTACCATATGCTTTCTCTTGTTAAGGTGAAGAGCATTCTCTCCAACTCTGTAGTATTGGAGCTTTTTGATAAGTATACAATGGGAGGGACTGTCAAAAGCTTTTCTCAAATCTAGAAGAGTCGCACAGATTGTTTTATTAGTCTCAAAAGAATCAGCTATTTTTGTAATGATATTCTCCACTGCTCTGACCCTGGAAAGGCAAGGTCTGGAACAATATTGTGAGGAGCTAGTTAGGTTATTTTTCTTGAAGTGCTTGTTCATCTGTGCATACAATACTCTATAATTTTTTATATTACTGGTAAGAGCGGCATGGGACAATAGTTATCAGGAGATGCTTTATCATCTTTCTTATGGATAGGTGTTACAATAGTAATTTTTAAGCAATCTGGGAAGATTCCTTCGAGTAGCATTTTGTTGATGATTTTGGTTAGCAGCAGTAGAATTTTGTTCTTTATATTTTTTATTAGATGATCTGAAAGTCCGTAGAAGTCTTCTGCTTTTAAGTTGCTAAGTCTGGCAATTGCTTTATTAACCTGTCTGTAGGACACAAGTGCCCATAAGAAGTTGTCATGTTGCTCACTGTCTAGAGCTGGAAGAAAAACTATAGCTTTACTTAAATCTCCAATGAGATCTTTATTTAAACCAGAACAGGTCAAGTGTGCATTTAATATGTTCAGTTGAATTGGAATGTTGTTGGGTTTCTTTTCATAGCTTATCTCTGTTTTGATAAATTTACAGACTGGTTTACACTTATTTGTTGTACTGAATTGTCATTGGCTTTCCTCTTGGCTGCTCTAATTTACTATCTATACACTCTTCTCGCTGCTGTGTAAATTTCCTCCTCAGCTTGTTCTGTCGCAATCTGTCATAGTGCACCATCATTTCTTCCCTAAGTTTGTGCAGGTGTGTTGTGTACCAGTTTCTCAGTTCTTGAAGTTTATTACTCCGGTTATGCTTTGTGTGTTTTCTATGATATTTGGGACAACATGAGTCATGGTTTTTTACAAATAATTCTAAAAATTGCAGTGTTGAATCATTAGCAGACATATCATTAGTGAGTACTGTATCCCAGTTGATGCGACTAAGATCAGTTTTTAACTGATTCAGTTTATGGTCTGTTATTGGTCTGATTACTCTTACTAACTCAGCTGAAGAACTGCCTGTCTTGTTGTTTAGAGGGTGCCTAAGCCACAGCCCTGCATGATCTGATATCCTGTGGTTTACAGTACCAAATTCAGTTTTATTTCACTGAAAGTTGCAGGTTATATTATGTAAGCATGCACTGAGTGTGGTGCATTTGTCATTTAGACAGTAGAAGTTTAATGGCCTTAATATGTCTAATAGGGGCTTCACATGTTCAGCCTTATACCTAATATCATCAAATATAAAAACTCTGCAATTTTACATTTTAAGAATATTATTTTCTATGAATAATTCTGTATGATTACTAGGAGAGTGGTACACTGATGTCAAAAGTTACATCAACAATTATAAATAGGACTTCCCTTCTTCTATATGGTTGCCAGATTCTGCACTGCCTGTGATATTCTGTACTGTCTGTGATATATGACACATCACCCAGTTATAGTATAATACATGGTCAAAGTACATTAATGTGACAAACACCTATGTTCAACATCAACATCCAATAACCACTCACATATGGAGGGGGCAGCACTAGTAGCGGAAGGTATATGAGGCATGTTGGTGGTACACGGAAAACACTGCAGTCATTGTTGTAATGTGAAAACAGAGAGATTTATGTGAAATCCAAAAGGATATGATTATTGGCTTTCAGGGCAAGGATGGGAGCATTTCCAAAGTCAATAAGTTTGTAAACTTGTTGTTGGCACTGAAAGATGAACTAAGTGGAACAGTGTACTCTCAATGACCATTCAGCGAATGTTTGTTGTTGCATATGGGCTTCCACAGCAGGCACTTGGTTCATGCATCTGTGCTGACTGCTGGTCATCAGTGATGAAGGCTGGAATTTGCATGCCAATGCAACAACTAGATGTTCAAAGAGTGGCAACAAGTGGCCTTTTCAGATGCTTTACACTCCAATGGTCAAATGGCTTTTGATGTGAATAGCATGAAATATCTGAAAGCAAACACCCTACAACAATCATCAAAAGGGCTCAGGCCAGAGTAGGGAGCGTTATGGTCTGGGGAATGTTGTGTCATTCCCTGAGTGATTTTGTCAATCTGGAAGGCACAATGAATCAACACAAGTATACATCTATCCTCGAGGACCATGACCACCCCAAATGTGCAGTTTGTTTTTCATAGGCATGACAGCACGCTAAATGCAACATGTCACACAGCTTGCCACGTACATGCATGGTTCAAAGAACACCAGGGTGAATTTACCTTACTACCCTGGCCATCTTGCTTCCCAGACTTAAAACCAAATGAGTCTCCTTGGGACCAGCTCGATCGAGTCATACACACTATGGTAACTCCACCTACAAACCTAACACTGCTAACCAAGGTACTGGAGTTGGCATGGCTCCACATCGCTGTCAGTACCTTCCAGAACCTCACTGACTCTCTTCCTGCATGTCTTACACTGGTCTGTGCTGCAAAAGGTTGTTATTCATGCTATTATTCACCGATAGCTCAAACTAAGGGAACTCTCTCAAGTGCTGAGTTGTTTTCCCCATGACAGTCTTCAGGATTTACCTTCTCAATCAGTACACTGTACATAGCATGCAATCCTGAAGGAAATATTACAGATGAGGTGTCATCAAAACAAAAAAGGTTCTCATCAGCTCTGATTCACACAGTGCCTTACAAGTGCTGCAGCAAATATACCCCACACAGAAAATCTGCCTGCTGACAAAGTTTCCACCATCATGGTTTTGAAACACAGTGATTACTTAGCAGAAGGAATCCACCAGCTGTAAGAGTCATCCACCTACAAACTGTGCCACATTGACCCCATTCCAGAAATCCATCAGGATCTCCGCTCTCTCCTTAAATCCTTAGGCCCATCCCAGAACATCTCTCTGGAGTCCATCTCTCTCCTCGTCCCTATCATTCCCCCACTCCTACCTTCTACATGCTTCCTAAAGTCCATACACCCAACATCCCAGTGCACCCCAATGTGGCTGATTACTGTGCCTCCACTGAGAGAATCTCTACTCTCGTGGACTATCTCCTTCAGCCTACTGCCCACAACATACCCTCCTATATAAAAGATACCAAACATTTCCTGCACAATCTCTTCACAGTTCCTGTTCCTTTACCCTGCTTGTCACTATTGATGGCACCTCCCTCCTCGCTAACATCCCTAATGCCCATGGCCTAACTGCTACTGAACACTATGTTCCAAATGAACAACCTCCTTCCTAGATGCCATAACCAACTGCATCCTCACCCACAATTATTTCTCCTTTGTAGGCAATACCTACAAACAAATGCAGGGTACAGCTATGGGCACCCACATGGCACCATCCTTTATCAACTTATTTGTGGGCCATCTAGAAGAATCATTCCTGAACACACAGAATCCCAAACCCCACATCTAGTTAGTCACCCAAGGTTGTCACATCTGTACTGATGAGTGGTCCCTCTTGAAATATACAAAGTGTCTCATTGAGACCTTCACAGACTGTAATTAGCCCCCCCCCCCCCCCCCCCCCGGCCTTGTACAAAAGCAGATCTCTTGTACCCTATCTCTCCAATTACTCCCCACCTTCCAAAGTCCCATTAATCGGCCACAGAAGAGCATTCCACTTGTGAAACAGTACCACCAAGGACCAAAGCAACTGAATCACATTTTCTGCCAGGGTTTCAACTATGTCTCGTTGTGCCCCGAAATAAGGAATGTTTTACCCACTAACATTCCCACCTGTCCCACAGTTGTAATCCACCACCTACCAAACCCACACGACATCCTTGTCCATCCCTGCACAACCCCACCTCCCAACCCCTTGTCCCATGGCTCATAGTCCTGTAATAGACCTAGATATAAGACCTGCCCCATAGATCTCACCTATTCCAGTCCAGTCACAAGCATTACCCATCCCATTAAAGGCAGGGCTACATGTGAAACCAGTCATGTGATCTCATGCTACGCTGCAACCATTGTGGTGCATTCTACCTGGACATGATAACCAACACACTGTCTGTCTGCAAGAATGGTCACCAACAAATGGCGGCCAAGAAACAGCTGAACCGCCCCGTTGCTGAATACACTGCCCAATATGACATTCTTCATTTCAATTATTGCTTCACAGCCTGTGACAGCTGGATCTTTCCCACCAATTTACGAACTGCGCAGGTGGGAATTCTCGCTGCAATATATCCTACATTCCTGTAACCCTCCTGGCCTCAACCATCGTTAGTCATTATCCTTACCTATCTAGCCCTTGCCTGTTTCCAGCACTTCATAGCCTCTGTTTCACCAATGCACCCTCACTCTTTTTACTTTTCTTCTTTTCCGCTACCTCCCTGCTGTCCTAACCTCTCTCCACCCTGTCCCTGTATGCTCTAACAAACAGTATTTTACCATCCCTCACATCTACACTGCTATCCCCCCCCCCTCCCCCCTAGCCTCCTCCTTAATCCCACCACCCGGTTGCCTCTCCCATCATGCGCTGCTGCTTGTTGGTCTCAGCAACCAGAGACTGTAGTCATGTGTGTGTGGTTGTGTTTGCGTGAGTGTGTGTGTGTTGTCTATTTCTGATGAAGGCTTTGTTGGACGAAAGCTCATTTTCTGACAGTCTTTTTGTTGTGCCTGTATGTGACTCAGTATATCCACCACATGGTGAGTAGCAACTATGATTTTCATAATATTGTTTCTAGTATCATTATTATATGGAATGAAATAAAGATATAACATTAACAGCTGGGGTTATTCAGCCACTTAGTCCAAGGCTTTTTATTTGATACCACTTTGACTACTTATGCATCAATGACGATGAGGACAACACAACACCCAGTCCCCAAACAGATAAAATCCCTGACTGGCCAGGAATTGAACCTGGGTCCCCTGCATGTCAGTCTGCTGCACTGGCCACCCAGCTACAGAGGTAGAAATCATTGTTAAGTAATGAGCTGTGACTGATTGTTGGACACAAAATTTCACACACAGAGAGGCTGTTATCATAGCCACTTAATTTATGCATTTCAAAAGCTCTACAATATTGGCATATGAATTTCAGTTCAAGTTTTTAACATGCACGTCCAACACCTTTTGTAATCCCAGTTTATTGTTAAAATTTTTCCATGTGCGTAACTGATAAGACAGAGGTCAGGTTTTACATTGGATGTGCTTCGATACATCAAAGTTTCAGTCTGTTTGTGGAGAACAAATTAATATCTTTCAAGAAAAATGTCTTCATTCATTCATTCATTCACACACTGTGTTCCATAATTCCCATTAATAGAATTGTACATTATACACTAACCGGCAGAAGAAGCCACTACAAGCTACATCTATAAAGTATACTAACACCCAGCGACACACACACACACACACACACACACACACACACACACACACACACACACAGAGAGAGAGAGAGAGAGAGAGAGAGAGAGAGATACTACAATCATGTTTATATTCAGTTCTAAAACATATCACAAAAAATGAAATTAAAACTTATCTTCTACAACACAAGAATATATACATGTGGCTGGCTGATCAGTTGCTTAAAAAATTATAAACCACAAACTTTACAAGACATTAAAAGATGCAGCCCAAAAGCTTAAACCAGAGTCCAGACAAAAAAGAAACTAATATTTCTCTTGTCTCATCTTGAGGACAAGTTCACATTTACATTTGCTTCTGCCCTCTTGTCTCAGTTAAAATGTGTACCGTGATTTGTGTTCTCTCCACATCCCAGACTGAGGCTTCCATCTACAAGAGTATGAAGCCATGATTTACTGAACAATGCCCATCCTCCCACCATTCCATGGCTTCTTACTGATGACAGCCCATAGGGGAGTGGCACATTGCGTTCTTTGCTGGCCTCCTTGGTTGCTTGCTCATTTCCCGAAATTCCAGTAAAATGAGACATGTTTCCCCGGCTATTGAAAAATCAGTTATTTAGTGGATTGCAGACCTTTCTGTGGTTGCATGTTGAGGGATTTGGGGAATGATGGTGAGGCAAGGTTCAAGCATAAGAAATTATGGAAAGTTGACAGGGGGTGATTGGGGGGCACTTGGATGTATCACTGTTGGATGGAGGAATAGACTGAGTCAGGCAGTGTTCAACATTGGTCTTTGGTTGAGTCTGATTGGTACGGTCGGTGGCGAAAAAGTGTTTCCACTGTAGGGACCGGGAGAAGGAGAGAAGGTCTTTAACAAGTTCTGCATGATTAAATTTGGGAGCGGGGCAAAAAGTGAGGCCATTGGAAAGAACTAATACTTCTGCAAGGCTTAGGCTTTCGGCAGAAAGGTTAAACACCGTGTTTTGGGTCTGCAAAATTTCTGAATTCTGTGTGGTAGTGAGAGTGAGTGTTTGAGGATGGGGGAAATGTAGTAGGTCTGCAAGACAGGGTTTGTCAGCTATGGGTGTATGTGGTGGAGGCTGTTTTAGAGATAGTGGATAGTGGTAGTCCAAGGTGGGAGCAGGTAGTGAACAGGTTGGAGAGTTTTTTGAGTTGGCATAGTGCATGCTGCTCTAGCTCCTCAAGTGTAAGAGTTTCAGTGTGTGATGTGGGATCCAGTAATTTGGGATTGCACAGAAGGAGAATTTTGTGGATGGAGGGAAGATATTGCAAGGAGGTTTGGGACTGGTTGATATGGTTTTGCAGGACCATGCTGGTGAGGGTTAAGGATCGATGGAATTTGAACAGATGGAGGTCATTGTGGAGGGAAGGGTGGCAGCCGGAGATGGGTAAATGGTTGGTAAGGCCATCTGGGGGGATTCCATGTGCCAATCAAGAATGCAGGAACAGTGTGTGGAACTGGGTTCCAGCTAGAACCCAGAAAATAAGACATGAATTATTCTTTACTTAATTTAGCAATGTAGCATGGCACAATATTCTGAATGGATAACAGGCATGGTATTGGAAATAACTTTAAAACTAATTAAAATAAAATCTATTTGACAATTTTTTTGCACCATAGTACAATATTTCACAGATGATTGTACAGTTTGTACATTTTTCTTGTACAACATTAAATCTTTAATTAAAATTATTTGTTTTAATCTTCAGATAATTGGGGTTAATGTCAACTATATAAGTGGAAGCATGCAACCACACATGTAGTGGATTTGTGTATTTCACTTGTTTACTTTGTACATCAGCGACAATTTACAAATTTTAGCAAATCATTTTGGATTTTGTTCAATTGAAGAACCAACAAACTGAACAAGTGTATGTTTGCAATAATTACTAAAAATAATAAAATAATAGTAGTTGTAACTACACCCACAAATAACATGGTTATTTGGATAGTACACCTAAAAATCACAGCATATATTTCTGAGGAAGCTTTGGCTCCTGGATTTCACAAGGGATTACCTGTTCCAGGAACACAAGCTAATACAACTAGTGAAGCATTTTATAGTTATATATCAGAATATCTGTAGCTGTTCAGCGACCTTTTCCTTTTTTTATGTATAAAATTTAAGAAGCATTTTACATTTATTTTTCTTTTGGCTATTGCAGCTACAAATAGTATATTATTAACATACCTATTTTTTCAGCAGATTCAATGATAAAATTAATACCCTTTAAGACATTTGGCAAACCTTCTCTGTAACAGAGGCTGACATTTTTGAACTCAATTCTGCCCTTTGTAGGCCATTCTGGCAACACATTGATTTTTGCTGTTTTGAAATCCTCTGGCATTAATTTCTGTCAAAAAAGAGCAGAAACAGAAATACAATTTTGTACAGACAGTGGTAACAAATATTGTGAATTTATTACACATCATTCCTTATCTCTAGTAGTATCCACTCATGTTATTGGCAAAAGAAGCAATCTTTGTATGAGTTTCATGCAATTTATGGTATACTGCATTAATCATAAATTGTGTTCAACATTTCAAAATGGAATGACCACCACCAAGTTTTCAGTGTGAATGTATGGCTGCAATAAGTCTGTGTCACAAAAACCAATATCTCATTGCTAAGAACATGAGCCTGAGTATTTGTTTCACAACTTAGATTACTTGAATTTCCACTCAAAAATGGAGCTTCCAAAGACAAAAATGTGAACTAAAGCTTCAAGAAGTTCTGTATCACACTGTTATACCACACCATTCTTTATTTTCCTGCATTTCTTTTCTCTTTGCAACTTTCTATTCCTTACCAAAACAAAACAATAAGTATTTTCTCAGCATCTTAACCTATTATCATCTTTCACTCTTTTTGAATTTATGGATATTTATTATGTTCTCCTCATCCCCCCCTCCCAACCCCTGCTGTCTCATCCCCACTCCTACCACACACATTCTTAGATATGACTTCCTTTAATTTTTATTTTTTATTTGCATAATGTTACTTATTTCCAGTTACACTAACATCGCTGACCTCTGCTGTTCATAAGCACTTTGTAAGCTCAATTTTGGCTCTTATTTCATTGTAGCTTACAACTCTTTTTCCATTCCCAGTGTCTCTTCTGGCCTATGTTTTAGAAACACTACCAATGCCGTTACATATTATGTCCCTTATTAATTTTTGTTCCTTTCTCCTGCATAGAGAATTGCCAAAAAGTTGAGCAACTTAGGAATCCAATATCTATTACATCAACTGTGTATCTACCCGTCATTATTATGTGAGTGATATAAGATATTCTCTTTTGTCTCAAATGGTATTTAACTTTTACTGCTTTTAGTCTGTAAAATCTTTTTTGAATGAAGTACTGACACTTTCTTCCATTTCAACAACAAGATGCTCCTGGAAATAACAAACAAAACTAGGAAATGTTGCAATTGAAAAAGATATTTTCTTACCTATTCCAGTAACTTACATAATTATCTGACATTATATAATGCAGATGTCAGTTAACAGCATGATCACTGCTTATGGGCCATCATTGCCATAATGCATAATCTACTGCCAGATGTTAGTACACTCATGTAAATATTAAGCTGTCAATAGTACATCAATAATAGGTTAAAAACAGGAGTGAAAAATCAATGGCTTTCTTCAGAGTATCATTGGAACTTAACCATCCTGCAGCTGCTATACATTATATATATTTCTACAACTGCACTTGAACACCATTTCATATCATTCACATATTATCATACACCAATAATCAACTTTTTATTACAATCTAGACATCGCATAAACCAGAACGGCAATCACTAGTAAAACGTGCTACTGTATTTTCTCTTCCCAGGTTCACACTAATGATATATTTGATATGTTACTCTAGTGCCTTGTCTGCAAATATTAATTAACAATTTTTTCACTAAATAAACATAGTAAATTAAAAAATTAGTACAAATAATTCATGACAAAGTTATCCTTATCATGTAACAGTGGAGAATGTTTTGTTTTGGCACTCAGTAATAATAATATACATGGTGTATCTGAAATGAATGCAGAAAATGAGAGGGCTGGTTGAGTCGTTCATAATAAGCATATTTCACATAGCAACCAATGCCCACTTCCCTTATCGTACAGTGCTAGGCATCGTTGAACAGCGTCACATGCCACCAAGAGGTAGGCACACAACATACCTTTCGAACCATCATGGTAGCAGGTCTGCAGGGCAATTCAATGTATTTGTGGCAAAAAGATAAATGAGAAGTTGGGGTGAAGTTTATATTTATTTGAAAACAGTTACAAAAAGTGCTCAAAATTACACCCTTCTGCTTGAATGCATGCCATGCAGTGGCACTGGAGTGACTGTCACACTCTTTCGAACACTCCTGGCAAAGTGGAAGCTCTATTGGGGCTGCCACAACGTGCACTATCAGCTCTTCATCAATCTCAGTGGGTATTTTATAATGACAAATTTCAAATGGTCCCAAAAGAAAAAAAAAATCAATGGGCGCCAAGTCAGGGGAACGTGCAGGCCATGCCAGCAGCCCACCTCTTCCTATCCAGTTCTCACCAAAGGTTTCATCCAAACGCATTCACACAGCTTGTGTGAAGTGCGCAGGTGCACCATTGTGTTGGCACAACATTCACTGTCGAACATTGAGTGGAACATGTTCCAACAGCTCTGGCAGGGTTTATCGTAAAAAGATGGAAGTATCTGTTTGTGTTCAGTTACTGGGGAAACATGTTATTGACCAATCAGATTATTGCCTACCAAGCTGGACCAAATGTTGACAGCAAAGAAATCTAGGTGACCACAAACAAAGGTCGCATGTGGATTTTCTCGTGCCCATGTGTGCTGCTGTTAAACATGCTCTCTCATGTAAAGAATACCTTGTGCATAAAAAGTACACAGTTTAGGAAGTCCGGTTCAATGACAACTTTGCGAAAACCACTGGCAGAAAATCATCTGGGTTAAGGTCATGAGTCTTCTGAAGGCAGTAGGGGCGGAAATCATTTTCTTGTTATACATGCCAAATTGTGGAATGGCTTACACACATTTCCCATGCAACACACCATGAATTTGTTCAGGGTGTGTTTTCCAGTGGTGCTAATGCCTCCTATTCAAGCCATGGTGTATGCACTGTGCAATGATGATCGCATCCATTAGGCCTTCGTACATGTGACACAAAATGAATGCACCATGTTTCAAAGTAGACCTTAAATGCACGGTGCCATTACGAGAACAATACAGTGGAAAATGCACCTCAAGTAAATCTGTCCCTCATAGGGAACTGTGGATGGCAGCAAATGTGTGTGGACCTGGCACTCGATGATTTGGAAACCACCAAACATATAGACATTGGGCAGTGTGAGCATTTCCATCCCCTGGCCTGTAAGCACAATGCATGTCTGCCATTTCCTCCCAAGAATAGCACTCCATTCCCTGTCCACACCACACAGTAGCAAACAGAAGAGTGTCCTCATGTCACGACAAACTGATGCAGGGGAAACCAGACTCCACAGTGTGTAAATGTGCTGCCCTCTATGCAATACCTATCAAACAGCCATTTGCACAGCCACAAGCACTGCGTTCACATCCAAGTAAGAAGCAGAAAACCTGTAATGTTGCCCCACCTGGAATATCTGCAACTATGTCGACTACAAGTCATAAAACTTCCACCTGATGTCTCTTTTACCTTGATGTTACAAATACATTGAAATCGTTGCCCTACAGAGCTGCTACCATGATGGCTCAGATGGTATATTATGTACCTACACTCTTGGCAGCGCAGACACTGTTCAACAACATCTAGTGCCTATGCTAAGGGATGCTGATACGGGATGCTATGTGAAATATGCTTGTTATGACCCATTCTACCAGTCCTCTCATTTCCTACATTCATATCAGATACACCCTGAATATGTTTTTTATTTAGAGTAAATAGATGGTCTACTTAGACAGAGGTAGTCTGTTTCTGTCTCACAGGGCACAGCCTTATCAAAGGCACCTTCAGTGCCGGGTAGGGGGGTTTGCGTGCTCCAGCGAATTTGAGGGTTATGCCACCATAGCTACCGGCAGGGCACTGAAGCTAAGCCAGACAGGCCTCGACAGATGAGCCATCCCAATTTAGGAACAGGAAGGCCGATCCCCTTACGGAAATAAACACAAAGAGAAAATAAAATTCTGGTCCTACAGGTTGGGAGATGAGCATGGATTTTCACCTCATGAAATGGAATTGTGGCTGATGCCATACATCAGTCTATGAAGGATGTGGATTATAGGATGATGAACTGGTAAGGGAAATGTTGACAAGAAGGAAAAGAAAAAGGTGGGTTGATGATATGGAAGAGGACTTCAAAGAAAAGGGGAATCAGGACCTGGAAGAAGTAAGTAGTAGACAGAAGCAAGTGGAGGCAGATGGCAAAGGAGGCCGAAGTTCTACAAGGACTGCAGCATTGACCAGTAAGCAAGTAAGTAAGAGGGCCTGTTCATCTGTAGTCAAATATGCTCATTTTATAGCTGATTTCAAGCAGCAACAGATGATGAAGTGAATGCATTTGTACCACATCTCCAGTTTTTGTTACAGTTGTTATAAGCAATTTCATGTACAAAAGCCAATAACTTAGTCAATAATATGGCACAAACACGATGATAATTTTATAGGAATCATCTCTTTATTGTGATTTGAAAGCAATCTCTATATTTTCTGTAGTTATTTTGGAAGTTATTTTACTGTTATGGTGAATATATACATATTTTAGTTGTAGACACAGTCAGAATCTCACCACGATGCTGAATGTCCAAACCCATGCAATATCTTGCCTTCAGCCCTCTCCCCCATGGGGAAATCCAAGCAAAATTTACTTACTGGCTGACCAAATATTTAATTCTTACCTACCCTGTTGCTCACTTGCTGCTGCCCCTCCAACTTTGTGACAGCTCTTGCTTACTTGTCTGGCCCGGCAACTACGCTGCAATTTACCAGTCATACAATGCTCAGCTAAAATCTGCTGTACATTGACCAATTTGGGTGTCAGACATAACTCTTGCAGAGTCACATCAAATTTTAAGTTAACTGTGAAAAATGCTCATTCATAATTTTTTTAAAGACACATGCAACAAAGCACACTATCATCGCAAAAAGTAAAGCTTTACTCAACCTAAAGGTCAGTCTACAAGGGGCATTATCCGAGATGCGGAGGAGGTTCTGCCTGTGGCTATCAAGGGTGCAGGGTTCAGTAGTCTGCAAGCTGTTAGTCAGGTCAGCATCAATGATGCCTGTTGCTTGGGTTCTGAGGATACACTCTGTTCCTACAGGTGGCTGGTGGAAGTGGTGAAGACTACTGGTCTCACATACATGGTGCAAGCAGAGCTCACTATATGAAGCACCATCCCAGAGTCGATGGGGGTCCTTTGTTTTGGAGCTGGATGGAGGGTTTCAACAAGGGGCTCTGTTGATTCTGTGATGATCATAGCTGCAGATTTCTTGACCTGCACATGTTGTTGTTGTTGTTGTTGTGGTCTTCAGTCCTGAGACTGGTTTGATGCAACTCTCCATGCTGCTCTATCCTGTACAAGCTTCTTCATCTCCCAGTACCTACTGCAACCTACATCCTTCTGTATCTGTTTAGCGTATTCATCTCTTGGTCTCCCTCTATGATTTTTACCTTCCACGCTGCCCTCCAATACTAAATGGGTGATCCCTTGATGCCTCAGAACATGTCCTACCAACCGATCCCTTCTTCTAGTCAAGATGTGCAACAAACTTCTCTTCTCCCCAATCCTATTAAATACCTCCTCATTAGTTATATGATCTACCCATCTAATCTTCAGCATTCTTCTGTAGCACCACATTTCGAAAGCTTCTATTCTCTTCTTGTCCAAACTAGTTATCATCCATGTTTCACTTCCATACATGGCTACACTCCATACAAATACTTTCAGAAATGACTTCCTGATACTTAAATCTATACTCGATGTTAACAAATTTCTCTTCTTCAGAAACGCTTTCCTTGCCATTGCCAGTCTACATTTTATATCCTCTCTTCTTCGACCATCATCAGTTATTTTGCTCCCCAAATAGCAAAACTCCTTTACTACGTTAAGTGTCTCATTTCCTAATCTAATTCCTGCGGCATCATCCAATTTAATTCAACTACATTCCCTTATCCTCATTTTGCAAATGTTGATGTTCATCTTATATCCTCCTTTCAAGACACTGTCTATTCCGTTCAGCTGCTCTTCCTAGTCCTTTGCTGTCTCTGACAGAATTACAATGTCATCGGTGAACCTCAAAGTTTTTATTTCTTCTCCATGGATTTTAATACCTATCTGAATTTTTCTTTTGTTTCCTTCACTGCTTGCTCAATATACAGATTGAATAACATCTGAGAGAGGCTACAACCCTGTCTCACTCCCTTCCCAACCACTGCTTCCCTTTCATGTCCCTCGTCTCTTATAACTGCCATCTGGCTTCTGTACAAATTGTAAATAGCCTTTCGCTCCCTGTATTTTACCCCTGCCACCTTCAGAATTTGAAAGAGAGTATTCCGGTCAACATTGTCAAAAGCTTTCTCTAAGTCTACAAATTCTAGAAACGTAGGTTTGCCTTTCCTTAATCTAGCTTCTAAGATAAGTCGTAGGGTCAGTATTGCCTCATGAGTTCCAATATTTTTACGGAATCCAAACTGATCTTCCCTGAGGTCAGCTTCTACCAGGTTTTCCATTCATCTGTAAAGAATTCACATTAGTATTTTGCATCTGTGACTTATTAAACTGATTGTTCGGTAATTTTCACATCTGCTTTCTTTGGGATTGGAATTATTATATTCTTCTTCAAGTCTGAGGGAATTTCGCCTGTCTCATACATCTTGCTCAACAGATGGTAGAGTTTTGTCAGGACTGGCTCTGCACATAGGATGCAGAATTGTAGAACTCTCCTTGATAGGTCAGGGGTGTGCTACACAAAGGAAGCAGCTACTCGGGTAGCGGAGTGGAGATGGAGGTTTTTAGGCAAGGTGGTAGTTTGAGGTCCTGTGATGAACATTCATCAGCTGATATGCAGAGAGAAAAATCAGATCATGTACAAACTGTCAACAATCTGACTGTCAAAATTTTAACTTGAAAATGTTAAAGTATTTGTAACATGTAATGAATTTACTGCCCTTATGGCAATTTCTCAGGCTCAAACTATTCATGGGGCTGAGAGCTGCTGAAACTGGAAGTAGAAAGCTCTGAAATGTTTAGTTATTCATGACAAATATCAAACAATTGAAAATCCAGAATGGAATGTAACAATGTTATGAGATATATCATAATATTGTTAGTGATTCATGAAACATATATCAGAAACACAGATTAAATGCTATAGGAGGGGGAGTGTTCATCGCAGCTGACGAAAATATTGAGGTCAAATTTGAGCATGACATTGAAGTTATCTAGATGCATATAACAGGTCTAAGTGGAAACAAGTTAATTGTTGGTTGTTTTTAGTGGCCACCCAATTCTGCTGTGACAGTTTTACTGTCATTTAGAGGAAGTCTACAGTCAATAGCATGGAGATACTCAGATCACTGTTAGTTGGAGGTGACTTTAATCTGCCAAGTATAGACTGGGACATCTATGGATTAACTGCATGCGGTATGGACAGACAGTCTTGTGAAGTAGTTCTGAAAAAGTTTTCCGAAAACTGCCTTGAACAAATAATTAGACAACTCACACACAATGGATACATTTTAGACCTTTTGTCTGCCAACAGGCCTGACATTATCAACAGTGTCAGCATAAAGACAGGAATTAGTGACCAAGATGCCATCATATCAATGATGGTTATTAAAGTTAACAAATCCGTCAAGAAGACCAGGAGAGTGCTTATGCTAGAAAAAGTAGATAAGAAGTTGTCAGAATACCACTTAGACAATGAATGGGCACAATTTAACTCCAGCATGACAGAATGACGGACATAGAGGGATTGTGGATAAAGTTCAAACTGATTGTAAATCACAATATGGAGACATATGTGTCAAGTAAGAGGATTAGGGATGAGAAGGACGCTCCATGGTTTAATAACCAAAAATGGAAAATGCTGAGGAAACAGGACTGCTGCACTCTCGGTTCAAAAAAGAGTGTGCAAATGTTGCCACGCAAAAATAATTGGAAATACGTGCATCCATAAGATCAATGCATGAAGTATACAACAACTTCCAACATCATACCTTAGTGAAAGATCTTGCCAAGCACATGAAAAAATTCTGGTCATATGTATAGTCACTAAGTGGGCCGAAGGATTCTACCCATTCACTCATAAATCAGTTTAGAGTGGCAATAGAAGACAATAAAAGGAAAGCTGTGTTTAAGAAATCATTCACACAGGAGGATCACACAAACATACCACCATCTGACTGTCATACAGACTCCCATGTGGAGGACACTGAAATTGGCACCCACGATGTAGAAAAGCAAATGAAAGAGTTGAAAATGCATAAGTCACAAAGTCAAGATGTAATCTCAATTCTGTGGTATCTTATTGTGAATCACTCGCATAGCGAAAAATCCCAAGCAACTGGATAAAATGCAAGTGACTTCTCTATGTAAGAAAGGTAAAGAAATTGACTCCCATAGCAACTGATGAATATTCTGAACATCAGTTTACTGCAGAATTCTTGAACACGTTCTGAGTTTGAATATAATACATTTCCTTGATACAGAAAAGCTTCTGATCACAAATCAGCATGGATTTAGAAAGTGTCACTTGTGTGAAACTCAGCTTGCCCTTTTGTCATGTAGATTCCCTGGACTTTGTCCTCAAAGATAAGCATTCATCAGAGATGAGGGTATGATCAGGACTGCTTCCGGGAAGTGTGATAGGATTCCTTTTATTCTCTATGCACATAAATGACCTGACCGACAGGGTGAGCTGCAATTCATGGCTGTTTGCTGATGTGCTGGAGCATACAGGAAGATGTTGTTGTTGAGTGACTGTAGAAGTATACAAGATGACTTACACAAAATTTCTTGTTGGTGTGATGAATAGCAGCTTTCTCTAAATGTAGAAAATTATAAGTTATGCAGATGAGTATGAAAAACGATGTAGAAAATTATAAGTTATGCGGATGAATATGAAAAACAATTATGTAATGTTCGAATACAGCATTAATAGGGTCATTTTGACACAGTCACTCTGATTAAATACACACATCAAAAAAAGTTTTGCATTACCCCGGTTCCCAGAACTCCTGAAGATAGATATTGACTGTGGATATTGTATCACAGACACAGTCCCTTTGACTGTTCAGAGGTATCACTAAACGCACCCAAAGATTTAAACAACCATGTATGAGCAGTACCTATTAGACGGAAGGGATATGACAGCCGATCAGTTCCAGTCATTTCACCAGGAAGGAGGTACATGGCTCATGTTGTCTGTAGTTCAACCATGCCTAGACGGTCAATATTGATCGCGTCTGCATTGTTACTTTGTGCCAGGAAGGGCTTTCAACAAGGGAAGTGTACAGGTGTCCCGGAGTGAACCAAAGCGATACTGTTCGGACATGGAGGAGATACAGGGAGACAGGAACTGTCGATGACATGCCTCACTCAGGACGCCCAAGGGCTACTATTGCAGTGGATGACCGCCACCTACGGATTATGGCTCGGAGGAACCTTGACAGCAATGCCACCATGTTGAATAATGCTTTTTGTGCAGCCACACAACGTCATGTTATGACTCAAACTGTGTGCAATAGGTTGCATGAAGTGCATCTTCACTCCTGACATCCAGGGTGAGGTCCATCTCTGCAATGACGACACCATGCAGCACAGTACAGATGGGCCCAACAACATGCTGAATGGACTGCTCAGGATTGGCATCACGTTATCTTCACCAATGAGGGTCGCATATGCCTTCAACCAGACAATCATCAGAGACGTCTTTGGAGGCAACCCGGTCAGGCTGAACGCCCTAGACATACCGTCCAGCAAGTGCAGCAAGGTGGAGGTTCCCTGCTGTTTTGGGGTGGCATTATGTGGGTCTGATGTACGCCGCTGGTGGTCATGGAAGGCGCCGTAACAGCTGTACAATATGTGAATGCCATCCTCCGACCGATAGTGCAACCATATCCGAAGCATGTTGGCAAGGCATTCGTCTTCATGGACAACAATTTGCGCCCCCATTGTGCACATCTTATGAATGACTTCCTTCAGGATAATGACATGGCTCGACTAGTGACCAGCATGTTCTCCAGACATGAACCCTATCGAACATGCCTGGGATAGATTGAAAAGGTCTGTTTATGGACGACGTGGCGCACCAAACACTCTGATGGGTCTATGCCGAATCAGTGTTGAGGAGTGGGACAATCTGGACCAATAGTGCCTTGATGAACTTGTGGATAGCATGCTGCAATGAATACAGGCATGTATCAATGCAAGAGGATGTGCTACTGGGTATTAGAGGTACTGGTGTGTACAGCAATCTGGGCTACCACCTCTGAAGGTCTCGCTGTATGGTGGTACAATATGCAATGTATGGTTTACATCATCAATAAAAAGGGCAAAAATGATGTTTACGTTGATTTCTATTCCAATTTTCTGTGCATGTTTCATAACTCTCAGAATCAAGGTGATGGAAAGCTTTTTTTGATGTGTGTATCTAGGCATAACATTGAGAAGTGATATGAAATAGAATGAGCATGTCAGGTTGGCAGTATGGAAGGCAAATGTTTGACTTCATTTTACTGTGGGAATCTTGGGAAACAGTAGCCTTAGCTCATCCATAAAGGAGGCAGCATATAGAAAAACTAGTGAAACAAATTCTTGAATACAGTTTGAGTGTTTGGGACCCACAACAGGTGTAAAACCTGTCCCATGCACCCTCCCACCACCACCTACTCCAGTCCTGTAACCCAGAAGGTGTACACAATCAAAGGCAGAGCCACGTGTGAAAGCACCCACGTGATCTACCAACTGACCTGCCTACACTGTGATGCATTCTATATGGGAATGACCAGCAACAAACTGTCCATTCGCATTAATGGACACAGGCAGACAGTGTTTGTTGGTAATGAGGATCACCCTGTGGCTAAACATGCCTTGGTGCATGGCCAGCACATCTTGGCGCAGTGTTACACCGTCCGGGTTATTTGGATACTTCCCACTAATACCAACCTATCCGAACTCCAGAGACGGGAACTTGCTCTTCAATATATCCTCTCTTCCCGTTATCCATCAGGCCTCAATCTCCGCTAATTTCAAGTTGCCGCCACTCATACCTCACCTGATATTCAACAACATCTTTGCCTCTGCTCTTCTGCCTGGTCTTTAAATATGTCTGCAGATATATATATATATATATATATATATATATATATATATATATATATATATATATATATATATATATATATATATATATATATATATAAAAAAACAAAGATGATGTGACTTACCAAATGAAAGTGGTGGCAGGTCGACAGACACATAAACGAACACAAACATACACACAAAATTCAAGCTTTCGCAACAAACTGTTGCCCCATCAGGAAAGAGGGAAGGAGAGGGAAAGACGAAAGGATGTGGGTTTTAAGGGACAGGGTAAGGAGTCATTCCAGTCCCGGTTTTCAGAGTAAGGAGTCATTCCATTTGGAAATCAAGAAACACTGCATCTACCTGGTTGCCTTGATCCAAAGCTTTCAATAGGTTGTGAGAAAAGCGTGAGTGTGGTTTCACATGACTGATGTTTTTGAAAACCATGCTGGTTGGCACTGAGGAGATCATTCTCTTCAAGATATGTCATTATGTCTGAGCTCAGAATGTGTTCTAAGATTCTACGACTAATCAGTGTCAAGGATATTGGATGGTAGTTTTGTGGATCACTTCTTGCAGGCAGGTGTGACTTGCAACTTTTTTGCAAGGACTGGGCACAGTCTGCAGTTCAAGGGACCTAGGATAGATTATATTGGGAAGATGGGCTAACTCCGCAAATTCAGTATAGAATCTGACAGGGATTCCATCATGGCCTGGAGCTTTGTTCAGTTTTAATGATTTCAGCTGTTTCTCATTTCTACTGACACTAATATTTATTTCATTCATCTTTTCAATGGTATGAGGCAACTCTTCTGGGTTTTCTTTGTAAAGGAACATTTGAAAACAGAGTTAAGCATTTCAGCTTTTGCTCTGCTACCCTCAATTTCAGTTCCTATCTCTTTCACTAGGGACTGGACACTAACTTTGGTGTCACTAACAGCCTTTACATATGACCAGAATTTCTTTGGGTTCTGTGAAAGATTACTTGACAATATTCTGCTGCGGTAGCCATTGAAGGCATGACAAATTTCTCTCCTGACAACCAAACGTGTTTCATTCAGCATTTCTCTTTCTATAGCCATATGCTTTATTTTAAACCTATTATGCAGTAATCTGTGTTTCTTTAGAAGTTTCTTTACTGTCACAGTATACCACGGAGGTTCCCTCCCATTATGAGTTGTTCTACTGGATACATATCTATCCTATGTGTGGTCAAATATTCTTTTAAATGTGAGCCAGAGTTTCTCTACATGCTCCTGACCTGTGCTATAAGTTTCACGTTCCTTATTGAGATATGACATTACTGATTGTTTATCTAGTTTATTGAACATGTTCATCTTTCTGCTTATTTCAGTTGTCCTTTGTACTGTGGTAATCATTATTGCCACACTCGCATCATGGGCACTACTACCAGTTTTGATGAGGACAGACTTAAAGAGACTGTCAAATCTATTTGTTGCCATTAGATCCAATATGTTTCCATCATGAGTGGGGTTCTGAACACTCAGTTCTAGGTAGTTTTCAGAGAAGGCAGTTAGTAATGTTTCACATGATGTCTTGTCATGCCTACCACTAACAAAGCTGCAGCTTCAACACGATACCACAGTTCATCGAGAGTAGTGACTGGCATATTGTGATGAGCCAGTTGCTTGTCCACCATTGACCAAACGTTTTCAATTCATGAGGGATCTGGAGAATGTGCTGGCCAGGGCAGCAATCGAACATTTTCTGTATCCGGAAAGGCCAGTACAGGAGCCGCAACAATCGGTCAGGCATTATAATGCTGAAATGTAGGGTTTTGCAGGGATCAAAGGAAGGATAGAGCCACGGGTTGTAACATATCTGAAATGTAACATACACTGTTCAAAGTGCCGTCAATGCGAACAAGAGGTGACTGAGACTTGTAACCAATGGCACCCCATACCATCACGCCGGGTGATACGCCAGTATGGCGATGACAAATACACGCTTCCAATGTGCGTTCACCGCAATGTCGCCAAACATGGATGCGACCATCACGATGCTGTAAACAGAACCTGGATTCATCCAAAAAAAATGACGTTTTGCCATTTGTGCACCCAGGTTCGTCGTTGAGTACACCATTGCAGGCGCTCCTGTCTGTGATACAGCATCAAGGGTAACCACAGCCACGGTCTCTGAGCTGATAGTCCATGCTGCTGCAAACATCATAGAACTGTTCGTGCAGATGGTTGTTGTCTTGCATACGTCCCCATCTGTTAACTCAGGGATTGAGACACGGGTGCACGATCCATTACAGCCATACGGATAAGATGCCTGTCATCTCGACTGCTAGTGATACGAGGCCGTTGGGATCCAGCACGGCGTTCCGTATTACCCTCCTGAACCCACCGATTCCATATTCTGCTAACAGTCATTGGATCTTGGCCAATGCGAGCAGCAATGTCGCGAAACAATAAACCGCAATCGTAATAGGCTACAATCCGACCTTTATCAAAGTTGGAAACGTGATGGTACGCATTTCTCCTCCTTACACGAGGTATCACAACAATGTTTCACCAGGCAATGCTGGTCAACTGCTGTTTGTGTACGAGTAATCGGTTGGCAACTTTCCTCATGTCAGCACGTTGTAGGTGTCGCCAACGGCGCCAACCTTGTGTGAATGCTCTGAAAAACTAATCATTTGCATATCACAGCATCTTCTTCCTGTCGGTTAAATTTCATGTCTGTAGCACGTCATCTTCATGGTGTAGCAATTTTAATGGCCAATAGTGTATTTGATTGGGAAACTTACATACAAGCAGAGTTTTTCTCTAAAGTTATAATTTACGAGGTGCATTCAAGTTCTAAGGCCTCCGATTTTTTTCTCCAGACTGGAAAGAGATAGAAACATGCCCATTGTTTTAAAATGAGGCCGCATTCATTGTCAATACGTCCCAGAGATGGCAGCACCGTATGACAGATGGAATTTTATCGCCAGCAGCGAGAATGAGAACTGTTTTAAATACTTTTCCTTACTTGAACAGCATGCAATCATTCATTTTCTGAATTTGCGTGGTGTGAAACCAATTGAAATTCATCGACAGTTGAAGGAGACATGTGGTGATGGAGTTATGGATGTGTCAAAAGTGTGTTCGTGGGTGCGACAGTTTAATGAAGGCAGAACATCGTGTGACAACAAAACAAAACAACCTCGAGCTCGCGCAAGCCGGTCTGACGACATGATCGAGAAAGTGGAGAGAATTGTTTTGGGGGATCGCCGAATGACTGTTGAACAGATTGCCTCCAGAATTGGCATTTCTGTGGGTTCTGTGCACACAATCCTGCATGACGACCTGAAAATGCGAAAAGTGTCATCCAGGTGGGTGCCACGAATGCTGATGGACGACCACATGGCTGCCTGTGTGGCATGTTGCCAAGCAATGTTGACACGCAACGACAGCATGAATGGGACTTTCTTTTCGTCGGTTGTGACAATGGATGAGACGTGGATGCCATTTTTCAATCCAGAAATAAAGCGCCAGTCAGCTCAATGGAAGCACACAGATTCACTGCCACCAAAAAAATTTCGGGTAACCACCAGTGCTGAAAAAATGATGGTGTCCATGTTCTGGGACAGCGAGGGGGTAATCCTTACCCATTGCATTCCAAAGGGCACTACGGTAACAGGTGCATCCTACGAAAATGTTTTGAAGAACAAATTCCTTCCTGCACTGCAACAAAAACATCCGGGAAGGGCTGCGCGTGTGCTGTTTCACCAAGACAACACACCCGCACATCGAGCTAACGTTACGCAACTGTTTCTTCATGATAACAACTTTGAAGTGATTCCTCATGCTCCCTACTCACCTGACCTGGCTCCTAGTGACTTTTGGCTTTTTCCAACAATGAAAGACACTCTCCGTGGCCGCACATTCACCAGCCGTGCTGCTATTTCCTCAGCGATTTTCCAGTGGTCAAAACAGATTCCTAAAGAAGCCTTTGCTGCTGCCATGGAATCATGGCGTCAGTGTTGTGAAAAATGTGTACGTCTGCAGGGTGATTACGTCGAGAAGTAACGCCAGTTCCATAAATTTCGGGTGAGTAGTTAATTAGAAAAAAAATCGGAGGCCTTAGAACTTGAATGCACATCGTACATCAGGAGATGAGTCTTGCTCAAACAATATCACATGCAGCTTCACCTTCTGTCTTGGTGGATCTGAGTTTCTTGTCTAGTGTGACAAATACACCACCTCCATTTCACATTTGCCTACCCCTTCAATATACACTCGAATTTTCCCCAAAAATCTCACTGCTACCAATTTCAGGTTTCAACCAGCTTTCTGTACCTAGTATTATTAGAGCTTCATTGCTTTTCATGAGTGCTTCAAACTATGGGCTTTGTTGTGAATGCTTCAGCAGTTTACCATTAGGATTTTAATACTCTCACCTGTGGGTGGCATTTCTTTCAATCTTACACTGATACTTGTAGATTTCCTACAACTATCATTATCTGGGTCGGTTGTAGAGTTGCCTAATCTAAAAAACCCTTGTGTGCATCTCACACACAGCCAGCTACCTGAGTAGCAGCCTCTGATGGGTAGTGCATACCTGACCTATTTATGTGGACCCTACAGTTCTTGACCCAATGGTGCGAGTCCAGGAAGTTGCAGCATAACTTGTCACAGAACTTTTGAAGTCTCTGATTCCGTCCTTCCCCTCAACTCAGAAACAAGTGCCACAATCAGTTCTGAGGACAATGCTGCAAAATATGAGCTTCATTGAAACTCCACATGCAAGGCTAATCTTCTCAACCTTCTCTGCCAGTCACTGGAATGATCCAAGAATGACTTCAGAGTCCATATGACAAGCATCATTTGTTCCAATGTGCACCACAATCTGCAGTTGGTTGCACCCCGTTTCCTTAATGGCTGCTGTTGTGAGTTGAAAATTAAGTCTTGCAGAAGTGCCTGGAGCACCTTTTCAGAAGGCTGAGAGAAAATGTTATGCATTTATTAATGTGCCTGTGCTGCAGTGTCACAAGTATTTGGTGTTATCAGGTTTTTGACCTTTGTTACGTTTTCCCTCTTGGGAAAGTTTGGGAAAAATGTTAGTACCATTTGACAGAACAACAGGGATGTTGGTGAGATGTGCCACTGAAATAATGTATGTCAGTTAAATTTAAAATCATTGAAGCTGACAGGAAAGGTTCCAACCTATTTCAAGTCAGCAGAAAGCTGAAATATGTACTGGTTCCATGGAGATACAGAGATAATAAAAGATTAACTAGATGTAATGACAAACTGACTACACTTTAACAATAACATGATGAACAATTACAGACCTTCGCCACCCGTATTCAATGTGTTTTTGGTAAAGTGTATGTGTTGAGAGAGAGAGAGAGAGAGAGAGAGAGAGAGAGAGAGAGAGAGAGAGAGAGAGAGAGAGAGAGAGTAAAATAATGCATCATTAACAAAGCTGAAATACCTGCAGTTGTATTTGTGAGAATGTTCTAAATCTTGCAATGGAGGGGAGATTAAATGGGCTGCATATGATACATTGCAAGAAACAATCAGGTTTGCATTACTACCAAAGGAATCCAAACAGTTCATGCTGCTGTCGCACAAAGTTCAGAGCACCAGATGCATTTCTGCTGCAGAAGCTCAGTGCAACAGTGTAGCTGGACTCTACAAAAAGCTCAGGAATTTTTGGGTATGAATTGCGATTTATGGACCATGATGTGTTCTGCGATTGTCAAGAAATGGAAGGAGTATGTCACACTGCTGCCTTAAAATGGAAATGCAAACAGAAGCAGCCTAGCATCTACTGCATGCTCCTAGTAGCAAATGCAAGTCCAATAGCCAATGTAGCGAACATAAATTTAACCAGGAAAGCTATAGAAAGCTCTCAAAATTTCTCACATATTTATATGATCAAGTTGGTGTGTTTTCTGTATCTTCCATTGAAAGGGAAAATATGAACTCATTGTGCTGTAGTCAGTGGATTAGGAAGAAATTTTATACATCTTATCTATTTGCAGAGAACTAAATTTGAATTACATAATGGGAGATAAAAAATCACAAGTACAAGAAAGACTTAGATGCTATATTATGAAATTTGATGCTATATTAGGAAATGCTTTCATTTGCAGTTCCCAAAGCATCTCCAATTTATGAACACAAGAAATTCAACTGCATGGAATCATTCACCATACTGTACATATTAATGAAAGAAATGCACTTTCCTGAACTTTAACTCAGCCACATACCTCAATGCCAAAGTAAAAAATAAAAAGAAGGTAGTTAGCACTGCTGAGAGAATATCTGCATAAAGTTAAATGATAAGGTGTTAATGGGGGAACATGCCTGGTTGATCCAATTACAAGAAACAAATGTCTGAATAACAATCAAGTACATTTGAAGCATAGTGTATGCTGGCCGATTAGATGCTTATTTCTATCAAAGCACTTACGATTTTGGGAAGAAATATATTGTTATTTCACATGGCACAAACCCAGGCGGTGTACAGTTCTGACTTGTGTAGAAGTATGTCTGAATAACAATCAAGTACATTTGAAGCATAGAGTATGCTGGCCGGTTAGATGCTTATTTGTATCAAAGCACTGACGATTTTTGGAAGAAAGATATTGTTATTTCACATGGCACAAACACAGGCAGAATACAGTTCTGACTTGTGTAGAAGTAAGAATAAGATAAAAAGACAAGTCCAAAAGATTGATAAACAACACATCTACATCTATGTGATTACTCTGCTATTCACAATAAAGTGCCTGGCAGAGGATTCAGTAAACCACCTTCATGCTGTCTCTCTACCGTTCCACTCTCAAACGGCACACAGGAAAAATGAGTACTTAAATTTTTCTGTGTGAGCCCTGATTTATCTTATTTTATCATGATGATCATTTCTCCCTATGTAGGTGGGTGCCAACAGAACTTTTCGCAATCGGAAGAGAAAACTGGTGATTGAAATTTCATGAGAAGATCCCATCGCAACGAAAATCGCCTTTGTTTTAATGATTGCCACTCCAATTCATGTATCATGTCTGTGACACTATCTCCCCTATTTTGCGATAATACAAAATGTGCTGCCCTTCTTTGTACTTTTTCAATGTCATCTGTCAGTCCCATCTGATGTGGATCCCACACCACACAGCAATATTCCAGAATAGGGCAGACAACTGTAGTGTAAGCAGTCTCTTTGGTAGACCTGTTGCACTTCCTAAGTGTTCTGCCAATGAATCGCAGTCTTTGGTTTGCTCTAGCCACAATATTATCTATGTGATTGTTTCAATTTAGGTTATTCGTAATTGTAATCCCTAAGTATTTAGTTGAATTTATAGCCCTCAGATTTGTGTGACTTATCGCGTAATCGAAATTTAGCTGATTTCTTTTAGTACACATATGAATAACTTCACACTTTTCTTTATTCAGGGTCAATTGCCACTTTTCACACCATACAGATATCTTATCTAAATCATTTTGCAAGTCATTTTGATCATCTGATGACTTTACAAGACGGTAAATGACAGCATCATCTGCAAACAATCTAAGATGGCTACTCAGATTGTCTCCTATGTTGTTAATATAGTTCATGCACAATAGAGGGCGTATAACACCTCCCTGTCTATTACTACGAACTGTAACCTTTCTGACAGGAAATCACGAATCTAATCACACAACTGAGGCGATGCTCCGTAGGCACGCAGTTTGGTTAGAATACGCTTGTGAGGAACAGTGTCGAAAGTCTTCTGGAAATCTAAAAATATGGAATCAATTTCACATTTCCTGTCTATAGCACTTATTACTTCATGAGTATAAAGAGCTAGTTGTGTTTCACAAGGACGATATTTTCTGAATCCGTGCTGACTATATGTCAATAAATCGTTTTCTTCAAGATACTTAATAATGTACGAATACAGTATATGTTCTAAAACCCTACTGCAAATTGACGTTAGTGATATAAGCCTGTAATTCAGGGGATTACTCCTACTTCCCTTTTTAGGTATTGGTGTGACTTGAGCAATTTTCCAGTCTTTAGGTACGGATCTTTCTGTGAGCGAGTGGTTGTATATAATTGCTAAATACGGAGCTATTTTATCAGCATACTCTGAGAGGAACCTGACTGGTATACAATCTGGACCACAGGCCTTGCCTTTATTAAGTGATTTAAGCTGCTTTGTTACACCGAGGATATCTACTTCTATTTTTCTCATCTTGGCAGTTGTTCTTGATTGGAATTCAGGAATATTTACTTCGCACTCTTTGGTGAAGGAGTTTCAGAAAACTGTGTTTAATAACTCTGCTTTAGTGGCACTGCCATCAGTGACTTCACAGTTGTTATCACGCAATGAAGGTATTGGTTGTGTCTTGCCACTGGTGTGCTTTATGTATGACCAGAAAGTCTTTGGGTTTTCTGCCAGATTTCGAGACAGAATTTAACTGTGGAAATTATTAAAAGCATCTCGCATTGAAGTACGCGCTACTTTTCGAGCTTCTGTAAAACTTTGCCAAACACAGTTTTAGCAGTTATGCAATCCATTTGAAAATAAATTAAAGAGAAGTTACAATATTTATCTAGAACTGACTGGTAGTTATTTTACCCTAATTTGGCAGAATTTTCGATTTTGTCTGAAGACAAGAAATGATTACCTGCTACAAGTTTAACATATCAAGTAATTCCTACAAGTGATGCTATGGTATTTGCACAATACATCACCTTGCGTTGGTCATTGAGAGAAAGTAATGCATGTATTATTCAGTTATCAGTATACAGCCTCAGTATTGTCATCAGTATTATTCAGTCATGTTTTAGTCTGTTGGTTTCACCCGCAGTAGCTATTCCAAAACCAATGGACATAGTGTCCGTCACGTATGCAGAGACATGCAGATTGTAAATAAACTTACCTCTCATGATATGTATCCATCATCACAAATTGACAAAGCATTTCACTGCCTGGTAAAATGGAAGTTGTTTACTATTCTTGACACATTTGGTGGCTATCGTCAGATGCTGATAGTTACCAAAAATAGAGAGCAGACAGCTTTCATAGTACTTGCAGGCTACTAGGAATGTATAGATGCCTTTTGGAATTCAAAGCACAATGATTATGTTTATGACGTTTGCCAAATGGATTTTATGAGGTTTGTGATCAACAATGTGTCTGGTTTATCTTGTTGACATAATTGTCTTTCCCAGCTCACTGGAGGAACATGCTAGCCACATAAGGAGTGTTAACCTGTATTAACAATTTTAACTGTTATCTGAAATTAGGTAAGTGTTTCATTGGACAATCACAAGTGCTGCATCTTTGTCGTGCAATTTCTGCAGGTGATGAGTGATCAGATAGAGACTGATGGATACAGTGAAAATTTTTCCACCACTGAGAAATCTCAAAGAATTGCAGTGGTTCCTTGGATTAGCCAATCAGTAAAGGTGCCCTGAACTACATTATGGAAGAAAGGAATCCCGAAGCATGGTTGATAGGAAGCAAAAGGGCTACGACACAATGAAATAAAATGTTGATGTAATCATCTATTTGAACTTATCCAGATTTTGAGGAGCCATTTATCCTTTTGTATGTTGTCAGTTACTGTCATGTAGGCTGCATTTTCCCTCAAATGCAGGGTGGCAATGAGAAAGCAATTAGTTATGCATCATTATGCATGCTAAATCTGGCTGAGCAGAATAATAGCCCACTGAAAAGGAGATTCTCTCACTGGTCTATGGCACCCATTATTTCAGATGTTATCTTTACAATTGTCATCTCAGACCATGGTGCTTCCATATGTTATTAAATTTAAAGAATCGCAGCAATAGCCTCATTACATTGTCATTAAAGCTCAGAGAAAAAACTATGTAGTGAAAGATGAAGCTGATAAGCTTAATCCGAATACTGATGACTTAAACTGGAAAAGAAAAGTGCTGCAAGTGGAAAAAAATACTTATTAGTGAGCTAAAAGAAGCACAAATTACAGACAATTAATGTAATACCTTTTATACTTAACCTGATTTTATAGAGACAGATGACGTTCTGTGAAGGAAGGCAGAACTCAGGAACTGAATGGGAGTTCTAAGACCCTGCTGAAAATGTATTTGGTAACAATGTCATGAAAGTATTTGTGTATATCACAATCACTAATGAGCCACACACGCCCTTGTCGGTACATTATTGTGGACAGTACTTCCTCACTGTGCAAAATGGTTGGCCAGACAGTATTCTTCAGTTCGTTCTAGAATATGACAATAGTTATTCTTTGCGACAGTGTCAGTTTCATGAACCAATTTCACCTTGGCAACTGGTGATATGATCTTGCTATGGGTTTTAACTCAAGGTGAGGTGCATGAGGTTTTGGTTTGTGACTTTTCTCTTTCTTGACACTGATGATGATAGCCATAGCAGTTAATTCCAATATTCTTGTGTGCTGGCATGTACACAGACACCAGTTTCACACCACATGGACCTCATCTAACATTCATTCTTTCATAAACACTTTGTAGAGATGGGCTCCTGCCTGCAGGCAACCCTTCTTTCTTTGGAAGTCTCCCATGTAGCCCTTAAAATTTAACAAATTTCTATGTGAAAGGTTCAAAGGAAATTATCATTATATTTACTAGTTGTCCAACTCTCATCCTGTCCTGACACATGTTTGGTGAATAGGATCTGTGCAAGAGCACACTAATCCAACTAGTTATCACCTCAGCTTTTAAAAACATTAACTGTAAACAATAAATTTTACAAGATAATATGAAAAGATTTAACTTACCCTAAGATATGAGTTGATTCTTTCAACTGAAATGAAACGCATTTCTGTTTCAGAGACAAGACGAACTGTATACTGGAAAATTCCACTGATGTGAGCTGAGTAAGATAATGCCAGTCCTGACATAGCAGGTGGAATCACATCTCGGAATGCTATTACAAAGCAGGAAGTGAGACACACAGCAACCACTAAAAAAAAAAAAATAAATAAATAAAAAATAAAAAATAAAAAAAATAAAAAAAGGAAACAAATAACTAATGACCAAAATGTGTTTGATTTATATATTTATCATATTTTTGTAAAACAGTAAAATAAAAGTATCATGGAATTCAAGTATATAAACAGCCCAATAGACATCCAAAGGTAAAACTGATTATATAATAAGCTATATACACAACCTACATCAGCTGTAGAAGGAGACATGAGATCTATTCCTTCATATATTTAGTAGCTATTGTGCATCTTCTGCTCTAATTTTTTGTGTTTTATGAAGCAAGTTCGTATATACGCTATTTCTTGAGAATATGATATAATAGTACTGAGCTGGCCCAGACAGCTGTGCATATTAAAGTGCTGCTTCATGAATGGGGAGGCACACCAGCCACGGATTGAACCTGCCCCGTGGATTAACCATGACGGCTGGTGAGCTGTCCAGCCTGTATGTGGTTTTTAGGGAGTGTCTCACATATGACTAGGTTAATACTGGGTTGGTACCCATGTTCCACCTTGGTTACATGATTTGCAAACATTTAGAACAACTTTTGTTCACTTTCACATGACTACCACAACATACAGACAATTGGGGTACACATATTCCATCCTGGGGGGTAATAAGGTAAATATGATTGACATCCGGCCACCTCTTAAATCAACAATGTCAAATTCATTAACAACCATGCCAATCCTGCATCATTCTGGGACACAAGCACAAGAAAAAAAAGATGATGGCATCTGGCCACCTCTTAAAACAACAACGTCAAATCCATTAACAACCATGCCAATCCTGCATCAATCTGGGACACAAACACAAGAAAAAAAAGATGATGATATAACAATACTGAAAGTGTATGGAGCATTGAGGATGCTAGTAAGTGAAAACAACAGTTAAGTAGCAGTAGTACCAAAGGAGGCCAAGTGACTTTCTTAAAATCAGCAACTTTTTTCCTAAAAATTCTACACACATCTAAACAAATCTAGAAGTGATTTCGACACTGATGGGCCAAAACATTTTACCACCTGCTGGTTCACCTTCAGAACGCAATACAACAATGATTCTGCATGGCATGGTTTCCGCAAGCCCTTGGTTGGTTTTCATTGGTATATGAGTGTAGGTATATATGCACATGTCACGCAATTCCCATAAATTATGGGCCAGTGCATTGTGAGCTTGGAGCTGATGCTTTATAGAATGCCATATGTGTTTCATCAGATTCAGCTCAGGAGAATTTGGTGGCCAAGATGTAAACTAGAGTTCAGTATTGTGTTTACCAAACCATTCTAGCAAGATTCTGACTTTATGACATGGCCAATTAGTGATGTAGGTGGTTCACAACAATGTTCACGTAGTTCACAGCAGTCATGGTGCCTTCAATTTCTATCACAGGTATCAGGGAAGCCCAGCTGAATGTCCCTCACAGCATAATACTATTCCCACCTGACAGCAGCTGTGATGAAGTGCATGTTTTGAGCAGTCGTTGGCCTTGATCAGGGTGTATCCGGACTCAACCGTCAACCTGGTGTAACAAAAAATGTTATTTGTTTGAACGAGCAACACATTTCCATTGATCCATAGTTCAATTTCAATGTCCCTGTGCCCATTATAATGTAACTGGCATAGTCAATGGATAAATATGAGAACATCTAGGGATCATTTGCTGTGGAGCCCCATGTTCAACAATGTGCACTGAATGGTGTGCTCCAAAACTCATGTGCCTACAGCAACACTGTACTTTTCCTTCACGTCTGCCACAGTCTGCTACTCATCCTGCTTTACTGAATGAGCCTGCCTCCAATCTCCATGTTCTATGATGAGTTTTGGACATCCAACACCTTGTCTCCTATTTGTCGCTTCACCATCCTTCAAGTATTTTCCATAGATTCTTACAACAGTAGCACATGGACAGCTGACCAACTTTGTTTCCGAGATGCTCATTCCCAGGTGCCAGGCCACAGCAAACTGCCCTCTGTCAAAGTCACTGGATTCCCCCACATCATCATTAGAATGTTCCTCATTTGTCTCTGTTTCAATTGTGTGTTTTCCTTAGCACATTACATGTCCACAATGCTACCATGTAGCATTGAGCTTTGTGGAATACAGTATTCATGATGTTTTGCCTCATCGGTGTTTAATTATCAGTGAAATTAAGTTATCACTAATCACAATTTGTTATTAGTATTCTGTAATGGGTCCTTCAGCCTGTTAATGTGGAACTTGACTGGTTACACATCCCTAAAGGCTCTCCTTAATGATAAGATTTACAAGATATGATGTCTGAATCAATGAAATAATTGGAGGAGGGGGTAGGGGGCAGTGGAAGTGGGATAGAGTTGGAGGATGTCTATGATAGAAATGTTGAAAACTTATTAATATACTCCGAGGAAGGTAAATAATTCCACCAAGTTACAGAATTATTTCTGCTTAATGCATACACCTTTCCATAAGGCCACACAAAGAAAATAACGAAGACAGAAACTTTTTGTGAAGCAGGAATATGATATAATTAACTGGTTGGTCATAGCTTTTTTACTGTACAAAATGAAGTGTTATTAAGATATTGCATTTGAATACAAGCTGTACAACTTTGCAACTGCCATTTTTCCCCAACATTTGAGGCTTTAATCAAACAAATTGGTTACATATGTATCATTCAAAGTATTTTCCATCGCTGGCCACTACTTTCTCCCATCTTTCAGGCAATGTACAAATCCCGCATCGAAAAATTGTACATCTTTTGAAGCAATCCAGAAATCGATCCAATCTGTGACTTCTTTATGAGATCGGAAGTATTGGTCAGCCAGGCCATGTGCCATTGATCTAAACAGGTGATAGTCAGAGGGAGCAATGTATGGAGAATACGGTGGGTGGAGTAGGACTTCCCATTTGAACGTTTCCAAGTACGTTTTGACCTCTTTTGCAGTGTGGGGTTGAGCATTGTCATGCTGCAAAAATCACTTTATCGTGTATTGTGGCCGTTTGTCTTTTAATGCTCTGCTCAAACGCATTAACTGCATTTGATAACAAGAACCTGTGATTGTTTCACTTGGTTTTAACACCTCATAGTACACGATGCTGAGCTGGTCCCACACAAATGTAGAGCATGATCTTAGAGCTGTGAATATTCAGTTTGGCTGTCAATGTGGAAGCATGGCTGGGATATCTCCATGATTTTTTTCATTTAGGGTTTTCGTAATGAACCCATTTTTCATCCCCATTCACAATGTGATACAGAAATCCCTTCCGTTTTTGGCTCTGAAGCAACTGTTCACACACACACAAATGCCGTTCAATATCTCTTGGTTTCAGATCATATGGGACCTAAGTTCCTTCTTTCTGAATCATGCCCATAGCCTTGAGATATTTTGAAATGGCTTGCTGTGTCACTCCTAATAATCGTGCAAATTCTTCTTGAGTTTGATGTGAGTCTTCACTCAGCAATGTCTCCAATTCTGCATCTTCAAAAACATTCTCTCTTCTGCCACTATGCCGGTCTACATCGTTAAAATCACCTTTCTTGAAATGTTGAAACCACTCATGACATGTTCTTCCACTAATAGGGTCCTTACCATACATACTTGAGAGTATTTGATGAGACTCAGCTGCTGCTTTCTTCATACTGAAACAAAACAGTAACACCTCAAGCGAATGACAAGAATTAGGTTCGTAAAATGACATATTCAATCAAGAACAACTTTATGATGCAGACACATATTGACTAATGTTTGGATGAGGTTTTTTTTACCCAGGTCCGAGCTAACTGCCTGATGGCTGTGATCTGTTTCTTTTGAATGCTACTTACCATTGTTGCCACCTATCAGCAAATGGCACAAGCAAAGATGTACACCTTGTACGATTATGGGTCTGTAAGGTCATGTTGTGAGTAAGATAACTATAATAGGGCGAAATGTTCAATGCTGAGTGGTCACTATTTTGTTTTGGACATTCCTCTCCACAGAAATACTGTTGAAAACTATAAATTACTTAAAAATGAAAACAATCAATTATTGATAAAATTATTTAATTGCTTAGATAAAAAAAATCTACTCTACAAGTAGCGGCAGAACACAATTAAAAGATAGTTGTTATTGGCAAACTTTTAGAGCCAGTGGCTCCATCTTCAGGCAGAAGGGTTAAGGCAAAGGAAGAAGGGTGAAGGAAAAGGACTGGAGAGGTCTAGGAAAAGGGGTAGATTTTGGAAAAGTTATCCAGAACTGAGGTTCACGTGAGACTTACCCTATGGGAAGAGAAGGAAAGACTGATAGTTGGGGACTGCATTGGATGAGATTTGAATACCTGAGATCTTAAAGGTGGAAGACAGGGTAATATGGAAGACAGAGATTACTATTAATACACTGTGCACTAGTTAATAAGAGTGGGAAGCTAAGTGCATTGCATGTAACAGAGGTGGGAGGGGATAGTAAAAAATAGATGGGAAAGACAATGAAAAATGTAGAAAACTAAAACAGAGTGAAGCAAAGAGTAGTTACAGTGAAGAAAAGCTGAGGCAGAAGAAATTAACCTAAATTAAGGCCAAGTGGGTGAAAAATGTAGAAAACTAAATCGGAGTGAAGCAAAGAGTAGTTATAGTGAAGAAAACCTGAGACAGAAGAAATTAACCTAAATTAAGGCCAAGTGGATGGCGAGAACCAAGGACATGTTGTAGTGCTAGTTCCCACCTGCGGCGTTCTGAGGAACTGGGGTCTGGGAGAAGAATCCAGATGGCATGTGAGGTGAAACAGGTGCCGAGGTCATGAATGTCATGTTGTATAGCATGCCTATGCCCATTCATCCTAACTGATAATTTGGTGGTAGTCATGCCGATGTTGAAGGCTGAACAGTGTTTACATAATGGCTGGTATATGACATGTCGTTTCGAGGTGGCTCTCCCTTTGATAGTATATGTTTTGCCAGTTACAGGGCAATTATAGGTGGTGGTAGGAGGGTTCATAGGGCAGGTCTTGCAGCAGGGATGGTCACAGGCGTAGGAGCCATAGGGTAGGGAGATGGGGTGCAGAAGGAGCACAGGGTCTGACAAGAATATTGTGGAGATTGGGAAGGGGGAAAGATATTCTAGGTGTGGTTAGCAAAATTCCAGACAAAATGGATCTCATTTCAGGGCATGATTTTAGGAAGTCATGGCCCTGTTGAAGTAGCTGATTAACATATTCCAGACCAGGATAATACTGAGTCACCAACGGTGTGCTCTGAAGCTGTTTTGTGGAGGGATCAGCAATACCAGGATTGGATGTTATGGCCCTGGAAATCTGCTTTTTAAGTAGGCTCGTGGGGTAATTACATGCAGTGAAGGCTAAGGTGAGAATGATGGTGTATTGCTGTAAAGAGTCTGCATCCGAACGAATACGTTTGCCTTGGATGCCAAGGCTGTATGGGCGGGAACCTTTGACATGGAAAGGACAGCAACTGTCAACATGTCAGTATTGTTGTTTGTTGGAAGGTTTAATGTGGACAGAAGTGTGTAGCTGGCCTTCGGTGAAGATGAGATCAAAATCAACGGAAGAGGCATGGGATTTGGAATAGGACCATGTGAAATCTAATTGGGAGAAGGTTTTCAGAGATTCCAGGAATTTTAGCAGGTGAACCCTAACATAAATCCTTATGGTAAAGATGTCGTCAATGTATCTAAACCAAACCAGGGGCTGAAGACTTATTGATGCCAGGAAAGCCCCTTCCAAGCAACGCATGGAAAGGTTGTCATACGAAGGAGTCATCCTGGTTCCCATGGTGATACCCCTGATCTGTTTGTACATCTGCACCTAAAAGGTGAAGCAGTTGTTGGTATGTGTAAAGTTGATCAAGGTGAGTAGAAAGGATGTCATAGGTTTGGAATCAGGTGGGAACTGGCTGAGGAAATGTTCAGCAGCAGGCAAACGATGTATGTGGGGGATGTTGATATAGAGGGAGGTGGCAGCAATGGTGACAAGCAAGGTGTGTGGTGGGAGTGAGATGGGCATGGATTTCAGATGATCTGTGATGTAGGAGGGGAGTTTTTGTACTATGGGTTGCAGGTGTTGATAAACTAAGGCAGATATATGTTCGGTGTGTGGTTTGAAGCCAGCAACTATAGGACGGCCAGGATGATTGGGTTTGTGGATCTTAGGAAGAAGGTAAAAGGTGAGGGTGCATGGTTTGGGAGGGCTGAGAAGTTCTATGGACTTAGGTGTTAGACCTTGTGAGGTGTCTAAGGTTGTAAGGAGGGACTGCAGGTCAGTTTGACATGCAGGGATGGGATCTGGATGGCAGACGCTGTATGTAGAGGTGTCAGACAGCTGGCGTAGACCTTCACTAACATACTCCTTTTGGTCAGGTACTACAGTGGTAGATCCTTTATATGCTGGGAGGATAATGATGGAGTCATCAACGTTTAGGGATTGTAGAGCCTGGAGTACTGCAGAGGACAGGTTAGGATCATGTTGCAGGGACCTGAGGAAGGGTTGTGGGGCAACGCTGGATGTGAGGAATTCTTGGAAGGCTTGTAAGGGATGGTTATGAGGTAGTGGTGGTGGATCAAGTTGGGATTGGGGTCTGAATTGTTCAAGGCAGGGTTCAATGTCGGGTTTGCTGTTGGAAAGATTTTGGGGTTGCGTTGCACATTGATATTTCCAATGGATATTACAAGTGAGGGAAAGTAGGTCCTTTACCAAAGCAGCATGATGAAATGCAAGTTTAGGTCTGAAAGTGAGGCCCTTAGATAATACAGATAATTCAGGAGGGGAGAATGCTTTAGATGAGAGGTTAAGGACACTGTACTGCTGTGACTGGTTCTTGGGATTATGGGTTATTCTTGGTCTGGGAGGCAGTGGCAAAGGCTGTGGGATGTTAAGAAAGTTGGCCAAGCTCGGTTTGTAGGAGAGGAGTGGTGGCTGATGGTGTGGGTATTTAGGGAGATGCAGAGGGACCGGATGAGAAATACCACTGTTCAGGTAGTTTAGGAGAAGTTGGGATAGCTTTTTGATGTGAAGTCTGGCATGTTGTTACAGTTTAAAGTGGCCTTGGTGACTGATACCATTCAAGGAAACATGAGGGACAGATAACTGTAGGATTTTGAAGAAGGAGAGATGTCTGGTAAAGTAGAAATTTGCTAATGAGGCATGTAGGTCACAGATTAACTGGAGAAGAGCAAGAGATTGCTATATTTGAGACTGTAAAAGCGCCTGATGTAGGGTAGCATTGCATCCAGAAATGGGGACTTTCAATGCTAGGCCTTGGTCTGTCTACTGCTGAATTTCCCCAGCCAGCACCCACCTGATCCCAATCCTATAACATCCTTCCTACTCAACTTAATCAACTTTATACTTACCAACAACTACTTCACCTCTGAGGGGCAGACATACAAACAGATCAGGGGTACGGCCTTGGGAATCAGGATGGATCCTTTTCATGGGTCACTTGGAAGGGGCTTGGCATCCGTAAGTCTTCAGCCCATGGTTTGGTTGAAATACATTTCTGACACCTTTACCATGTGGACTCATGGTGAGGCAGACCTGCTAAAATTTCTTAAATCTCTGAATACCTTTTCCCAATTAGATTTCACATGGTTCTATTCCAAATCCCATGCCACTTTCCTTGATTTTGATCTTGGCCTAACTGAAGGCCAGCTACACACTTCCGTCCACATTAAACCTTCCAACAAACAACAGTACTTACATTTTGACAGTTGCCATCCTTTCCATGTCAAAGGTTCCATCCCATACAGCCTTGGGATCGGAAGCAGACGTATTTGTTTGGATGCAGACTGTTTACAGCAATACATCACTATTATCACCTCAACTTTCACTACACATAATTACCCCACCAGCCTAGTTAAAAAGCAGATTTCCCAGGCCATAACATCTAATCCTGATACTGCTGATCCCTACACGAAACAGCTTAAGAGCACACCACTGGTGACTCAGTATTATCCTGGTCTGGAATGTGTTAATCAGCTACTTCGACAGGGCCATGACTTCCTAAAATCATGCCCTGAAATGAGATCCATTCTGTCTGAAATTTTGCCCACCACAACTAGAATAGCTTTCCATCATTCTCCCAATCTCCACAATATTCTTGTCACACTCATCTCCCTTCCCTATGGCTGCTATCCCTGTGACCATCCCAGCTGCAAGACTTGCCCTACACACCCTCCTACCACTACCTATAATAGCCCTGTAACTGGCAAAACATTTACTATAAAAGGAAGAGCCACCTGCGAAATGTCACTTGCCATATACCAGCTATTATGTAAACACTGTTCAGCCTTCTGCATGGGCATGACTACCACCAAATTATCAATTAGGATGAATGGGCATAGGCAGAGGGTATATACTGGCAACTCTCAATATCCTGTTGCAGAGCATGCTCTACAACATGACATTTGTGACCTCAGCACCTGTTTCCCCACACGCGCCATCTGGATTCTTCCCCCAGACACAAGTCCCTCAGAACTCCACAGGTGGGAACTAGCACTACATGTCCTTGGTTCTCGCCATCCACTTGGCCTTAATTTAGGTTAATTTCTTCTGTCTCAGGTTTTCTTCACTATAACTACTCTTTGCTTCACTCCGATTTAGTTTTCTACATTTTTCATTGCCTTTCCCATCTATTTTTCACCACACCCTCCCACCTTTGTTACATACAATGTACTGAGCTTCTCTTATTAATTTGTGCACAATATTTTAGTAGTAATCTCTATCTTGCATATTACCCTGTCTTCCACCTATAAGCTCTCAGGTTTTCAAATGTCATCTGATTTAGTCCCCAACAATTAATCTTTCCTTCTCATCCCATATGGTAAGTCTCCCCAGACCCACAGTTCTGGGTGACTTTTGCGAAATCTACCTCTTTTTCTAGACCTCTCCAGACCTTTTCCTTCATCCTTACCCTTCAACCCTTCTGCCTGAAGAGGGAGCCACTAGCTCTGACAGCCTGCCAATCACAACAATCTTTTATGTGTGTGTTCTGCCACTGCTTGGTGAGTAGATTTTTTATCTATCCAATTAAACAAAATTACTTAAAAATAATGATATGAATATAATAGAGGGAAACATTCCACGGGGGAAAAATATATTTAAAGAAAGATGATGAGACTTACCAAACAAAAGCGCTGGCAGGTCGATAGACACACAAACATACACACAAAATTCTAGCTTTCGCAACCAACGGTTGCCTCGTCAGGAAAGAGGGAAGGAGAAGGAAAGACAAAAGGATATGGGTTTTAAGGGAGAGGGTAAGGAGTCATTCCAATCCCGGGAGCGGAAAGACTTACCTTAGGGGAAAAAAGGACAGGTATACACTTGCACACACACACATATCCATCCACACATACACAGACACAAGCAGACATTTGTCTCCTGCGAAAGCTAGAATTTTGTGTGTATGTTTGTGTTTGTTTGTGTGTCTATCGACCTGCCAGCGCTTTTGTTTGGTAAGTCTCAACATCTTCCTTTAAATATATAAATTACTTAAAAAGGTAGACAACATATGGTACTGCAGTGAATGTTGATGTTGATGACTAAGAAGTCTAAATTTATATGTAAAAAAATGAAAGCTGCATCTCAGTATACCTGCTAAACTATCAATTCTGACAGCAAGCCATCTCATGGAAACCATGCTCAGGAAAGAACATGTTGAATTTTCATCAAAAAGTTGGACAAATCTGTAAAATTAACAAAATATTTAAAAAATACATTTATTATTGTCAAAATATCGGTAATAACTGTATGTTATGAAATAACTGCGTGTTATCAAATAAAAGCTGCAGTTAGGTTCCTACGTTTCATCAGAACATACATACATTTACTCCACCCTAGGTTACGGAATGCATATTAACATTTAAAATGTTATTATGTCTAACACATGGTGCATCTATATGCCACTGACAAAAGTTTTATGATGTACTAAATTCAATAATTTAAGTTTAATGGTTAATGATTAGCATTAGTAGCACTTATTCCAAGAAAGTTAACTTTAAAGAAATTAGGTGAAAAAGATGTAGAGTTTGACCACTATACATGCATAGTTGCACTTACAATGAGGAGTTAAATCGTTGTCAATACTGTTTCAAATTATTGTATGATAACTATAAATAATTTGGTGTAATCACGTCTAACATAAAACTAGACACACATGAATTTAGTAAAAATTAATGGGGAAGCCAGACCCAATCTGCTGACAATATGAGAACATAAACCACACATAGGTTCTTTGAGTCCACTGGAAAGCTTTTCATATTCAGAACTGTAGACAACAGGAGGAAGACAGGCGGCAGTGTGTAGTTTCTCATCAGCAACAAGTGCAGTGAAGAACAGTATGAACTTCCAGACCCTTTTACACTGTCATATGTATTGAGCCCAAAGGGAAAATTTTGATATTTTATTTCAATAGCTGGATACATTAAGTTTAATGCTTTTCAGGAATAGTAAGTGAAGTGTGGAGAATAGGTTTTATGCTATCTTTATAAATTAATAGCTTATTGTTTTTACCTGTAGATCAGTATTACTTCTATATCTACATATGTACTCTACAAGTCACTGTTCAGTGCAAGGTGGAAGGCTATTCTGTTGCCAAATATACTCTCAATAGATAAAATTGGCAGAGGGGAATACTACCTGAAGAATATGACTCAACTCATATTGTTCTGATTCTTTGGAATGAGCAAATGAAGGGAATGTGGTGTGTGTGTGTGTGTGTGTGTGTGTGTGTGTGTGTGTGTGTGTGTGTGTTTGTTTGTTTTGTACTAGCATCAAGAGTCAATATGCAGGGAACCATTTTTCAATGTTATACTCCAGTGCCAGCAAATTTTGGATTAAACTGAACAGATTTGCTATGAAAACTTCTGACATGATCCATGAGACTTCCAAGGTCAAATCCTTGCCAAGAATACATGTTTTTGAATATGAAAAGATTTTTGAAAAATATGAGAATATGTAAAAGCAGTATACAGGATTTTCAACATCCACTTAAATCAATGGGAATGTGATAAATGTTGAGTGTTTGATAGCACAAGACGCAAATTTAGTAAACTCTTTTCTTTCTCATTTTTAGATTGATATCATTGGTTTAGTGACAGTTCATTTATCACAGTTTGAATATCTTTTATTTTCTAGGAGTTAACTGGGTAAACACAAGAAATTGTCAATATCCAAAGTGAAACAATCTTTCTGGCAAATACATGTCATTAAATTCTTATGTATATTCTTAAATGAGCACTTCTTGACTCCTTTCTTACTCACTTTGAAATAAATATGCCTTCTTTTGCAAATGCATGTATTGTGCTTAAACCACTAACAGTTGAGCCAATAGCACTGAGAACTGGTGACCGTGTAACTGCATCTAAGCGTTTGATATCACGAATGGCAGACCTTAAAAACACACAAATTAAATTACCAATGTTTACAAAACATTAATTCTACGCAATGTATGACAATTCTAGGTATACAGTTTCACAGCATACTCACCTGAATATCTTACTTATCAAATGGTAGACTACACCCAATACAATAACTGCCACGAAAAACCATGGAAAGACAACACATATAAACAGGATTGCAAAAACAACTAGAAGTATATTCTGCATGATAGTTTCCACAGTGATAGGCAAACGAACATCAACTGTAAAGAAAGAAAACTATGAAATGTATGTACAATTAGAATAACAGCTTAAAAAATTTTTTAAATGATTTTCATTAGTGCAAATACTTTATCAGTATAGAAGACACATCTATAGATTTTTAATTTTTAGAAAAAGCTTAAAGAATTTATAAAGTTCATTAGGTGCAGAAGTACTAATCATATGATTTTAATATAGAAAAGAAGATCATTTTCAGCACTTCCAAACATGCCATTCAAAGGCCAATAATATACTTAATTTATGCGGTTTTATTATGTGGCCAGACCTTCCATGCAGTCTAATAGTTAATGGGACCTTTAGTACAAAACAGCTGTTTTACAAATTACCATTAGTAACACCGCTATCTATTCCACTGAGTGATAACAGGCAGTAAGCGTTCACGAATTTATATTCTGAAGTATTTAAAATATTTATGTTTCAATATACTCATGCAGGTATGCATTTCTTCGTTTCATGTGAAGTTAATGGGATTTGTGACAATGTAATATCATCTTCTTCACAGAAGGTGACCTTTGCAGTATCAGACAACTCAGTCTGTTTTGTGACGGCAAATGACAGTGACAAGCTGGCAGCAGCATTTGCAAAATATCCTTTGGTCTTAATTGTAAAAATAAAAAATGAAATAATATCTATTTACTGTAAACCAATCAACTAATACAAGGTAAAAGAAATGTTAGAATTTATCTGTATGTCAAAAGATACAATTCATGCTTGTATTATATTGAAGTCGGCCGTTTGTAACATCAATTATCTGTAAAGAGAAGAAGAAATTGTGAATGAATATGGGTTTGTTTCCAAAAGGATTTTAGAACATAGTTTTATTATTTTGAATAAATTTATTTATTTTACAAAACTGAAGTTATAATGTTGAAGTTGAAGATGTAGCAAGAGAGAAAGAAATTTATGTTAACTTAGAGGTTTGGAATTTTATGAGATTAAAAACCAAAGAAAATTTATTTACCAATTTCTGTAGAAACAAATGGCAACTGTTCTGACTGACTTATTAATGAAATATTTCTACAACAGGAGGAAGTTTGTCATTCTGGGGAATTCTCGGTGTCAATGATAAAAACAAAATGTGCAAATTAAAAAAAAAAAGACATACCACCAGTAATTCTTAAAGTATTAAAAACAATCTATGTCAGAAAGGAATTATTTCATGTTATTGGCTTTTCCCACAATTTATACCATTGGAGTCTATTACGTACACACAGTTCTACAGAAATACATAAAGAGAAACAGAATATTCATCTCATCAGTGAAAATTGATAATTTGGCTCCCTGGTAAAAGATAATCTTAGAGAAGAAAAGAAAACAAATCAAGTGGGACACAAACTGGCTTTGAATAAGAATTTTTGTGAATTTACAAATAAATAAATAAATAAATAAATAAATGAAATCAGTACAAAGAGGATGGAATGCAAATTCCTTATGGATATACAGGGGAAGCCTCACATTGAATGAAATTAATTTTGATTGATTTTTCAGGTTGATTTTGCTGACAAACAAGCAGACACCACTGTTATGGATGCCATATCATCATCTACGCCTTCTGCATGGAGGGAAAGACATCACCATCACTGTCACTGTAGAATGGCTATTTTTGGGCAGCTACTACATCTACTGCTGCTGTCAACAAGGAGATCCACCATACAATGATACAGAAAATCGTGATTTGATTTCAGAATAGCATTATAGCAAAATGTTATAGTGCTGTGGTGGTAGTTAATGATGAGTGATATTGTACACAACATTTTAGAAACAGTGGTGAACAGTAAATGAACAGAATAAATGTAAAACTGAATTATTATAATAAAATCTAATCTAAACACACACTGTGCAATACACTGTGAAGTGTATAGCAGAAAGTACTTAGTATTGTACAACATATTAGGGTTTTTGTCTGTGTTCCACTTGCATACAGAGTGCAGTAAGAACAACTACCTAATTATCTATGTGTACATTGTAATTTATCCACTAAATTTAATTAGTCTACTTAATCCAATTCATAAAACAAAACGATCTTCACACACACACACACACACACACACACACACACACACACACACAAACTGAAAGTATTTCCTTCTGCAAACCTCATAAAAATTAATGTATATGAGATTTCTTCTATCAAAAGTAAAGTAATGCTCCAATCATTTCCCCATCTTGATCAGTCATATCATTTTATTTTTCCCTATCTTAATTAATTATGTTCTTTCATATTCCCCTTTCTCTCCCTCTCTCAACCTTTCACTCAAGCCTCACAATCTGTTTTTTTGTGGAATTTCTATGATGCTTTCCCATGAGTCAAATAAACCTGTGAATATTCACACGGTTCTCCTTTGTGTAGACTCAACACTGTCTGTTAGTTTCATGTGGTATGCCCCCCCCCCCCCCCCCACAAGCACATGAACAATATTCTAAGATGGACTGCTCATATTTTTAAGCATTATACTGGCTGCATCTTCCAAGTATCATGACAATGAACTGAAGTCTGTCACTTGCTTTATCTGTGACTGGACCTATGTGACACACCATTTCATTTTCACACAAATTGTAGCATTCAGTACAATATGGACAGACAAAATATCTATTCACCAAGTGGTGGCAGGAGAAAACACATAAAAATGTGGAAACCCACAAGCTTTTTGAGTCACCCCCGATCTCTGCAAAATCCTGGTCAGATCCAATGCTACTTGTGCACCTATTTCCCTACCCTGTAACCCCTGTCCCTGTGACTGTCCACTATGTAAGAGTTGACCAATGCACCCTCCTACCACCACATGCAACACCCCTGTAACTGGCAAAACATATGCTATCAAGCGGAGAATCAACTGTGAAGCTACATATGTCATATACCAGCTGTTATGTAAACATTGTTGGGTCTTCTACATTGGTATGACTACTATTAAGTTATCAGAAATGATGAACGGGCATAGTCAGAGGGTGTGTACTGGCAACATGCAATATTCTGTGGTAGAGTACACTCTCAACATGACAGTAGAGATCTCACTGCCTCAACATGACAGTAGAGATCTCGCTGTCTGTTTCACCACACATACCATCTAGATTCCCAATCCTTACACCAGTTTCTCAGAACTTTGTTTGCAGGTGCTAATTGGCTTTATGTCTATACCTACATAGATACTCTGCAAGCCACCACAAGCTGCATGGCGGAGGGTACCATGTACCACTACTTGTCATTTTTCCTCCTTTTCCACTCGCGAATACAGTGAGGGAAAAAATGACTGCCTGTACGCCTCCATATGAGTCCTAATTTCTCATAGCTTATCTTCATGGTACTTATGCGCAATGAATGTTGGCAGGAGCAGCATTGTTCAGCAGTCAGCTTAAAATGCTGGTTCTCTAAATTTTCTTAGTAGTGTTTCCTGAAAAGAAAACTGCTTTCACTCCACAGATTCCTGTTTGAGTTCCCGAAGCATCTCTGTAACAAGTTTTGTTCAAACCTACCAGTAATGTTAAAGCAGCAAAGGGGAAATCGGGTGTTAGCTCCATGTGCTACAATTATTTTCTGTATATATATAATACATATGCTATATCATTAATTTATTATTCCGTGTCTTATTCATAAAATATTATAGTTCACAAACTACCCTCATGATACTCAACTGCAAAAGGAATAGTTAGTTTACCTAAAACAACTTATTTGATGACTTATTACCTGTAGTAGATTCCTACAAAACATGAGGAATTGAGATTTCCATTGAGCAAAAGGTAATGGTTTATAAAATAATGTACATCAGTCAGAAGCCCTTTAGTTACTTTCTTGCAAGCATTTCAAGTTTTCCCAAACATACTATTTAAAAAAATACTGGTAATTATAACTTCTACTTGCCGTAAGATACTTTGGCTATTTTGGCCTTTAAGACTGAGTCATTCCCTAATTTTTTTGAACTGTTAAACATGTTTGGTTAACAGAATAATGTTTAATTAAAAAATTAAGAAAACTGAGAAAATTACAAACCTAAGAATATTGCATGAAGATACGGATATTGCGTGAAGATAAATAAATCCCAGCAGAAGTGTATGTGGTGTTAAATAAATAGTCCAGCTAACTTTGTTAAATCTGCAGTAACTCAGCATCTAGATAAATCAAATTACTACTTGTTCCTTTATAATGTCATTGTAACTAATTTCCACATTGCTTTTATTAAAACTAAAATGTAACAACAAAGTTTAATAATTATTTCTATGCACTTACATAAATATCTAGAATAGGTACATTAGTTATGGAATGAGCATCCAGTAATCAAAGTGTGAATACCTATATCAGTTTGTCACCAGTATGATAATATCTATAAAACAGTGTGAATGTCTCTGTAAAGTTTTTTGAGTCTGAGTGATTCACTTTATCAACATTGTGTGGTTACTGTCTTATATGTATGTTGATAAAGTCAGTATTTGCTTCTGAATTGACACTATAAAATACTGCCACTGTCAAAACAGCTCATAACTGAGTAGATGAGGTTACCTGTGATTATTATTCAATATGAGACATTGTAACCAATCTGATCATTGAGTGACTATGAGTGTCAAGGAATATGAAGATATATCATTTTAATTGATGGTGTGTTGTGTAAATCATTTCAAATATTGTCATAAATTGACTACACAGGGGAGTCACATCACAATGTGCTTTGATCTTGCTGCCCACCTGGCCTAAAGTTACATTAATTTCTATGGTCTCAGGCTTTCTTTTCAGTAAATATTCCTGTTCTTCATGCCCTTTTATTGTTTAATATTTTATCGTTTGTTTTCTGACCTGCTTATTTTTTTCCTGCCAATGGCCTTGCCACGAATGGTACACTGATTTCCATTGGATCACTTAATTTATGCACCACCACGCACAGCTAACAATTGGATGGGTAACTGCCCAGGTCTGCATTGTGCTGTTGGCAAGTGGGGAGCACTTGGTCCTTGTGAGGCCAACTGAGAAGCTACCTGATTGAGATGTGGCAGCTCCAGATCATGGAAATTAAGATTGTCCGGGAGAGAAGTGCGTTGTCCCCATGGCCCTCCATACTCGCATCCAATGACCCCTTAGAAGTGAGGATGACACCGAGGTCAGTCAGTACTGTTGGGCCTTCCAAGACCTTCTCAGATAGATATTTTTATTCTATTCCTCTCTCTCCTCTCCTCATCTGGCTACCACGTGTAAGGCACTTAGTTTTTCACTCTTATGACTCTTACATCATGTTTTTTGAGTACTCTTGCTTATTACCCTATCTTCTACCTTTAAGTTCTCTGGTTTTCAATTCTTGTCTGGTGCATGTACAAGCAATCTGTCTATTCTTCTCATATTGTCCAATAAATTTCCCCTGATCTATGTTTCTGGGCAGATTTTCCATAACTCTTCCCATTTACTAAACATCACCAATCTTTTTCATTTATCTCTATTGCTTTCCTTTGACCCCTTCTGCCAGAAGAAGGAGCCACTGGCTCCAAAAGCTTGAACATTTCCACATTTTTTTAATGTAATTTCTCTTGGTGCTACTTATAACATTTGCAATATTATGAAAATCTGATGGGATACTTGTGTATAATTTTTTTTGTTTTTCAGAGAATACATCATTGTAGTTAACTGCATCATATGAGGTTAGTTTTAATATTGTCTGCCAGGTTATAAAAACATACATCATACACTTAAGCTAGGAGAACATGCTGTGGTCTCCCTACCAAAAAATCATCGGTCCAGTCACTTATTTTGTTTTATGCTTGAAATCAACGTACTTTTGTAAATAAATGTGGTGTGGTATGAAGACAAATGCTTTCAAAAAATACTGAATCCATCTGATTATCTTGGATTATCTTCATCCATGACTTTCAGGATGTCATATGAGAAGAGCATGAGTTGCTTTTCACAGGATTTTTTTTTTAAATCCTAGTTGTTGGGCTCAGAGGAGATCATTCCATTCAAGACAATTCATTATGTTTGAGCTGCGAATATGTTCTATGATTCTACAACAGACGAATGTCAATGAGTTGGATCCTAGTTTTGTAGATTACTTCTGTTACCATACTTGTACATTGGTGTTGCCTGTGATGTCTTTCAATACTGGATGTCAATGGATGTAGGGTACACTGTGGGTAAAGTGGCAGATATCTCGACTAAAAATTCAGTACAGCATTTGACAGGAATTCTATCAGGCTCTGAGTTGTTTAATTTTAGTGATTTCAGTTGCTTTTAAACACTGATAACATAAATGTCTACATCACTCATCCTTGCTGCAGTGTGAGAATTAAACTGTGGCATTATTTGCATATCTTCATTTGTAAAGGGACATTTGAAAACAAAGTTCGGCACTTCTGCTTTTGCTTTCCCAACCTCAATTTTGCTGCCGGTGCCATCCAGGAGTGTCTGTATTCCTAGTTTGGTGTCTGTGAGAGCCTTTACATTCCTTTCAGTTTTGTGAGAAATCTTCCAGTAAGATTATTTACACTAGTTACACAGGCTTCACATATTACTCTCTTGACAGTCAAATGCATTTTATACAGCACTTTCCTCTCCATAGCCCTATGCTTTGTTTTACAACTATATGAGTACTTAATAATTAGAGTATGTTTAACACATCAGTAAACAGGTATTTAAATTACCAGTCAAAATGGATGTAGAAATTTTATGAATGTTTTATGAACTAAACAGATAATGCTAAGGATTTAAAAAACAACAATAAACCTTTGTCTTGTCTAACTGAAAGTGTAGATAAAATATAACTGAACAAATAATGTGGACAAGCTCCTAATTCGAACTGATACCTATGAGTCTCAAGGAAAAAAAATCGATTACAAAGAAACATAAAACTAATAAAAGAAGGACTACATAAAAACCTAATGAAATTTAAATAAAATTAAAATCTGAGGAGAGAAATTTTTGATAACATACCAAGAAAAGAATTTGTTGAATCTGTATATAAAGTCTGAAAAAAGCAAAAAATATTTTCAATGATGCCTCTTGTGGGCAAAGTTTCTAGATAAACTTGTTAGTGACAGACATTGAACAAAACTATTTATTATAACAATGGCCAGATATGTCCAGGAGAAAATAATTGGGTGAGTATCATCTAAGGTCAGTTCCATAGTAAGTTACTCAGAACTATTGAATATTTTTAAATGTAATGAGGGAAGATGAGTGAATATGATCCAGTGGAAATGAGGCTCAAAGAGAAGGGGGCAACCAGAAATATGAATCTTCTCTCAAAAGTAGTGATAAAGGGATGGAAAGAACAATATTAACAAATTCTGTAGATTTCAAGGGTACTGCTTTGGTAAAAACAATGATCATCCTGTTAGGAGTGACAACACTGAAAACATCGTTAGTCAAGAATAAAACTCCCAGGGATTAAAGTACTGACTCTGAATCAGAGGCAGCAAAGGACACACATACTACGTTTACAAAGCAGGTTGCCAGTACTTTCATTTTTTATTCAGTCTGTTACCCCTTTGAATTGCTACTAGTCCAGTGCTTCCTTGCACATGATCTTCAATTTAAAAACAAAATAGACAAATTCCTGCATCTTCCTTTCCATGAGTGATCCATTCCATTTTTTATGCCTTTCTCAAGTTATTCTGTAGCCCTTAGTCCCACTAGCAACACCCTCCTACAGTTTTTTTCAGTGTATGGCTGTATAGGATACTGGATCTCCTGATGGCTTACACTAACAATTTCATTGTCTCTTATGTGAACTTACCACTTTATTTTCCTTGATTCATGGGGTTGAATACATATGCTCTGATTCACTGCCTTTACTCACATCTAAAACTACTGACTATTTCTTCTCATTTATGTTTCTGTTAATTAATTTCCAGGATTCTGGAAGGCATGATGTCAGCAGCACTATGGTTTACCACATTATGCAATAAACTGAAGAGATTCATCCAAGTTGCAAATATTAATTTTCTTAATTATTTCATGACTAGTTTCAAGACTAAGCTTATTATCAAATCATCCACTAAGGTATGCAATAACATTCATTAGGACAACCACATGCCTATTCATTCCAGTTAAACTCATCTTGTAAATTAGTGCAGGTTTGAACTTCATTCACCAGGCAACTTCATTCACTAGGCGGTTCAGACCTTATTAATTGGCAAGATGTGTTTAGCTGGAATGGATACAAATGTGGCAGTCATAATGGATATTACTGCATAGCTTAATGGATGGTTTGATAATGTGCTTAGGCTCAAAACTAATCATGAAGTAATAAAGAAAATTAGTATTGCAACTTGGATGGTTCTCTGCAATTTATTGCATAATTTGGTCATGTTTATGTGTTTCTGCATTCAACAATTTATAAATAGTCTGTTAACTTTGTATTATTTAAGAAACATTATAGCTTTCACCTTCATCTATGTCTCTTGAGAAAAGAGTTTGCATTCTTCCCAGAGGCGTTGTTTCAAAAAAATACAGTGGGCTCTCCACCACTTTCTTGAACAACTTGTTGTGCAGTATTGTTGATGCTCTCAAAGACACCTAAAATATTAGCAATAGTTTGAGCACAACAGTAGACAACAAGTATTGTAAGTAAACATGTACTTAGATTAGAAATCTCAGTGGTACTTACTTTTGTAAACATGAACCCTCTCAGCAAGCTAGTTCCCAAAATAACTGCAATTGTTACTGCATAAACAAGCTGATACATGTGGTACTTTGGATTATCATTTAAGTTGTGACTGATGACTGTTACATTTCCCAAATTTATTGTCACATTCTGGAAATGATAAAAATGAAAATTCTGAGATCTGGTGTTACCAAAAGGGTGAATGTGATACCTTGAACAACACACATCTCTAGTACAGTAAGGACTAGTAATATTTTAGATTCTAAAAATATTTCACAACAGGCCAATTAATATTTACAGTCACTGCCTACAGTTTCTACATCACATATAACCTCTACTTATAATATTGTGCTCCTTTATTTGACTCGGTCTTGTTTGAAACTGTCCTTTACAGGGTCCTGGAAGTAGATATTTCTGAAATTCTGAGAGCCACTGAATCACGATTTAATTACCATTAACTGGTGATCTTTTTCTTGTTTGGGACCAGGTACTCACCCTGGCCAAACAGATCTACACTTGTCACATCCTATAGTCCCTCTAGATCACACTAAGATGAATGACTCGATGGTGCTTTAAACAACAATGCCAGCACATTTCCATCTCAATCATGTCTAATATGAGCTTATTCTTTTCATCCAATGATCTGAAGTCAGCAAACCACTAAAGTCACTCCATTCTACTCTCCCTCATTCATCATACATCTCATCCTAGCACGAAGAAAAGTAAGCAAGCTTACATGGTACTTAGGACCATGGTCACAGTTGCTTCATTAGGTAAGTGGTAACGAACACAATATGCATACAATAACTTATCACTTCTCAAAGAGGATGCTGGCAGCAGATGTATGAAACCCCTATGTTGCACAGGACCTATTCACACAGGGCAGGCAGCATGTAAAGGATCAAACATGTAACAGTACACAAGTAATAAAAGCTAATATCTTATTGTTACATATTACAGAATACTACTGTACAATACTATTGTGAATAGTACTGTTTGCTAATTATAACATATGTACTGGTTGTAGGGTATGAATTTAACAATGGTGTTTTCTTTTCTGTTTGTGCTTAAAGGAGCAGGGGGAAGTTACATATACTGCTGACCACTAAAAATGATGTGTAACGTATTTAGAAAATGCAATACCAAAAAGGCAAAGAATAGGAGCCAGAACAAATATGTTTACTAGAGAGTACAAGAAAATGCCACCAGTAGGGTGTCATTGGGTGTGGTAAGATATTGATGTGGAGCTCACACGAAGAAGCCATGAGGTGCCGCAATTCATTGGCAGTGAGCACATATGCATATGGTCACACACAAGGCCTCATAGGGTGGTGGCTGGATGTGCCAATGTGTAAGTGGCTACATGGCCTGCCGCAGAGTATAAAAGTGGAGGTGGTGGTGCCCAACAGAAGGCAAGACTTCTATGTAGGACAGACTCAGAGACTGCATGTCTAGTATTTGCTCTGGGTCTGCTCACATTCATATTTAGTCACATCTCCCTCCAGAGAAACATGATAGGAACTGTGCAATTTTATCAAGTCATTTATTCATCTTCAGCTCAGCCTGACCAATTTCCATAATTCTTTCAAAACATTCATTTGCCATCACCGCGTTCGCTAACTGGATGGACCTTCCTCAGCTTGCTATGACTTTAAGTGTCTAGACCACTCGTTACATGTGAAATACGAGTTTTATTTTATGTAGCCAGGTGTGAGATTGGATGGCCGTGAATAAGCGTGAAGTTGTTGTCGCACTATGAGTTATCAGAATAGTCACTCCTCCTTGTAAAATTGAACTTGCTCAGCCCTAGCACACACAAAGCAATGGAAAGGCTTTAAGGATCCCTTTGCATTATATGAACAACCCATACATAGGCCAGTGGCAGAGCCAGGAACTAGGACAGTAAAAGAGAGTTTGTCAACTGTTCTTGAGAAGGATGGCCCTTTCCAGCACCAAGGAATGGATGGCACCAGGAAAAGAAAGAGGAAGAGGTCAGGACAAATGCAGCACCAGATAGGGCCTGAGGGCCAAAGCATAGTGGCCAGATCACGCCCAGAGTCAATTTGGATATCCCAGAAGGTGGCCAGGAGTAACTGACAGTGATGTGAGACTGCAGATGAAACATAGATGGTGGAACAGGTTACAGACAGTGAGAGGGCATCTAGCAACAGTGGTGGCCGACAGACTGCCCAGAGAGTGTTTATCATGCACAGAGCGTGCATAGGAAAAGTAAAAGCTAGGAAAATGAAGTAAGAGTATAAGAAAGCCATTTCCTGGAAGGATATTAAGAGTCTGCCATGAAAACAGAAACAAGTTCATAGAATTGGAGTGCCAGGAAGGCACTAATAATTGCTTGACATTTCTCCTGGGCACTGGAGTGCAGATAAACCTAATTCAGGGAAATACTCTGGGAAACAGTGGAAGGTATAACCTGGATGAAAAAATCTGGTTCAGGGAATCACTAGTATGGTTGCAAGGATAAAGGGAACTGTAACCCTCAAATTATGGACAAGAATTGGCATGAAAGTGAGGCACTGCTTCCATGTAATTAGGGAAGATGTGGATCTTTCATTTCACATGGTGGTGAGCTGAGACTTCTCCAAGGAAAATGGAAGCATAATCAATTACGTCACCAGAAGTTTGTCGATCCACAGGGGATGGATTGAAATCCAGGCAGGTGAAAATTGAGCTCTGTACACTTGCTACTACAGTTGTGCAGGTACCGGAAAGAAAAGGCAATTTCAGAAAAGCTCAGATGCCGAGCAAAATTCACATAGAGAAACAAAGACTGAGTAACAGAGTAAGCTCGACACAGTACAGATCTTTCAAGAAAGACTTGAGTGCAAGTCGAGAAACATGTATAAAAGCAAGAGCAAATAGGGACAGAAAGCAAATGGTTGAAACACGACAGAGACATGCAACAGGTATTACTGGAGGGAACAAAAAGGGGTAAAGCAAAGCTGAATAAGACTAACAATAGAACCCTGAAAGGAATGGGTGTACTGAATACAAATAGAGGTGAACAGAGTCAAAGAGGCTATCATTCTGGAGCAGAGGATCACCAAGGGTCTGTTTCTTCTGAAGCATTAGCAATAGTAGAATTAGGAGAATTGCTAACAAGTGTGCTAAACACTACAGATTAGAGTGTGTCAGTAGAAAGCCCACTGTTGGAACCATAAGCTGTCCCAGAGAAGGCATTGTTGTGGTAATCATTCAGCATGAATTGTGTGAATAGAAACAAGCCACAGTTGAAAACGAGAGTAAGTATACTAAAAGAGAATATCCGAGTGAGTCATTTGCACACCACAGAGAAGGCAGCAATTTGAGCTACATAGCATGTAATGCAATGTTTTTAATTTACCAAGAGACAAATTATCTTATACAGATTATATAGTGCATGAAATTAAACCTAACAGAGGCAGAAGACAGGGTGATACTTATGCAACAATGCAGAGTACTGTAAGCACAAAAAGAGATGCTCCAGCAAGAAACTGGAAAGGTTTCAGAGGATGACATCACAGTACCAAGCAAAAGTGATTGGAATTTTCTGTTAATTATGATTCCAAAGAAAACGCTTGCAAGTAGAAAGCAAAAGTGGTGAATAGTTGTGGACTATGGGGGACTGATGAAATCTCCCTAAATTCATTACCAAGGACAGAAAAAATTCCTGATGGTCTAGGAAAGCCAAAGTACTTCTTGATCCTAGATTTAGTGAATGGTTTTTATTAGGTCATATTATATAGAACAAACCAAGAAAAAGTGGTTTTCAGTATGGTGTACAGACATTAAGAGTACAAATGAATGTGCATGTATCTTCAAACAACACTAAGTACATTTCAGAAGTTGATGAACTCTCTTTTGACAGGCTTACAAGGTGACAAGTTGTTCGTTTATTTGGATAATGTGATGATATTTGGCTGCTCCTTATAGAACCACAACGTTTAGCTGACAGAAATATTTGAAAGACTTAGACTCCACAATTTAAAGTTAAAGGTGGACAAGTGCAAAATTTTGCAACAACAAGTATACTAGTTGCCCATATTTTATCACCTGAGGGCTTGAGGCCAGACCCACAGAAAGTCAAAGTGACAATGGAGTATTCACAGCTTAAAACAACAAAGCAACTAAGGGGATATCTATGACTTGTGGTATACACAGGCATTTTATAAACAACATGAGTTATTAAAAAAGGAAATACCTTCCAGCTGGGATTCAAGCTGGAAAATGATTTTCTGTATCAGGAACAGGAGCTGATCAGCTCACTAATGTTGCAGTATTTGGACCTTGACAAGGGCTTTATAACTAACACAGATACTAGTGAGACAAATATAAGAGCAGTTTTGAGTCAGGGAAAAACTAGAAGCAAATTATCTTTCCCACATGCCTTGAGGATGCTGAATAAGGCAGAAAGAGGGTACAGTATGAATGGGAGGGAGATGTTAACCATCTTTTGGGCAGTATATTACTTAAGACTGCACATATTTGACAGGACGTTCCTGATATGTATTAACCAATTTGGGTAGGTGTCATCCTGATTGATGAAGTTTATGTCAAAGTTGCAGGAATAAGACCATCAAATGATGTTCAAAAATGGCAAACAAAATGAATTCGCTGATGCACATCTTGCGTATTTTTTTAGAAAACACGAAAAGATCGTAACTTCGCGAAGTCGCGCTTAGGCTTAAATTTTGTAAACGTGTTTGTTTCTTGTTTCACGGTAATTTAACTAATTTCTCGGTAACAAATAAGTAAAATACCGTAAATAGCGTATAACTTCATTGTTTTAATACTGATTTCAGAAAAACAGCGTAACTTTATATCAGAAACTTGCTTATATACATTTGTTTATAGGCCTAATTCTCGTACCGTTTTTGGAGAATCAAAGTTAAATTATCTCGTTTAACTGTCCTTTTTTCATTCCATCGAGTGAAATATAAAATAAATAGCGTATACCTTCATTGATCTCAGGTAAACAGCGGAATTTTAAATCAGAAACTTGCTTATATACATTTGTGAATAGGCTTAATTCTTGTAACGTCTTTTTTGATTTTCAGTAATTTAATTGATTTATTCTAGCTAAAGCATTATTTTTGCCATGAGTGAGAAGTGCCTGACTTGCCGTAGAATTGTTAGTTCCGGGATTTGGTGTGATGGATGCAGTAGTTTTTTTCACTGGGGGGACTGCAGTGGCGTGGGTGTCGGGAAAGTGGATCAGGCTCATCAGTGGTTATGTAGGATTTGCAGCAGAGATAGGAAGATAGTGGAACAGGAGGGGAAAATTGCTGCCCTTCAGGCTGAGCTAGATCAGGCTAGGGAAGATCTGGACAGGTTAAGGAGGGAGAAGGGCAAAGAGAGGTGGGAAGTGGCAACAGGTAGCAGAAGGAACAGGCCTAGAACTAAGTCTGACAGTTTTGTGATGAATGTCAATAATAAGTTTGACCTGTTGCTTCAGTTAGAAACTGATGAGCCTCAAGCAGAGGTAGGTGTAGACAGGACACAACAAACTTTCAATAGGAAATTGAAAAAGAATGTAGGAAAGGCATCGAAAAGGAAGAAAGTTTTGTTGTTAGGCAGTTCTCATGCCAGAGGTGTAGGCCAACTTCTGCAGGAGGAATTAGGACCAGAATACCAGGTCACAAATTTTTTCAAACCAAGTGCTAGTCTGGATCAGGTGACAGAGGATTTAGGTTCACTCTGTAAAGGATTTACCAGGGAAGACACCGTGGTTATTGTGGGAGGGCCAGGGAACAGCATCGACAGAGATCCTGGGTACAGCATAGAGTGTGACCTGGTAAAGATTGCGTCAGCATCGAGACACACCAATGTTGAATTTGTATCTGTCCTGAGACGCCATGACCGGCCTCATTTGAACTCTTCTGTTGGGAGAGTTAATTTGGAGTTGGAACGGCTGCTTGGGTCGGGTGCGGGGGCTCATATTGGTGTGGTTCCTGTTGATTCTATCAGTAGGTGGGACTATACCAGGCACGGCCTACATCTCAACAGGAAAGGGAAGGGGAAACTGGCTGGGGTAATAGCAGGAAATTTAAGGGGGGGAGGCACTGCCATGAATGGTAAAATACCAGTGGTTACAGGTGTTGGAGCAGCACCTTTTTTAGGATAGGTAAGACAGAAAGATGTCAAGTTCTACGAGAGGTCAGGATTGAAACAAATCTTCAGTTTAGGAAAGAAATTAAACAGCTCAATTATATCACATTGGATCACCAATCACAGCTGTCAATTATAAATTTTCACCAATCACCAGAAATTTTATCTCCACCAAGTTGTATCTCAGTCCTAGGTAATTGCATTGATGAATTAAAGTCACCCAACCCAGTTGACATAATCTGCCTCTCTGAACACCATGTGACCACTGGTATAGCAACTAGGCCTAAGCACAATGAGAAACTCAGACAGGAGAGTACTGCAAATGTTAGAATAAGGAAAGGTTCACATAAAAGTATAACTAAAAATAATGTAAGTATATTTCATCAAAATATTGGGAGTTTAAAGAATAAAATAGATGAGCTTCTGGTTTGTTTAGAAGATTTAGAAGCTGAGGATGAAATAGATATACTATGCCTGTCTGAGCATCACATTGTTACTGATATGGATAAGGTAAATGTAAGTGGATATAAACTCTCTGCACATGTAATGAGAGAAAATATGGAGAAAGGAGGAGTTGCCATATATGTCAAAAGTTATCACTGTGCAAAAAGTATAGAAACAAAAAAGTTTTGTGTAGAGAAACATATAGAAGCATGTGCCTGTGAGCTTAAATTAAATAAAGGCACATTTATAATTGTAACTTTATATAGGTCCCCATCAGGAAATTTTCATCTATTTCTGAAAAATTTGGACTCCTTGTTGTGCTATCTGTCAGACAGGGGGAAGCAAATTATTATTTGTGGGGACTTCAATGTAGATTCTCTGAAAGAGGGTAATAGGAAAAATGACCTTGAAGTATTACTTGGTTCTTTCAATTTGACACCCGTTATTGATTTTCCTACTCGGGTGGTAAAGGATAGCAGCTCACTGATAGATAACTTCTTTATAGACCAAGATAAGTTTAACCAGATAAATGCTCAGCCTGTTGAGAATGGTCTTTCTGATCATGGTGCACAGCTAGTTACAATATATGACATAGCTCCATTCAGCAATACTAAACAGTCCTCCAAAGTAGTACGTTCAGTCAACGATATAACAATTGCAAATTTCAGGGAAAGCCTACAGCAGTTAGACTGGGATGAGGTGTACCGTGAACCTGATGCCAATTTAAAATATAATTTATTTCATGACATTTTTGTAAATGCATTTGAAAACTGCTTCCCCAAGAAAATAGTTAAATATACTCGTAAGAAACCTTGTAACAAACCATGGCTTACTAAGGGTATAAAAATATCTTGTAACCGGAAAAGGGAAATGTATCTGACAGCAAGAAAGAGTAGTGACCCAGAAACTATCAAACATTATAAAAACTACTGTGTTATATTAAGAAAAGTTATTAAAAAATCCAGAAGTATGTGTATCATGTCTGAAATCAGCAACTCTGATAATAAAATTAAAACAATTTGGAATATTATTAAAAGAGAAACAGGTCAACCAAGAGCACAGGAAGACAGTATTACCATCAAATTGAATGAAAACTTTACGAACAAAAAGTCAGACGTTGAAAATATTTTTAATAATCATTTTCTAAATGTTGTGGATATAGTTGGATCAAGGTCTTCATTAGAAGATGCTAGGCTGTTAATGGAAGAGGCCATACCTATGCAATTTGATACAATTGAAATCTCACCCACTTCTCCCTATGAAATTAGGAAAATAATAAACTTGCTTAAAAGCAAAAACTCACATGGAATTGATGGCATTTCCAGCAAAATACTAAAAGCTTGTTCTCAACAGATAAGTAAGATTCTCAGCCACCTGTGTAATAGCTCTCTGGAACAGGGCATTTTCCCTGATAGACTGAAATATGCTATTGTTATACCTTTGCATAAAAAGGGGGATAGATCTGATGTCAACAATTACCGTCCAATCTCCCTTCTAACAGCTTTATCCAAAATTTTTGAGAAAGTAATGTATTCAAGAGTAGCTTCACATATCTGTAACAATGAAGTACTAACAAAATGTCAGTTTGGTTTCCAGAAAGGTCTTTCAACAGAAAATGCCATATATGCCTTCACCAATCAAATTTTGAATGATCTGAATAACCGAACACCACCCATTGGGATTTTTTGTGATCTCTCAAAGGCTTTTGATTGTGTAAATCATGAAATTCTGCTAGACAAGCTCAAGTATTGTGGCATGAGTGGGACAGTGCACAAATGGTTTAATTCGTACCTAACTGGTAGAGTGCAGAAAGTTGAAATAAGTAGTTCTCATACTATGCAAAGATCAGCACATTCCTCAAACTGGGGAACTATCAAGAATGGGGTTCCACAAGGGTCAGTCTTGGGTCCTTTGTTGTTCTTAATATATATTAATGACTTGCCATTCTATATTCATGAAGAGGCAAAGTTAGTTCTCTTTGCTGATGATACAAGTATAGTAATCACACCTGACAAACAAGAATTAACTGATGAAATTGTCAATAGTGTCTTTCAGAAAATTACTAAGTGGTTCCTTGTAAACGGACTCTCACTGAATTTTGATAAGACACAGTACATACAGTTCCGTACAGTGAATGGTATGACGCCATTAATAAATATAGACCTTAATCAGAAGCATATAGCTAAGGTAGAATACTCCAAATTTTTAGGTGTGTCCATTGACGAGAGATTAAATTGGAAGAAACACATTGATGATCTGCTGAAACGTTTGAGTTCAGCTACTTATGCAATAAGGGTCATTGCAAATTTTGGTGATAAACATCTTAGTAAATTAGCTTACTACGCCTATTTTCACTCGTTGATTTCATATGGCATCATATTTTGGGGTAATTCATCACTGTGGAAGAAAGTATTTATTGCACAAAAGCGTGTAATCAGAATAATAGCTGGAGTCCACCCAAGAACATCCTGCAGACATTTATTTAAGGATCTAGGGATATTCACAGTAGCTTCTCAGTATATATACTCTCTTATGAAATTTGTTATTAACAACCAAACCCAATTCAAAAGTAATAGCAGTGTGCATAACTACAATACTAGGAGAAAGGATGATCTTCACTATTCAAGATTAAATCTAACTTTGGCACAGAAAGGGGTGAATTATACTGGCACTAAAGTCTTTGGTCACTTACCAAATAGTATCAAAAGTCTGACAGACGACCAACAAGTATTTAAGAAGAAATTAAAAGAATTTCTGAATGACAACTCCTTCTACTCCATAGAGGAATTTTTAGATATAAAAAAAAAAAAAAAAAAAAAAAAAAAAAAAAAAAAAAAAAAAAAAAAAAGCAGGCGACAGGCGGCATCACCGAGGACACAGAAAAATGAGACAGCTGAGCTGAAAACAGTAATAGATTATATTAAAAATTGTGAAAGCTGTGTCAAAGATATAGAAGAGTATATCTGGAAATGTGAGACATCTTACGTGAGCATGGTAGAAGAAATAAATCAACATGAAAAAGCTGCAAAATTAAAACAGTTTCACGTATCTCCCACTGGAGGACAACATGGCATAGAAAGAATCTATCAGTGAATAAAAAAAAGTACTGAGCATTAAGTGATATGAAGAAGGATATAGAAGAATATATTTTAGAGATGATAAAGACGCATGAACACGTTTTCAAAATGTGTGATGCTGATGTAGTGCTTCCATTAAAGCACACAAACCAAGGAAATAAGTACATCCTTATGTTTCAGCATGCAATGACCAAGTTTATGGTAGCCAAGCCTATTGAACAGCAGAATGTAAGGATAAGAAGTGAGCAGTTACAATGTAAAATAGTATATAAGAGCCTTGCAATATGCAAGCAAGTACTTATACTTTTGTTCACATATGACCATGAGAGGTATGACACTAAGAGGCTGCAACCAGTTTAAGAAATTCTGAAGAACTGCATTCAGAAGCTAATAAGTTTGAATGAAACTCTGTGGACACCATTAAGTAATAATAAATGGCTCTTTGTTGTCCCAGTGGACTAGGGCATTACCATTGTCTGTCACGAACAAAGACCCACCGATGTCATGCACTGATGTACAGGAATTCTAAATTATTACTAAATGTCATGCATATAAGGCTCAAATGATGATCAAATCCAAGCAAATAATACAAGTAAACGTTTATAGTGTCAAGTGCAATTATGTAGTTTACAAAAACTACATTTCAAGAGAAATAAATAAACAGAGAGAGATACATATGGAGGTTGGTACAGGAAAGAGGGGGGTGGGGTGGGCGCAAGTGACTTAAAATTAACACTCATGAGGTAGTTGCAGATACCAAAATTTTCAATAATTAGAGGCCAATACACCAAATGAAAAGGTAAGCAGTATTCAGAAGTTATTTCCTTTAGAAATCAAGAAGAGAGCCGAAAAAAAGTGTAGACAGCTGGATATGTTGATTCAAGAAAGAGGGAAAAAGTGCCACGGCAAGAATGGAAAGAAAGTCACGAAATTTTCCTTAAATATTTACAGTACTTTTCACAATATCTAAATAAAATATAACTTACCCCACTTCCTTCCTTGATCCACAAAGCAAGCCACCATGTGCTAAATGCTGTGCTGCCCACATTTAATAAAAAACACAATGAAACTATGAGTGTAATGAAATAGCCTCCTGCTGCAGAAATGTATGACTGGTAAGTATAAAAACGAATATTTCCTTTTGTAATTTCTTCCTTTTCCACGATTTTTTGTCCTGAAACCAAGAATAATACAATGACATGGTACTGGAACAAAACAACTGCAAAAAGTCAAAAGTGGAGCAGCAATACTATGATAGATAATACCAAATGATAGAAGCAATAGTCACATTACAAAGGTTTGTGTTAATCAGAAACCAGATTTATAAAGTGCAGCCTGAGCTAGAAGATCTGAACAACCTTTTCTACAGAGTCAGTTGTCATGTGACACACTTTTTTATTTCCAGAGAAGCAGCTATAATGACAGGACAAAGAATTTAATAACTACCACCTAATTGTACATTCTATCCTATCATAACAACATTCATTTGTATTTAACATTTGGAGCTCAGCAACAACAGTTATGAAAACTGTATGTATTTATCTTTTATGGAGTTAACTGAATGTAATGTATTTGATAATAATATAATGACCCAGCATTATTTCCAGATACTATTAATTTATTCAACAAATATCTTATGTTTTGGTAACTGAAGACTTCTGGCAGAAAAGTCAAAAGTGGAGCAGCAATACTAAGATAGATAATACCAAACGATAGAAGCAATAGTCACATTACAAAGGTTTGTGTTAATCAGCAACTAGATTTATAAAGTGCAGCCTGAGCTAGAAGATCTGAACAACCGTTCTACAGAGTCAGTTGTCATGTGACACCCTTTTTTATTTCCAGGGAAGCAGCTATAATGAAAGGACAAAGAAGCTTCAGCTAATTGTGTAAAGTGTATTAGCCTCAATGTGAATATGGAAATAGATACAACAATATATGCAATGACAGATACATTCTTCCAAGAATTCAAAGAAAAAAAAATCAATCATCATTGTGTCATTTAATATTATGACTAAGACACAAACTGACAATGAAACAGACAGCATCTGTGAGACCAGGAAGTAATATGATGTCTGGAACACAATGAAAATCTTCGAGTCATGGGAGGCCACAATATTATAAGAGGAAAAGGAAAGAATAGAGAATTATCAAATATATGTTAGCTACAAAGTGAGATAAACACCTAACTACAAGGACTAAACTTTCCATTAACCAAAGACCATAATCGCTAAAATAATATATTGAAAAAAGGTCTCTTGATATCACATGACAGGAACAGTGCTGTATGTTTCAAATGTACATGGTATTACATGTAACTTTTGTTTCTGTGTGGGAACTGTTGATTGTCTCAAAGTATCCAGAAGTTTGAATACTCCATTCTACGATTACCCATGCAACAATTTATACATGTCCCACAAGGCTAAGTGTGAGGTTCACAGTGACTCTCTATATATTTTTTCCTCAGAATAGATTGCTGTGTAGCCTGAAGTAAATGTTGCATTGTCCACAATCCGCTTAATTTTTGCAATATGGGAGATGGAATTGATTTTAGGTTGGAGGGGAAATCCAGCTTTCATATTGTTTATGGAAGGAATACATAAATAATCTTAATAAGAAATGACAGGACAAAATTTTGAACATGATATAGTTGACTGTGGGTACAGCATTTTGCAAACCGACCATCTCTTTAGGTTGAAAAGAAAAGTCATTATACTGAAATCACACCTAATTCACAAAATGTGTATTGCATGCTTACATTTTGAATCTAAAATTTCTTATTTCAGTGTAATTATTATAATGTGAATGACAAGCATATAAGACAATCTCTCACATTTAAGAAGAATGTTGAATACAGCAAAAGTGATCATACCATGACTGTTTTCACAGCCACTGTTTAGGCACTTGGTAACATGCATAGTTTTCAATGTTTATTTATTTATTTACTCACCAAATTTTCCATGGTGTTTGGCAGAACAAAACAATATTAAATAAGGAACACTTCCTACTGTTCTGCAAAATTCTGCAGGCACTTTGTGGCATTATGGGACAATTTTTTTATGTCATGGGTTGAGACATTACATACTTTACAGAATGCTGATTAAAACTATTATAAACAAAAGGAACTAAAGAATGCATAAAACACAGTAAAAAGTATTCACAAAGTATATGAATAAATTATACATTACAGTGAAAAGTTCTCAGCTACTGCAAAGAACTCCAGTACAGAATAGAAGGCATGTGCCACTAGGAAGCCTTTCAACCTGGATTTGAAGACTTGGGATTTATCACTCAATTTTTTCAGTTTTGCTGGAAGCCTGTTGACAATGAAACCTGCTGAAGAATTCACATCTTAGCAAAGTGTTATGTCAGTACAAACTGTTTTTCTGTCCACTGTTCACTGATCAAATGCTGCAGTTTCTTCTGAATGAGTCTATATTGTCAACAACAAATCCCATGATGGAGTATACAAACGGGGATGGCAAAGTTATAATTCCACACTGATGAGAGCAGTAACTGTCACTTCCAAAAGAAATTCATTTCATTTCATTTCTAAATTAAATTCTTAAAGAGACAGACCAGCAAAATAAACATACCAACAGTTGACAACTCATTGTATAACTGATGGCTTGACTGGCTGATATGCATGATTGATTAGCTTATCTACTATCTACTATCTACTAAGCTGATATTTGCTAAGCTTATAGATGAAGTCTTTCTCAAGAGAACTACAGAATACACATACACACACACCTGCATGGCCACATTGTCCCCGATGACTATATTACACTCAGTCATGTACCTCAACTGGGGTGATGGTTGTATTGGGTGGTGTAGATGATGAAAGAAAGGAGGCAAGGAGAAGGGTGGAAAGTTGGAGGGAATGGGAGTTAATGGAATGATAAGAGGGGCAGAAACTTCAGAAGATGGGAATGTGGCATATGTGAGTTTGAAGTGTGAGACTACAGAGAGGAGCATGTTTGTGCAAGAAGTGAAGTGGAGCATGGACCAGGTATGTAGATGGGTGTCAGGCACAACATAGGCTGATGAGGCCCAGAAGATTTAGAGATCAAAGGCTCTATTGTAACGATAATTTCCATATACACAGTTCAGAGAAAAGCATGTACAGTGTGTATGTGGAGGAAGGGGAAAATGTATCTGGAAAATCTCTGATTGAACAAATCAAATAAAGTGGAGGAATGTCTAAGAAGAAAGCCCATGAATCATTCATGAAGTCTAATGTTAAGCAAGTTACGAATTTTCATCTACATCTACATCTACATCTACATTTATACTCCGCAAGCCACCCAACGTGTGTGGCGGAGGGCACTTTACGTGCCACTGTCATTATCTCCCTTTCCTGTTCCAGTCGCGTATGGTTCGCGGGAAGAACGACTGTCTGAAAGCCTCTGTGCGCGCTCTAATCTCTCTAATTTTACATTCGTGATCTCCTCGGGAGGTATAAGTAGGGGGAAGCAATATATTCGATACCTCATCCAGAAACGCACCCTCTCGAAACCTGGCGAGCAAGCTACACCGCGATGCAGAGCGCCTCTCTTGCAGAGTCTGCCACTTGAGTTTGTTAAACATCTCCGTAACGCTCCAAATAACCCTGTGACGAAACGCGCCGCTCTCCTTTGGATCTTCTCTATCTCCTCCGTCAACCCGATCTGGTACGGATCCCACACTGATGAGCAATACTCAAGTATAGGTCGAACGAGTGTTTTGTAAGCCACCTCCTTTGTTGATGGACTACATTTTCTAAGGACTCTCCCTATGAATCTCAACCTGGTACCCGCCTTACCAACAATTAATTTTATATGATCATTCCACTTCAAATCGTTCCGCACGCATACTCCCAGATATTTTACAGAAGTAACTGCTACCAGTGTTTGTTCCGCTATCATATAATCATACAATAAAGGATCCTTCTTTCTATGTATTCGCAATACATTACATTTGTCTATGTTAAGGGTCAGTTGCCACTCCCAGCACCAAGTGCCTATCCGCTGCAGATCTTCCTGCATTTCGCTACAATTTTCTAATGCTGCAACTTCTCTGTATACTACAGCATCATCCGCGAAAAGCCGCATGGAACTTCCGACACTATCTACTAGGTCATTTATATATATTGTGAAAAGCAATGGTCCCATAACACTCCCCTGTGGCACGCCAGAGGTTACTTTAATGTCTGTAGACGTCTCTCCGTTGATAACAACATGCTGTGTTCTGTTTGCTAAAAACTCTTCAATCCAGCCACACAGCTGGTCTGATATTCCGTAGGCTCTTACTTTGTTTATCAGGCGACAGTGCGGAACTGTATCGAACGCCTTCCGGAAGTCAAGAAAAATAGCATCTACCTGGGAGCCTGTATCTAATATTTTCTGGGTCTCATGAACAAATAAAGCGAGTTGGGTTTCACACGATCGCTGTTTCCGGAATCCATGTTGATTCCTACATAGTAGATTCTGAGTTTCCAAAAACGACATGATACTCGAGCAAAACACATGTTCTAAAATTCTACAACAGATCGACGTCAGAGATATAGGTCTATAGTTTTGCGCATCTGCTCGACGACCCTTCTTGAAGACTGGGACTACCTGTGCTCTTTTCCAATCATTTGGAACCTTCTGTTCCTCTAGAGACTTGCGGTACACGGCTGTTAGAAGGGGGGCAAGTTCTTTCGCGTACTCTGTGTAGAATCGAATTGGTATCCCGTCAGGTCCAGTGGACTTTCCTCTGTTGAGTGATTCCAGTTGCATTTCTATTCCTTGGACACTTATTTCGATGTCAGCCATTTTTTCGTTTGTGCGAGGATTTAGAGAAGGAACTGCAGTGCGGTCTTCCTCTGTGAAACAGCTTTGGAAAAAGGTGTTTAGTATTTCAGCTTTACGCTTGTCATCCTCTGTTTCAATGCCATCATCATCCCGGAGTGTCTGGACATGATGTTTCGAGCCACTTACTGATTTAACGTAAGACCAGAACTTCCTAGGATTTTCTGTCAAGTCGGTACCTAGTATTTTACTTTCGAATTCACTGAACGCTTCACGCATAGCCCTCCTTACGCTAACTTTGACATCGTTTAGCTTCTGTTTGTCTGAGAGGTTTTGGCTGCGTTTAAACTTGGAGTGAAGCTCTCTTTGCTTTCGCAGTAGTTTCCTAACTTTGTTGTTGTACCACGGTGGGTTTTTCCCGTCCCTCACAGTTTTACTCGGCACGTACCTGTCTAAAACGCATTTTGCGATTGCCTTGAACTTTTTCCATAAACACTCAACATTGTCAGTGTCGGAACAGAAATTTTCGTTTTGATCTGTTAGGTAGTCTGAAATCTGCCTTCTATTACTCTTGCTAAACAGATAAACCTTCCTCCCTTTTTTTATATTCCTATTCCCACAGAAGAAGGCAGATAACTTACACTGAGCATTCTGCCTTGGAAGACGACTCCAAATACTGATACAAATCATGTTAGCGGAGTGAAAAAATCAGTTTCTTTTATTTTTATTACACCAGATTTTTGTTTCAGTTCAACAAAATATGCGAATCACACTCCTATCAAACAATATGCATGAAAATTTGTTCACAGAGACATCTAAACTGTGAGCACTGGTAAAAGTCGATGGACATGTTGCATCAGTGTTGCCAATTACACATAACATATCCCTTAAAACACTGGAAAATCCAGGATTGGATGTAGCAATATATTGAAAAGGATAATTGCTGCTCACAATATAGCAGAGATGCTGAGTCACAGAAAGGCACAACAAAAAGACTGTCAGAAAGTTAGCTTTTGGCCAATAAGGCCTTTGTCAAAAGTAGACAACATACATACACGCATACACTCACGAAAATGCAACTCACACACACATAAACACAGTCTCTGGCAGCTGGAGCCAGCTGAGTCTGTGTGAGAGTGTGTACGTGTCTGTACATTGTCTACTTTTGACAAAGGCCTTATTGGCTAAAAGCTAACTTTCTAACAGTCTTTTTGTTGTGCCTTTCTGCGACTCAGCATTTCCGCTATACCATGAGTAGCGACTATCTTTTTCATTACGTTGTAACATATTGCTTAATGTTTATTTATTTGTAATCTGCATTTCAGAGTACCATAGAAATATCTAGAACTGACCTGGGGGACCTATATTCAACCAGTGTGTACCCTTTCTAAATTTGTGTATTTATGCCAATACAGTTAGCTACTCCTGGCTTCTGGTTGACTGATAAGATCTCTCCTTTGATCTCACAAACTGGCATGGAACATATAGTGTGTCCTTGATGTTTTGAAGCCATTGTTACCAATGGGATAGATAGTAAAAAAACGTTCCGTGTCTAATTTTTGTCAATTTAGCCTTCTTAAGCTGTGCTTAAATACAGAATAATTGTATTTATATAATCATGATTTTCAACTTAGCAAAACAACAATAATTTTTTTTTCCATTTTACTGAGACTTGCCACAAACTGAATTAGTATCCCAGGACAGATTCACCCAGGCATCTGACAAAGCAGAAAAGCTGACTGATTATGGCAAGATTTCATCCTGCCACAAAAACCTTTGTTGTCTTGCTGCAAATTCTATACTTTTGTTGTCAGTCTTCTCTGAAATGTGGTACATGACAAACATGTCTTCCAAATATCCACATTTTGAAAAGCAGCTGAAGTTATGAAGTCAAATGCATTATCAATTAGAAATGCTGCAAACAAAGATGAAATGCCATGAATTACCTTGTGTGATCACATAATGAACACGGAACAGAAACTGAATTTAATGTAGAGGGAAAAACATCATTGCAGAACACCCAATGGTTGTTTTAGGGCACAGATTTTCATTCCTGAAATTTGACATTTGGTTTTCAGTACAACACTATCTTGACAAAAACCGATGAAATGTAAAAGTGTTTGAGAACAATTTGCTTGGAGAAGAGTGGGTGGACAGTTTCATTCATTGAAATGTCATGCTGGCAACGAAAACTTCAGGAAACATCACTACCAGGAGAGTAAATGTACCTTAGTTTTACACAGTGACATAATTGATTTTATGTTGTTTCATGTTTCATGAATGAATTTTTATTTTCTTTGTTCAAAATTATTATTATTTTATTACCCATGTTTCAGGTTGATATTGACATGGTTAAGAACTACTTCGCAAACCTTCAAAAGAGTCTAGAGGGCATCAGCAATTCTAACATCCTACAGTACAATGAATCCAGTCTAGATGATGGAAAAGTCTGAATTTACAAATGAGGAACCAGGTCTCTGGGAAATATAATGAACTCTTCTAAATCAGTAGCCAGAATATTTGTTGTTACAGCCAATGGTGAACTCCTGCCTGCATGTGATGTTTATAAATGTAAACATATGTGGCATACTTGGACACAAGGAGCACCTGCATGAACCAAATATAACAGGCCAAAGTCTGGATGGTTTGATGAAGCCATATTCAAAGATTGGCTACAGACTATTGTAATACTTTTGGCCAGGTGTGAAACTAGTGCTGTGTGACAGTGTGCCTTCCCATTTTTCATTAAGTGTGCTGAAAATGTGTAAGGAGCACATAATTAAATTCATCTGTCTCCCTATGAATGCCACACACTTGCTACAACCTCAAGACATGGCATTTCACAAGCTTACAATGGCATGGCTATCAGTATTGACAAAATGGCACCAGGAAGCAGACAGAAGACTGACTTCAATTCCAAAGAGCACTTTCCCTACTCTTCTTAGTGAGTTGATGGAGACCACTAATCCTAATGCAGCTGCCAACTTTAAGCATGGATTCTAGACCTGTGGCATTTCTCTATTCAATCCACAAAAAATCCTTAATATGATATTGTCATCACAATGTTGTATGGCAGAATCTCCAGAATTTCAGCCCACACTGGCTGTGGTGGGAGAAGTATGAAAGTGCTCCAGGACATGAGATACGAAAAATAATCACGTACCAGAAAAAGAAACTGAGCCAGGAAAAAGTTTTGCCAGTGCCAATCTGATGGTGGAACATCTCAGACAAATGAATAAATGTTTCATCCCATGTCAACTGAGAAATAAAGAAAAAGAGAAGTCATGAAAACTAACATGGAAAGGAAGCAGTCAGTGTCCAAGGATTTCATTGATTGTGATGAAGATGGGCAGTATTCCATTAAAGGTTCATCAGATGAATAGGGTGAAGAGTAAGATAATAATGGTGACAATTTCTATGATCCTAAACCAGGGGATCGGCTTTTAGTGAAGTTTCCAGCTAAAAAGCAAAAACCATTAAGTTTTATTTTGGTTGAATTGAGGAACTGTTCACAGGGGAAGGACTTGATGTTTGTTTGAAACTCTGGCAGATTCCAGTTCAGATATCCTGAGTCAAAAGATTTGAGTCTTACAGAATCTGAAAAAATATAAAGAAAACTAAGTGCTACTGTTTTTATGAAGGAAAGGGGAGTTTTAAAATGTGCTGTAAATTTCCAGGGCTATGATATTAATTTGGAAGTGACAGAGATGTAAGCCGGCCGAAGTGGCCGAGCGGTTCTAGGCGCTACAGTTTGGAACCGCGCGACCGCTACGGTCGCAGGTTCGAATCCTGCCTCGGGCATGTATGTGTGTGATGTCCTTAGGTTAGTTAGGTTTAAGTAATTCTAAGTTCTAAGGGACTGATGACCTCAGAAGTTAAGTCCCACAGTGCTCAGAGCCACAGAGATGTAAAATACATTTACTATATTTTTCAAGGCTATTTTATTAATTAGTTCATTAATAACTGTGCTACTATTGTGTATAGGTTGACATAATTTTAAGTCTGATGCATGAGCATGAACATGTATAAGTACATGATTAACAAAATATATTAAAGTCCTCATATATGGATCCTAAAATTCCTTTTAAAAAATTAAGTAAATACAAATAAATAACAAAATAATCCAATAGGGAGGATGATATCAACCAGAATGTGTTACAATGTTCATTTGTGTGTACTTTTAATATGGTGGTTGACATAGCACCGAGTGCTGGGTTTGAGTTGACCGACACTTATATGTGTCTTCCTCAACGACTGTGGACATTAATAAAATTAAAATAACATGAAACAATCCCTTAGCAATGAGCTATGAGATACTATTTTCAGTGAAAATGGAGATTGCTTTGTCTGTGGAGCAGCGCAAAAAATACGAAAAAAAGTGGCGGTCTCTAAATGGGTTGACAATATTGGTTTACACAAATTTCACTGTAAGGATCATATTTTATAAAGATTTATACAATGTGGATTCACCTTGAATATTTCGTGGAGTATGGTGTTCTCCTTTCATGTCCATTCCAGACATATCAGAGTTAAGGTAACTGACATCATTCAAACCAGCTTCCACTGCTTCTTTCAACCTGGAAAAAATAAAAATAAAGTTGAAGAACACTACATTTAAATAAAATTATAAGTCAAGAGAAATTTTCCTTTCAAAATATTCTATAGAATAATGTTTATACGTTCATGGTTGTAAGCGCTACATGACATGCAGCTGGGGGATGAAGAAAAATATTGCAACAAGGTTTACTTATTACCGCAGTTTTGTAGAGGATGTTTACTGATCTTTTCCACTGAAAATATATGGAATACAGAACTGTTAATATGTATTTGCATGTGCTTTGAATTACTTTAGCTTCATTACATATATGAAAAACTATAATTCTAATAAGCAAAACATTATGCATTGGAAAACTGCCTCTTTAGGTTATTAACTCCATCAAATGTATGCAAAAAATAAAAAAAATTGAGAACTGCAAATAAGGAGTGAATTTCATGTTATAGTCGATTCTCTGCTGAAAAATATGATAGTCCTGAACTACACAATAAACGTTCATCCAGGAATCAGGGCATCTCAGTTGAACAAACATTTTGAGTTTGCAAGATGGTTCAGCAAATGAATCTACTAAGACCAATAAGGGAATCATCATCCATGTTGGTATCAATTCTCTTCAAACTAGCAGTGAATAGAAAATTGTAAAAGAAATGAAAAACTTAGTTTTATCCACCAAAAGCCTCTACAACACATCAAAAACTGTGCAATAATGATGATGCCTTCAGCTGTGGGTATTAGTTTTTATTTACTTACAACTGGTTTTGCTGGTACAAGTCACCATCTTCAGGACCCTCTACAACGTACGGTGCAAGGGCGCTCATATGACACTTTGGGGGGGGGGGGGGGGGGGAACAAGACTTGGGGATATGGAATATTTTTAATTCTTTGAAAGACAAATGACGACTTGTGAGTAGCCATAATGAAGTTCTTGTGCAACACTGCGTTTAAATCATCTTCTTGAAAGAAAAACATCTGAATACACTATATTTCTTCTGTTCTTGGAGAGTGGGGGATTGGGGGGGGGAGGGAGGGGGGGGGGAGGATGGAGGTTATGGTCCAGGGTCTGGTTCCCTTTCCTCCAGGCACTGGTGTCCTTGGTATGGTGATCATGTTTTCAACACAAGATTACCATTACACTTCTAGAAAGGTCCATAACCACTGGCGTCTGTGAAAATGAAATGTGGAGTCGTGGTTTATTCATCTCATTACATACATTTGCAATGCATTTGGTTTGTGTGTAGGAGACATGTCAAAAATTTACAATATGGTTACAATGTTTTTACACCAATAAATAGTGACATAACACTAAATTTTTTTTTTTTTTTTTATTTTTTTTTTTTTTTTGGATATGTAACATAATGTATTCAGCTCAAATTTTTAGTTTGTACTGCATGAATTCATCCACTGAATAACAGCATTTCAATATCAGTGCATCTGACAGATATCTTTTAAATGGACCTACATTCATCCATATTAACTTGCCCCCTTTTAATTTATTATAAATTAATTATAAATTTTCATTCCGTGTATTGAGGTCTCTTGACATACAGTTTGGGGTGGTGGGTGGGAAACAAAATTTTCTTTGTTCTTTGTATCATGTGAGTAAACAGAATGATTTCCCTCAAATAAAAGATAATAATCTAGGCTGAAGTGGTGTCAACAGTGACTAGTAGGAATCCAGGATGTAAAAGACTCTGGATATTTCAGAGTCAGTGAAGAAAGTGGTTGGTAGTTTTGAATTGGGAGGGTAAATAGCAGGCAACAGGTGTTGATCAATGAGAGCCAAAACTCTTTCAGTGGGAGCACAATGATCTGCTACAAGGGGGCCTCCAGGATTGTTGGATGGTGGATTTTGTGGAGGATGTAGAAAGTGGGCGAGTGGGGAGTCATAGGGGTGAGGAAGGAAATTGATTCAAGAGAGAGGTTCTGGGAAGGGCCTAAGGCTTTAAGATTGGACTGAAGGTCCCAGACACCACCTCCACAAGTTACCCAACATGCTGACAACCTACTGCAGCCTCAGGGCACCACTATCGAACTTCTATGCTACCCATGGTGTTGCTCCTCCTCAACTTCATAGCACCCAAACTCTGCCTAGCTGACATTTTCAACTTGTCACATCCCCCAAAATTCCCTACCAGCACTCCACCAAATCCAATTTATTCTCATAACAATATTATTAACCTTTTCACCAAAACCCTCAGCCCCACAGAAGTTTCAGCCCTAGCTAAAGGCCTCACCTTCAGCCCTACAATCCCTGCTTAAAGCCTTCGGTCCACCCCTTTACCTCCTGGATCCCTACTAGTCACTGTTGACACCACATCCCAGTACACCAAAATCCCTCAAACCCTTGACCTTACTGAAAGTGAACAGCACCTTTCCCAATGTCTTTCAGACATTTCTGTCTCTTTCCTCATATGCCTTAATAGTCTCATCCTAACACAAAATTGTTTCTCCTTTGAAGGAAGAGTAAATAAACAAGTCTGTGGCACAGACATGGACATCTGTGTGGCACCTTCCTATGCAAACCTGTTTATGGGGCACCTAGAGAAAACCTTCCTTGCCTCCCAAAATCCCAAATCCCCTCCCCGGTTCAGTGGCAATGTCTTCAAGATCTGAACCCAAGGTCAGGGCACCGTATCCTCATTCCTTTACAACGTGAACACCTTCTGTCCCATCCATTTCATCTGGTCTTACTTAAAGCAGTGTGCAAACTTCCTGGCTATTGACCACCTGCTCAAAAGAGAAAAAAATTGAATTGAGAGATAGTGAAGAAGATTTCAGTGTGTTTCTCTAAGAAGAACTATTCCGAGATCACTCTGACTAAGAAGATCTGGTGTAGGGAGTATACAGCTCTCACACGCATCGCGCGGACACAGACGCGGAAAACAACATCTGATGCTGCCGGCACCAGTTGCTGTCCACTGGTGCTGACCTGCGTCCACTTCCGTTCCATGATGCCTACGCGGGAACCAACAAACAATGCCACTGGCACCAGTTGCTGTTCACCGGTCCCGATTACACATCCGCTCATCTATGCAGTCCAGATTCTACGCCGGGTGAGCCCAGAACAGAACTTCAATACCTTATCAAGAAGTGATACAAACTATTTAATGAACTTTATTAATGTAGTCATTATACTTAAAGTTAATATTTAAATGCTCACAAGGTCTAAAGCTTGTAAAATCATGGATCATGTTCAGAAAATTGGAGAGACATCAGAACTAGCCATGGCTATGAGAATTACTAAAGAAGGGTCTGATTGACCTGAGTTAGTAAATCTAATCAAAGCTCAGAGTATAGAATTAGGCTTAATGAATTCTCAATTAGATGACCAGAGGACAGCTTCAGATGCTCAAAATGCTGCTCTAAGTAAGGAACTAAATGCAACTCTAAACAAAGAACTACGTTTAGTACATTCTAGTTTAAATCCTCAGAATGAAACTTTAGGATTGTTAAACACCAAAGTTGACTCACAGAGCAAAGAATTGTTATTCTACGTGAAGGCACGGATGCTTTAAAGACTGAATTTGACACCTTGAATAGTAAAGTAGAGGCTTTGAAATTAGACTTAAAGAAAGAATTAACCAATTCATTGGACATTCATGTAAATCAAATGTTCACTGACTTTAGTCAGAAACAGAATGATCAATTACAAGACTTAGTAAACAAGTTAGAATTTGATATTGAGGAAAAATGTAATACTATAGAATCAGAAATCAATGAAAAGTTAGGATCATTTGAAAACGTTTGCAACGTTAAGTTTGATGCTGTAAAGCAGGGATTGCATACTTTAAAAGAGAGTGTTGAAAAGCAAGATAAATTAATGCCAATAATCCAACCTCAAATTACAGGTGTAAGTATGCGAGTAGATAATGTAGAATGAAGATTCAAACAGAATATATCTAGCTTTCATATTATTTATGTAGTTTGGAGGAATCATTTGAACAAATTATAGATCAAGAAGTTATCGAGAGAGTAACCTCCAGAAATGTTTTGACTGTTGCTTCTTCCAAACTTAATGACATCAGCAAGGAGATGACTTGTGGGAAGAATTCAAACTTATTCAGGATAGAGTAGAATATAGAATACATTCTCATAATGTTGTGTTAACTAGTCAAGTAGTGATTGATTTGCAGTGGGGAGAATTTCAAAAGAAGTTTAAAGTGAAATACTGGTCTGCCAGTGCACAAGAAAAGTTAATATCAGATCCATCGGACCCGGGCAGAGTCATATATGCCCCAGGGACATTAACATTCTGAGTTAACGGGTGGAGTGATGACCGTCAGATCCCGAGTTGTTTTTGGTGTTTCTTCCATAATAATTTTGCTGCACCGAATTCCTATCAAACTATTCTGTTATATATCCCCCAGCGATGTTAATATTCTGAGTTAACGGGCGGAGTGACGACCGTCGGATCCCAAGTTGTTTTCAGTGTTTCTTCTCTAATAGTTTTCCTGCACCTAATTCCTTTAAAATCTTAAATTATTCTGTCATCTATTCCTAAAATCTTAAACTATTCTGTCACCTCCTCTTAAAATCTTAAACTATACTATAAGCTCACATCTTAGAAAACCGGATATGACAGGCAAATAAAAAACAATCCTAGAGAATCACAAGTAAAAAGTGATATTTAGATAATGTGAACTGAATGGAATTTTATGTTTGTAGGAAATATAATATCGTGTGATTATTTGAATAACTAATATACCATAGTATATAGATTTTCTATTTTGTGTAGAATATTTTATACCTTTTCTGAGATGTGATATAAATGGGAGGGTTTGTATTAAGTTTGAAAGGGGTGGTTGTTGTAGATAAAAGCAAGGTTTACAAGAGCATATAAACCATGGCTAACACAAACGACACATCACACCTTACAGACAACTCTCGCTATCAAGTCTGCCTGATTCTTCACCATTTGCTGTTTCCATACAGTTGCTAAGATTTCCTTCGTGGCCTCAAGGGTCAAGGTGGGAATGTTCGTTCTGTAGGAGACGATATTTAACACCAAACCTCCTCCGGCATCTCACTCAAGTACCTGCAAGATAGGGATCCTGGGGAAGGGGGGTGGGAAGGGTTTCCTATCTTTGGGGCTATCTTCTTTCTCTTCTTCAATCTTAGCAGCCATTTCTATTTATTTCCTTTCTTACTTATCATTTGAGGACCTATCTATTTTTTCCCTCTTTCCATATTCACATACTTCTTTTGCAGAAGTCCTTCCTACTTTCCGTGGTTTCTAATAACCTACATCTTATCTTTGGATAAGAAGGCAGGAGAATCAGACTACATGAACACCCATCCGCATACACACAAGAAGACATTTAAACACAAACATTAATATTACAGATTAGAAACCTGTCACAATGTGAGATGTGAGACTGCCAGGTGTTGTGCGGGAAAAGATATGTGTACACAGGGAAACATGCACACACATATATTTATGAAAACTATGACGGTTCTACATCATCATATATATATATTAATGGAAACAGACATTCCCAACACTACTTCCTGCAGGGGGAGATCGAGCCATGGCCTGCAGGAAGTATCGCTATGCCAAAACCTGATTGGCTGGAGACAGCTATTTAGGAGCTAGAACCAGCCCCACAGTTCAGTTCACGCCGGATGCCGACCTCGTGTACTTTGACTGCTGAAGATTATGTCTTCGTATCTGAATTGGACTCTTACTTCTGAGTGTGTGGTACCACGTACCTTTGTGGAAAATTAGAAGGGAACTTTTGTTTGCCTCAATTAGGAGACTTTTACTGGGAATGTTATTGTTACCTTTACGTTTGTTGTTGTCATCAACCTTGTGAACTTACCTCAATAAAAGTTGTGTTTGTGAAAAATTGTGAAGTGTCATTGACAACACATATATATATAAGTATCTAAAAACTAGGATGATTCTACATTGAGTATATATAAGAAGGAGGCTTTTTTAAAAAAAAAAAGAAAAAGAAAGAAAGAAAGAAAGAAATTGCACGCAAGAGTTAAATTGGTCATGGTAGTCATCTAAGAAAAGTTCGTATAATAAATACTCCAATAAAGTGATGAATTGTAGGATAGTGGGATTCAAATAGCCTAAGTAAGCACATTATTTACTGAATAGTGTATATAGACATGGTATCTAATGGAAGTATAGAAGTTGATAAGTAGAGGAGGACTCTAGGGATTAGATGAAGTATTAAGAAGTATATGCGAAGTGTAGAGTAGATTTGTAACTTTACCAGAAAATACTTAATTATAGTATACATAGGAATGTATACTGGGGTAATGAACCATGAGGCCTACTCAGACAGGATAAGGGGGGCAAAGAATATGGGGCAGGCATACCTATTTGGAGATAGGCCGACCTGTGGCCTGAAACAATAGGAGTGTTTTATAAAGGGGTGTACCTACCAAAAAATGGAAAGAGGAAGTGCTCTCATAGGGTCAACCCACAGGCAAAGTATAGGTACTGATCCTAGGGGAAAGGAACAGTATCGTGACAAAAGTCACAAAATTTTGTAGGGATTATTCTGGAAAGTTTGAATTAAAGGCACAATGAGCATTATTACATTTTATGGAAGTTCACGAGTGTCAAAAGGAAAACTTTCATTTTGCCCACTTCCTCCAAACTACAACAGATAATGAAGCTAGTACATACTAAAGAAAAGGTAGTACAGAGTATAGAAATATAAAATGGATTACTCAAGTGTCATAAACACCTGCAGTTTATGATTGGAAATAAGGAAAGAGTCCTCACAATTCTCAAATATTATAAAAGGTGACTAAAAACATAAAAAAAGTTCGGGTCTTGATGTCAAGGTGAAATAAGAACAGAATATAGGAACTCTAAGCTAAAGATAATTCTAGAGAAAAAAAAGATTGTTGTTAAAGTGAAAGATGTATGGATAAACATGTATGAGAAAAGTATATTGTTATGATATGAAATGTTGTTGTGAGTGATGTTAGGCACATAACAATTATATACAAAATATCGTTCGTCTGATCTGAGGGGGGTGGGGGATATGTAGTGTTTTGAGAATTTCCACATAAATTCTAGAACCACTCAGCCTTCCACCATCTCAAACACATGATATTTTAGATGTGAGTGAAAGAAAGGAACCCTATCTAATCCACATAATGTGTCTGTGTATGCAGGTGTGAAATCAGTTGCAAGCAAAAGGTCAACGCTGCAGTTGAACGGCACTGACAAGTACTTGTCGGGTGATCCATGGAAGTCGCAGTGAAAAGTACACAGAAGAACCAAGGAACTCCTGTATTATTCTGTGCTGTTTGTAATTGTAACTATTGTTAGTGACAAAAGAACAACTGAGACTCGGAACTGTGAATAAACTCTTATCTTGGGCTTGCTGGAGGCAAGATGTATTTTACAATTTGTTTGTAATAGAGTTATGGTTGTTAAGCCAACTCATTGATAATGTACTCAAATTTGTTTCTAATGTGAGACGATACAAATGACTTACAACAAGTCAAATGTTTATGTGTGAAGTGTGAATTTTGTTCTTTATGAAGCAAAAATATACCCATAGCTATTGAAAACTATTCCTCGAGTATCTCATTATTTCACAAAGAGAGAGAAAGTCTTAAATGTTCCTGCGAGTAGCATCATTCTTCGGAGAAGAAGTTTGTAGAGATTCCAGAAGCCGGCTATCCAGAGAAGAAGATCGGCTGTGCATTCCTAAGTGAGTTATCTCGTGTAAGAGAAGTGGGGAGTTTGCACATACATTTCACACACTCTTAGTCGTCAAAAATGTTAGAAAGACCAGCTCAAGCTACCCAACCAGCACTTCCTATTCCAATCATGTCACAGGATTATCCTACCCCATCAGAGGCCAGGCCACCTGTGAAAGTAGCCACGTCATATACCAGCTCTACTGCAAACATTGCAAGGATTTTTGTATTGGTTTATTTATTTATTTACACATCAAGTTCCGCATGACCAATTTGAGGAGTAAATCTCCAACATCATGGAACGTGTCAGTACATGAAATTACAATGTAAAAGTAATACCAAATAAAAATAAAATGTTTATGAACCCAAAAGAAGTCAAGCCATAAGTTTAAGTAAAAGCAATCAATAATACAACAAGAATCAGCTTAATTTTTCAAGGAACTCCTCAACAGAATAGAAGGAGTGACCAATGAGGAAACTCTTCAGTTTTGATTTGAAAGCACGTGGATTACTACTAAGATTTTTGAATTCTTGTGGTAGCTTACTGGAGATGTATGCAGCAGTATGCTGCACACCTTTCTGTACAAGAGTTAAGGAAGTCCGATCCAATTGCAGGTTTGATTTCTGCCCAGTATTAACTGCATGAAAGCTGCTTGTTCTTGGGAATAAGCTGATATTGTTAACAAGAAATCACAGTAAGGAATATATATATTGGGAGACCTATCTCAAAATGTCCAGACTAGTGAACAGGGTTCGACAAGAGGTTTGCGAACTTACACCAGTTATTGCCCAAACCTCCTGTTTCTGAACCAAAGATATCCTAGAAGGAGGGGAAGAGTTAACACAAAATATAATCAGATACCGTTCGAATAGTGAAAATGGCAGCATTAAGTCTTTGAACAAATCCTGAACATGGGCTTACCACGACAATTTACTATCTGAACACCTAGAAATTTGTCAGTTTCACTTATCATGTGTCCGTTCTGAGAAATTAAAATGTTGGATTTTGTTGAATTGTGTGTTAGAAACTGTAAAAACTGAGTCTTACTGTGATTTAGCTTTAGTTTATTTTCTACAACCTATGAACTCATGTCATGAAATGCACTATTTGAAACTGAGCCAATGTTGCACACAACATCCTTTACTACCAAGCTAGTGCAGACAGCAACCAGAAATATTTTAGAGATACCCGTAATACTAAAGGGCATATCATTTATATAAATAAGAAACAGGAGTGGCTCCAACACTGATCCCTAGGGCATCCCCCACTTGACTGTACTCCACTCAGACCCCACATCACAGCCATTCTCAACATTGTGAATAATGACCTTTTGCTGTCTGTTGCTAAAGTAAGAGGTGAACCAATTGTGAGCTACTCCCCGTATTCCGTAATGGTCCAACTTCCGGAGTGATATTTTGTAATCAACGCAATCAAATGCCTTAGTTAAATCAAAAAATATGCCTAGCGTTTGAAACATTTTGTTTAACCCATCCAGTACCTCACAGAGAAAAGAGACTATAGAATTTTCAGTTGTTAAACGACCTCTAAAGCCGAACTGCACAGTTGATAACAAATTGTGTGATATAAAATTATCAATTATCCTTACATACACAGCCTTTTCAATAACTTTTGCAAACACTGATGGACTAGAAATAGGTCTAAAATTGTCTACGTTACCCCTTTCTCCATTTTTATAAAGCGGCTTTTCCACTGAGTACTTTAATTGTTCAGGAAACTGACCATTCCTAAAGGAAAAATTATAAATATGGCTAAATACAGGGCTAACATGTGCAGCACAGTATTTTAATATTCTGCTAGGCACTCCATCATATCCATTAGAGTCCATAGTCTTCAGTGATTTACTTATTGGTGTGACTAAACAACCAGATGTCCACCAGGATGAATGGCCATCATCAAACTTCGGTCACAAGCAAAGTAGGTCACCCTGTTGTGCAACATGTAGCTGAACATAACATGTTTGACTGCAATGGCTGCTTCAATACCTGACCCATCTAGATCCTCCCATCTATCAACAGCTTTCCAAAACTGTGCAGATTGGAGTTATCCTACAATATGTCTGCTTCCGAAATTATTCCAGCCTCAATCTACGGTACTGTTGACCCTACAACCTCCATCCAACAGCTTCCACTCCCTCGGTCCTGTCGCCTCCTCCCTGTTCTCATCTCCCACCCTCTTTGTGTGCTGCCCTTTGCCAACAGACACACCCATCTTTCCACTTCCCTGCTCCTCAGCTTTTTGGCTCCCCCGTCTCATCTCCCCTTTCCTCCCCCTCCCTCCCTCTCACACAGGCCCTTTACACTGGTGTGTGAATGAGGTGTGCTTGCTTGTGTATGTGAATGGTGTGTGTCTCTCTTTTACTGATGAAGGCTATGGTTGAAAGCTTTATGTAAGTGACTTTTAATTGTGCCTTTCCCCAACTTGACGAGTCTTCCTTATAATAAGTAGCAATCTGTCTTTTCCTACATTGTTAAAAGCCACTTAATTTAGAATGTAAGTGGTGTTTTTTGCAGGATCATAATGTGAGTCGTTAACAAGATACCATATTTTGAAAAGTTCCCACACCAACACTTGTTCAATACCTGTGGCAGCACACACTAAAGAACAACACAAGTGTACATTTGTGTTGTTCTTTAGTGTGTGATACCACATGTATTGTACTAGTATTTATGCAGATTAAGACCAGTAATGAGACAACTGACCATCACAGGTTCTGTTCAAAAATGACCAGCAGCAGCAGCAATACATGCTTCCACTCTGGAATGGAATGACTGCTGCACAGGTGCTAGTATTTCAGTGGGGATGTCCGAGCAAGCTGCAGTGATATGTCATTGCATACCATTGGGTGTAGTTGGTATGTCTCTGTAGACAGCATCTTTCACTTTCCCTACAGAAAAAAGCCTACAGGCATCAAATCTGGGGAACAGGCTGCCCAAGGCCTCTGTGTTCAATCCAATGATTTGCAAACAATTTATGAAGACATGCTGGACAGCCATCAATTGGTACCACACGTTCCTCCTAGTCTGCAGAGAAATGTCTTCTAGCACCTATGCAAGACGATATGTTAGGAGGCTGTGATACTTGTGCATGTTCAGTGTTCTATCCATGAATAACGGGATTATGAGCTGATAGTTCACTATCCCACACCACATGTTTACAGTCCATGGATGCTGGCACTGCATCTGACAAAGCCAATGGGTATTGTCAACAAATCAATAGTACATGTTTTGGTAGTTTGCCTGGGCATGTTTGGTAAATGTTGCTTCATCACTAAACAAGATAGATAATACTACTGGAGTACCCTGTCTTAAGGCCCATGTACAAAAGTTAACACAATTTACACAACCATTTCCATGCAGCACTTGATGGGGAGAGATGTGATAGGGAAGGAACCTATGTCGATGGGCAATGCTTAGGACGCTTGCCTGACTCATGCCAGTTTGTCATGTGATTGTGTGGGAGCTAATGCACGGATCAACTGTAATAGCAGCAAGAACATTAATTCCTCCTCTTCTGTCAACACTTTTTTCCTTTTGTTACATTGTCTAGGTGTTACACTACCACTTTCACATAACTAGTTGAAGAGGTTGATAAGTAACTGCTGAGATGATGCACATGTATTGAGATATCTTGCCACATGCACCATACAAGAACAAACTGCATTCTTTCTACACTCTCCGTACAACATGTGCAAGTCTGCATTTTATGTACTGGTAAATCCTATCACCCACTCATGACCTACTACTTGGACTGTCACACACTAACTGACTAGCAAGTCACAGTGCATTCACAGAACACACAAGCACTCTATAAGCAAACATAACAACACTGTACCCAGCAACTATGCAGGCTGAATGGCACAAGCAAGTATCGGTCCTGAAACTTCTCAAAATACGATATCTCATAAATGACTCACATTAGAATCCTGCAGCAAACACCACTGACATTCTAATTTACCCTACTTTTAGTTTGGTAATGTCAACAGGTATTGTTCCATTTAAAAAAAGTGTACGTTTGCACAAAAAATACACTTTCTAAGTATTATTACATTCTGTTTATTTGCTAACAAAATAAGCCCAACAACCAATCCATTCTATGAAAGCTGCGCATCAACAGCACCTCCCATTTCTTGAATATTGCAGTGCATGTGTCTGTTGTTTTGGACATACCCAAAAGAACTTACGTGATCCAGTGGCCATACAAATACTTACTCAAAGGTTTTCAGTGATGTTAGTCACATTTGACATTGAAATGAATCAATGGTAACAGGCAAAAATTCTGAGCTGGCCAGGATACAAACCTGGATTTCCTGCTTAAAGCGAGCAATTGCCTTAACTGTCTTGGCCATCCAAGCACACTTTCCATCTGACCAAAATTCCCAGCCTGTTACACTACTAGCCCTGTGTCACATACCCATGAATTTCTTACAAGTGATTTCAGATTCCTGCAAGAGATCAGCCTTGATGTGCAACTTCACAGAAAGAATGGATCATCAGTCATCACACCATAGGTTAGGTGTGTGTGTGTGTGTGTGTGTGTGTGTGTGTGTGTGTGTGTGTGTGTGTGTGTGTGTGTGTGTCTGAAAGAACAGACACCTTTCATGATCCAGAGGCCAAAAAAATAGTTTTTCAAATGTTTTCAATGATGTTAGCTGCATTTAGGCATTGAAATGAATCGATGGTAACAAGCAAATAAAATTTTTTTGGACACATCTGAAAGAGCAGACACCATACAGTGTGATGACCAAAGATCCATCCTTTCAGTATTGATGCACACTAAGCCTGATCTCTTGCAGGAATCTGAAATAGTGAGTAAGGGGTCACAGACAGCTGACTCTACACTACTAGTGTGTAACAGGCTTTGAATTTGGGTTGGACTGAAAATGTGTTCAGATGGTCAAGTCAGTTAAGGTGACCACTCGCATTAAACAGGAGATCTGGGTTTGAGTCCCGATCTGGCACAAAATTTTCACCTTTTACCATTGATTCATTTTAATGCCCAAATGTGGCTAACATAATTGAAAACTTTGAAAACCTTTAGATACGTTTTTCTATGAGGTTTGTGACAACAGCAGTAAATATTTCGTATGCCCTGGATTGACATGTATATAGATTTTCTGTTAAATAAAATAACTGCAACAAATTCCTTTAGTATAATATTTCCCCTGGCTTTCATCATTTCAGTGGAAACACCATAATTCCCTTGTACCTCTCCTTCCTTCAAAGTGACATTACTTAGGTATGTAAGTATAACATCTACATGGTGAGATTTCTGATCTGTCTATGTAAATCATCTTATATCACATTCCAATATATCTTGAACCCCTTGATTTGCGTTTATTTTCTGCCTGACTGCTCTTGAAATATTTTTCAGTTTGCTTCCTTTGTGTCTGCAACATCTTTTGCTGTTTCTAAAACACCCTTGTCAAAGAATTGGCCCTTTTGACAGTGCCTGTACAATGTTCATTTGCTTAGACACTCAAATTGTTGCTGGTACATCAACCAAATCTTTAAAAACTGTAATAAATTACATTTTTGCCTTTCTGCTTGATAATTTGTGAATAATTAACATTAAGTAAAAAAAGTTCTGACAAAATCCGTACCGTCTGGGTATAATAAACCAACCAATATTTACAATATTTAGACCTGACATAGCTAAATGCCTATTTTTTACTCTTTGTAAAATCTTCACCAATCCATTCTATTACTCTGAGACTATGGTTCTATTACTTATGGAATAGTGCTTGAATGTTCAATCATTTTACGAGACACCAAGTAATAATAGAGGAATCTGTTCTGGAACTTGGGCCAGAAATATCATCTCCCAGAACACATACATGTGATAGTGACAGTGTTGTGTGATGAGTGATGACACAGTGATCTCTTGTGAGTGTACATGCCACTAGTATCAATTTTATAAATGAAGTAGGTTAGCTATTGCTCCATGCTTCATGATATGTCCATGTACAAAAACTGAACTCAACATTTGCAGATTCTCCCTGAAGGGCAGTGAGTTGACAGGTCACTATCCACGAGCAGATGGCATCATCAGTAAATAACCAAGGAAGCTCATAGAGGCAACAGAGTTCCATGTTCAAAATCTAATAATTAATATCCATGTCGGTCTTTTTCAAAAGAAAGTAATTTTGCAACTCTGCACTGTCTTGAGGTGAAACACATATATGTATGTGTCACATTCTTCACTGATAAACGGAGCTTCTTGGAATTTCATCAGAATCAACAATATTGTTTCACTGTGTAAAAATTATTTTATTATCTGATAATCTTGAAGTTAGCAATTATGGACTTGATTTTGTGGAGATATTGTGCTGGCACTAACAGTGACTTTGACACTGACGTCCTGGCAGGCCCATCAGTACCAACCAGTCCCATGTCATCCTCCACCAATGGCATCATTGGATGCTGTACATATGGGCCTGGGGTCAGCACCCTGCTCTCCAGCTGTTGTCAGTTTTCATGACTTGGTGTCACTACTACTCAGTCAAGTAGCTCCTCAATTGTCATCATGAGGCTGACTGCAGCATGTTTCAGTCCTCCCAATGAGAAAAACCTGTGGCAGATCAGGTAATGGAACCCTGGTCCTCTGCATGGGAGTTAGCTGCATTGACCGCTCAGCTATAGAAGTGGACAAGCAGATATGTACATGAAAGCAATTAAGCAGAATTAGTCTGCAACAAGAAGAGATAGAAATGAAATTTTTGAACCATCAAACCTATCTGTCTGTTTTAACTACTAATTGATTGTACAAATATAGTTCATTGTTATTTTACACTCACTATCTTTCTGAGTACACTATTTCCTACTCAGTGATCAAGTGGAGTAATTAGTTTGATTTTTATTCATGTTTCTCTATTGTTAACTTACAATGTGTAGGGTGCATCACATGGACAAATTTAATCAGTTAAAAGAGACTTCATGGACCTTATACAAAATGTATGTTGGTAGCAGTAAATCGTTATGCAGGCAGCTTGATATGCAAGATCCCTAAATTTTCCCAATAGTGTTCTTCAAAAAAAATGTCGCCTGCCCTGCATGGATTGCCATTTGAGTTCCAGATGCATCTTTATAACACTTGCATCTTATTCAAACCTACCAGTAACAAATCTAGCAGCTTACCTCTGGATTTAATTTGATCGTGTGCAGAGACCAAAAATTCAAGCAATACTCAAGAATAGGTCACACTAGCATTTTATATGCAGTCTCCTTTACAAATGAACCACACTTTCCTAAAATTCTCGCAATAAACCAAAGTAAACTATTCATCTACCCTACCACAATCCTCAAATTCTTGTTCCATTTCATATTGCTTTGCAATGTTACATCCAGATATTTAAATGAAATGTGTATCAAGCAGCATACTACTAATGCTGTATTCAAAAATTATTTATTTGTTTTTCTTACTCATTCACATTAACTTACATTTTTCTACAATTGCAGCTAGCTGCCATTCAATACACCAATTAGAAATTTGTCTAAGTCATCTTGTATCCTCCTAAAGTCATCGAACTTTGACACCTTCCTGTACACCATCATGAGCAAACAGCTGTAGACTGCTTCCCATCCTGCTTGCCAGGTCATTTATGTATAGGGAAAATACTTTCCTGGGGCACCCTTCACAGTACACTTGTCTCTGATGAACACTTGTCATTGAGGGTAACATATTGGGTTCTGTTACTTAAAAAGTCTTCGAGCCACTCACATGTCTGAGAACCTATTTCATATACTCACACTGTTGTTAACTGTCAGCATTGGGGCACAATGTCACATCCTTTTCAGAAATCTAGAAATGTGGAATCTGCTTGTTGACTTTCATCCACAATTCACATTATCAATATATAATGTAAGAAAAGGGCAAAATGAGTTTTGCACATACAATGTTTCTAAAACCAAGCTGATTTGTGGACATAAGCTTTTTGGTCCCTAGTAAATTTATTATATTCAAACTCAGAATATGTTCCTGAATTCTGCAGCAAGCTAAAGTTAAGGATATTGGTCTATAATGTTGCAGGTCCATTATTTTACCCTTCTTATATACAGGAGTCACCTGAACATTTTTCTAGTAGCTTGGAACTTTGCACTGGTTAAGACATTCATGATAAATGCAAGATACATAAGGGGCCAATGCCATAGAGCACTCTTTGTAAAACTGAAATGGGACTGCATCCAGACCTGGCAACATATTTGTTGTCAACTCTTTAAGTTGTTTCTCTACACTAAGAATTGTTATTGCTATGTCATCCTTAAGGGACTCTGTGCAATGGTCATTCCATTATCTTCTAATGCCACACAAGATCGGCCAATGAGTGATTGGATGGAAGCATTACATCTGTTTAGCAATTTTACATAGCACCAAACTTTTCTCAGGTTCATGGCCAGATGTTTTGTTAAGGTATCACAGTGTAGTTGTTTTCTTCACACATAGATCTTTTCACAAATGCATGAATCTCTACTGACTATTGCCTGTCATCATTTGCACATTCCCTTTTGAACCAAGAAGATTGCAAAAGCCTTTGCTTCTGCAACTTTTTCTAAATTTCGTTGCAAAACCATGGTGGGTCTTTTCTGTCCTTAATCCACTTATGGGGCACATACTTGTTCTGAGCACAATTTACAATCTGTATAAACTTTGTCCATAACTGTTCAATGTGCATCATGTTGGAACTAAATGATGTCATTTCACCATCTAAGTTAGATGCTAATGATTGCTTAGCTGCTCATTCTAAGGGAAACACTCTCCTAGCTGCCTTGTTCCTATAATGATTCCATCAATAAGGTCTGACCTGTTTATAGCTGCAAGGTCTAAGGTACTTCACTTGTGTACAGGATGTGAACTAGCTGCTCAAGACAGTTTTCAGACAATGTGTTCAAGTGTGCTTCACAAGGCTGTCTGTCTGTACTCCCTAGAACGAAGCCATATATGTCCCAATCTATACTCGATAGGTCAAAGTTTTTTTCCAACTAGTATTGCATGATCTGAGTATTTACACACTACTGACCATAGACTTTCCTTTGAATAACTCAATAACTGTCACAGCAAAATCGGATGGCTAGGAAAAGCACCCAACAGTTGACTGGTTTCACCTAGATCTGTTATATATGACTAGATAACTTCAATATCACACCCAATTTTGACTTCAATGGAGACAATATTTTTGTGAACTGTAATGAACACTACCCCTCCCAAGGCATCTAATCTGTCTTTCCGATGTATGTTCCAAGACTTGCTAAATATCTCAGAGGTATCTACTTCGGATTTCAGCCAGCTCTTGGACCAAGAAAACTTTGAACACTAGAACTTCTCTGGAGGACAGTAAATTTGGGTACTATGTTACGAATACTTTGAAAATTTACTGATAAAATTTTGACAGTTGAAGTGTCTTTAAGCTGAAAACAGTCTGACTTCACTAACTGTGTGTTGTCTGGTGAGAGTTCATCAGAGCACCTCAAAATACTGCCTAGCCTAAGCAAAACCCATGTACATTAAAGAAGTAGCCTACTACCAGAGTAGTTGAGTTGCTTCCTTTGTGGAGTGCACTCCTGAACTATCAAGTGGAGTCCTTCAATTCCCCACCCAATAATGGAAGTCCAGAAATGTGCAACCAAGACCATCACAGAGTTGACAAAGCCTTTGGTTGAGATCCTCCTATCAGCTCCAACCCAAACGATGACAATCAACTCTGGGAACAATGCTGCAAACTGCGAGCTCTGCTTGCACCGCATGTGTGAGTCCAGCACCCTTCACCACCTCCACCAGCTGCCTGTGTAAACTGAGTATGGCCTCAGAACCCATGCAACAGGCATCTTTGGTGCCTACATGAGCCACAGATTGTAGGTGACTACACCCTGTACACTCAATAGCCACAGGCAAGGCCACTTAACATCTTGGATGAGGCCCACCAGTCGAAATACCCATTGCACACTGGCTTTCTTTCCAACCTTTAATACTATCTTCCTAGGTGGCTCCATAATGTGCCTAATGTTGCAGCTCCCAGTAACCAGCAAATCCCTGCCCACATGTGCCTGTTTGGACTCTGCTGAAGGAACAGCCACTAGTTCACTCAGACAGTGAATAGGGGAGGCCAGGACCACACTGATCCACCAACTTGAGTGATGCAGATGTGTTACCACCAGCCACTCACTCTGCTGTGAGAGCTTCATGCTAACAGTGCATAATACTCCCCCAGGTTTGATCATAGCCTCAATTTGGCAAGGAAGAGAACTCACAGTTGTTTAAGGGATACCATGTCCAACTCAAGTCACTCACTGATGGGTCAATCCTATAGAGTGGCAAAATCGCTGGAATATAGAATGCCATTTTTCAAATGCAGTTACAAACAATCATGGACATTTTCTGTGGTATTAAGATTAGATGATTTAGCAGGCCAGTCAAGGTTTTGTAGGGTGACCAAGTGTTTGTCAAACCAGGAATGTGTATGTGCAGCCCTTTACTAATATTTTGTACCAAGATTTTATGAGACAATGAAATATGTAAATATTCTGAAATTTTATTCTATATCTCTTTTCACTGATGGATCATTTAAGGTCACACTAGTGTTGACTCTTATCTAGTATTGTTGCTTAATTGTTGTAGCCACATGTTCTTCTTCTTTTGTTTGAGACCCACAAAGGATCACATTTAGGTTACTAAATTAGCCCCACACTTTCTCCAATACTCATTCATCTATTACCTGTTTTCTTTTTATCTCTTCTGCTCTTTACTTTTTCATGTATTTTTGAATTGTTTTTCTTGGAAATCTTAATTTTGTTTCTATATTTTATTCTCTCTTCAATTTCTTCCTTATTTATGTCATTTTTTTAAGGTTTCCATTCACAGCCCTAGGACACTTTTAATTTTTCAAAATGTTTTAAGAGTTTTCTTGCCAATCTGTCACAACTCATTATTTGAATGTGATCATATATCACTACTCTTCTTTCCTTAATATTGTCTGCATTTTTTTTTACTTGATTGTATATATCTCTGTTATATCTTTATTGTCTGCCTCCTTGGCTGAGATGTCGCCACATGTGACTGCCAAGCAGTGGGTCAGGGTTCGATTGCCGGGGAGGTTGAAGATTTTCTGTACTTGGGGACTGGATGATGTGTTGTCATCATCATCAACAAGCAAGTTGCCCAAAACCGTGTCAACTGAAAAGACTTGGAACTGAGTGGCGAACTTCCCCAGTTGGAGCTCCCACTCATCAATGTCATACAATCATTTCATATCATCTCTTTATTTAAATCCTTCTGCTGGTGTCCTACATCCTAACATCATGTGCATAATCTTTCTTTTGTGAGGGTACAGAATTTAGATGAATTAAACTTGGGATTTTTCCCATAACCATTAGAGCTGCAAAATTTCCTGTTTCCCTGTCATCTACAAATGAGTAAGCATGACTGTTTCATTATACAGTTTATAGTAACTCAAATATCTGTTTTACACTTTATCATTTATCTGAGTTACTCATTGGGTGAAGTTCACCAGCAGATATTCCTATGCCATGACAGGTGCTGCATGGAACTTCCAACACCACATGGAGTGCCAAGAGGGACCTCACAAGACTTCGCTATAGGAGTCATCAATGAAGACTAAAGAAAATAATGCATTATTTTGGAAATTCTTGTAAGGTCTTTAGTTTTTTGTTTAGCTGGAATCTGGTATCCACTAAAGACACATGCATGCAACTGACCTTTTAATAAAAGATTTTACTAAGGAACCCATACCAAGAATTTATAACTTCACTACCTGAAAGCCTTTCAGTTTCCTTTTTTCTGATTTACTCACCTTTCTTTATTTATCCTAAAATTACTTTTTCTGAAGCATATATGCAGTTTAGACTGATTTACTGTTTTGTAATTGTGAATATTGGCATTTCTAGATAATTATTTTTTATTATAAACACCTTTTGTTAAGTGAAATTCTAAGTCCTTCTGTCTTAATCTTGCTCTGATGGCTTCTTTTTCACCCTCTTTTAGGTTGGATGACTTCTCGTAGATACTTAAATTTGGCTGTTTGTCTGATATTTCTGAACTTTGTTTGTAATTTTGATGGTTTCTTGCCATTTGCCATTACCTCTGGTTTTTCAAAAGATGATGTGTAGTCCTGCTTTTCCTGCTGTTTGGTTGAGTATTTCTGTCTGTTTTTGTGCTACCTCTGTATTGTCAGTCAAAGCTGCTAAATCATCTGCAAACAATCAGTTTTGAAACATACTTTTTCTAGTCAGCATGTACTCATTCCATTTATGATGTTAGATTGTGCTAATTTTTTCTTTCATTGTATGATCACTTTTTCAGTTACAAAGTTTAATGGGATTGGTGATATTCCATCACCTTGTAGGTCTCCTGTCTTGATCTCAAATGGGTATAATATGTCTCCCATGCAATTTACTTGAGATTTTATATTTTTTGGTCTTTTCTTTAAGAGCTTTTGTTTTTTCTTGCCTATTTCAAATTCTGCCCTTCTTTTACAAAAGTATGAATTTTGCTTTCTTCTAACGACTAGGCACTGATTTTTAATCGAGAAATGTACTGAATATTATGGTTAGAAATGAGCGTAAGTCAGCAGCAAATTCTGTACAGAATCTGACAGGGATTCTGTTTTATTTTAGCAATTCACCTGCAATTCAACGCCACTGACACTAACATATATATCACTCATCTTTGCAATGTGCAAGAATAAAACTGGGGCAGCACTTTTGATCTTCAATTGAAGATATAAAGTCTATAAATGAGTCCATAATCATGTTATGGAACTTTATTTGTAAAGGTCCATTTGGATCCCATAAAATGTACGATTCACAATTACCATTTTCAGCTCCTGTCACCTTCAGATCTCTTAAAAATAGTAAAACAGTATTGTAACGAACTAAATTCAATTAACTGAAGCAAAATCTATAACAGGCCTATTGATATACAAAAATAATAAAAATATTAACCTGATTAACAGCCATGCATACCAGTATTACAAAAATTTCTGATTTGTGAGTTAGATGTGTTCCAATCTCTAGTATATGACCATTTTTCAGGACATACATTTTATCACATTCGCTAACAAAACTAAAATGAAGAAGAAATTATTATATAATAGTAGAGTTCTTATACACTAAACAATTTTTAACTTTTCAATAAGATTGTCTTTACTTCCAGCATGAGAGGCCAAAAATATTTTATTTTAGGGTTAAATTAACTGAAATGCACTAGTACATCCAGATACAACATAACCAACTGCCAGTTAGTTTAGATATCAGAGAAGAGGAATGCTGATAATTTGATCATTAATTATTGAAAGAAATAAAAAGAAATATTTATATGAAGGCTTATTGAAAGAAATAAAAAGAAATATTTATATGAATGCAGATGGTTTTACTGACCAACTGAAAAGTGGAAATGAAAGCTATAACGTTAACCAAGGAGAGGTAGACAAAGCAAAGATGAAAAGAAAATACATTTACCTTCATGTAGTGCATATAATTTTCTCATGTTTTTGAGAAGCTCTAGTTTCTTAAAATAAGACAAAACAAAAAAGTGTTAAAACAGCTACTGAGATTTCAAGTCTCACTGTACTCATATGACACTTTTTACAAAACTTAAATCAAAATATATGTAGCAGTTTTGGTGTTCATAACAAAATAAAGGCACCACTTACGAAACATTGTTTTCTTGGTCTTTGTTTGCTGTATATCTTTTGATCATAATCGAGTATTCCTTCTCAGAAGCCATCAACTCTTCATGTGTTCCTTCCTCTAGTATACGACCATCTTTCAGGACATAAATTTTATCACATCTGCTAAGAAACTAAAATGAAAAAGGAATTACTATAAAGTATCTGTACAGTTAGTTTAGGAGTACAACAAGAAAGTCTAAAATAAAACATAAAAATATTTGTATTTCATATAAAATCTGAACAGAAAACAAACTTAATAACAGAAATTTACCACAATGGTAGTTGCATATGGAAAAATGATCGTGTGGTAGCAATAGAAGATATAACATAAAATGTGCATGCAAAGGGTATCAAATGTTCCTCACTGTATTACCCCCAAATGTTTCTGCATTTTAGCAGCTCTGTGCGAATGTCACATTGTTCCGCAGAACACCCCATTCTTCTCTCTCACAATGTCTAATGACTATTGAGGTTGCTGATATGGAGTACCTGGTAATAGGTGGCAGCACAGTGCTCCTAATATGAAAAAGTATGTTTTTGGGGGTGTCCAGATACTTTTGATCACATAGTGTATTTGTCGCAGTAACCCAGAATCTCAAATCCACTGAGATAGAAATTGAATCTGCATGCAAAATTGTTCGGGCAAGACTCAGTGCTAGGGGTGGGCATAAATTGGTTACTGGATCCTTCTATTGCCAATCAGACTCATCTCCTGATGTAAATGATAAATTTAGAGAAAAACTCTGTTTGCTTGTATGTAAATTTCCCAATCATACATAATCATCGGTCAATGCTATAACCATACAACAACCAAGACAGTTTTGTTAGTGGTGGGCATGACATCATGTGAAACATTATTAACTGTCTTCTCTGAAAACTACCTAGACCTGATAGTTCAAGACCCCACTGACATTGGAAATATATTTATCTAATGGAAACAAATAGATATGACCTCTTAGAGAGTGTCCTCATTGAAACTGCTATCAATGACCATGACATGGTTGTGGCAACAATGATTAACAAAGTACAAATAATGGGTAAAATAAGTAGAAAGATAAATACGTTCAGCAAACTAAATAAAAAAGCAGTAGTGTCATATCCTAATGAGAAACTTGAAACTTTCAGCTCAGGGCAGGAGCATGTAGAACAACTATGGCTCAAGTGTAAAAAAATAGTTGACCATGCACTGCATAGATATGTACCCAATAGAACAGTTCCTAATAAGAGGGGTCATCCATGGGATAGCTTCACTGTACAGAAACACCCAAGGAAACAGAGGTTACTGCATAATAGGTGTAAAACAAAGCTTAGGACAGTAGATAGACAGATGCTGAATGAAACATGTTTGGCTGTCAAGAAAACAGTGTGTAAAGCCTTCAATGATTACCATAGCAGAACACTGTCAATTTATCTTTCACAAAACCCACTGAAACTCTAGTTATATGTAAAGCTGTCACGGGCACCAAAGTTAGTGTCCAGTTGCTTATGAATGACACAGGAACAGAATCTGATGGTAGCAAAGCAATAGCTGAAATGTTTAACACAATTTTCAAATGTTCCTTTACAAAGGAAAACCCATTGAAAAGATGAATGAATTAAGTTAGTGTAACTGGTACTGAGAAACAGCTGAATTCATTAAAACCGAACAAAGCTCCAGGGCCTGATGGAATTCCTATCAGGTTCTGTACTGAATTTGTGATTGAGTTAGCCTGTCTAACCATATCCTTGACATTGATTTGTTGTAGAATCTTAGAACACATTCTGAGCTCAAACATAATGAGGCATCTCGAACAGAATGACCTCCTCCATGCCAACCAGCAAGGATTCCAAAACCATCGATCATGTGAAACCCATCTCCAACTTTTCTTACATGATATACTGAAAGATTTGGATCAAGGCAGTCTGGAAGATGCAATATTTCTTGATTTCTGAAAGCGTTTGACTCAGTACCTCATCCATGCTCATGGTCAGAAATATGAACATATGAAGTATCAAGTGAAATTTGTGAGTGCACTGAGGAATGTTTGGTAGGAAGGCACAGCTTGTTATTGTGAACAGAGAGTCACTGTAAGATGTAGAAGTAACTTTGGGAGTGAAGTGTTTTGGGAACCTTGTTCACGTTATACATACATCAAAAAAAGTTTTGCATCACCTTGGTTCCCAGAGGTCCTGAAGATAGACATTGACTGTAGATATTGTATCACAGACACAGTCCCTTTGATTGTTCAGAGAGGTCACTAAACCCACTCAAAGATGTAAACAAAAATGCATGAGCAGCGCGTATTAGACGGAGGGGTTCTGACAGCCGATCAGTTCCAGTCATTCCACCAGGAAGAAGGTATACAGCTCGCATTGTCTGCAGTTCAACCATGCCTAGATGGTCAGTACCACGGTTCAAACATGTTCGCATTGTTATTTTGTGCCAGGAAGGGCTCTCAACAAGGGAAATGTTCAGGTGTCTAGGAGTGAACCAAAGCGATGTTGTTCGGACATGCAGCAGATACAGAGAGACAGGAAGCGTTGACGACATGCCTTGTTCAGGCCGCCCAAGGGCTACTACAGCAGTGGATGACTGCTACCTATGGATTATGGCCCGGTGGAACTCTGACAGCAAAGCCACCATGTTGAATAATGCTTTTCTTGCAGCCACAGGATGTTGCGTTACAACTGAAACTGTGCACAATAGGCTGCATGAAGTGCATCTTTACTCCTGACGTCCATGGTGAGGTCCATCTCTGCAATGACGACACCATGCAGCACAGTACAGATGGGCCCAACAACATGCCACATGGACTGCTCAGGACTGGCGTCATATTCTCTTCAGCGATGAGTGTCGCATATGCCTTCCACCAGACAATCATCGGAGACATGTTTGGAGGCAACCCAGTCAGGCTGAACGCCTTAGACAGACTGTCCAGTGAGTGCAGCAAGTTGGAGGTTCCTCACTGTTTTGGGGTGGCATTATGTGGGGCCAACGTACGCCACTGGTGGTCATGGAAGGCACCATAAAGGCTGTACGATAAGTGAATACCATACTCCAACTGATAGTGCAACCATATGGGCAGCATATTGGCGAGGCATTTGTCTCCATGGACAACAATTCACGCCCCCATTGTGCATGTCTTGTGAATGACTTCCTTCGGGATAACGACATTGCTCCACTAGAGTGGCCAGCATGTTCACCAGACATGAACCCTATCTAACATGCCTGGGATGGACTGAAAAGGGCTGTTTATGGACGACGTTACCCACCAACCACTCTGAGGGATCTACACAGAATCACCATTGAGGAGTGGGACAATCTGTACCAACAGTGCCTTGATGAACTTGTGGATATCATGCCACGACAAATACAGGCAAGCATCAATGCAAGAGGATGTACTAATGGGTATTAGAGGTACCAGTGTGTACAGCAATCTGGACCACCACCTCTGAAGGTCTTGCTGTATGGTAGTACAACATGCAATGCATGGTTTTCATGAGCAATAAAAAAGAGTGAAAATGATGTTTATGTTGATCTCTATTCCAATTTTCTCTACAGGTTCCAGAGCTTTCAGAATCAAGGTGATGTGAAACTTTTTTTGATGTGTGTATATTAATGACCTTATGGATAATGTTAACAGTATCTCAGACTATTTGCAGATGATATGAAGCACTTTCTGAAAAAAGCTGCATACATATTCAGTTAGATCTTCATAAGATTTCAAAGTGGTGAAAAGATTGGCAACTTGCTTTATATGTTCGGAAATGTAAAACTGTGCAATAGATGGAATTGACCAACTCATAGAAATATGTGGGTCTAACGTATCATATGACTGCAATATCTATGAGTCACAGCTGGAATTGACCAACTCATAGAAATATATGGGTCTAAAACTTTGTAGGGATATAAAATAGAATGATCACTCAGTTGTGGGTAAAGCAGGTGGTAGGCTTCAGTTTATTGGTAGAATTTTGTGGAAAATGAGATTGCTTACACATCACTTGTGTGGCTCATTCAAGAATATTGCCCAAGTGTGTGGGAACCACACCAAATAGGATTAATAGGGTGTATTGAACATATACAGAGACGTGCAGCATGAATGGTCACAGATTTGTTTGACCTGTGGAAGAATTTCACAGAGATGCTGAAAAACTGAAATGACTGAAGATAGACATAAATTGTCCAAAGTTTCAAGAATTGACTTTAAATAATTATTCTGGAAATATACTATAGCCCCATTTATACCACTAACATAAGGATTGTGAGAACAAGATTAGATTAATTACAGCCTGCACAGATGCATTTTAACAATCATTCCCTTCACACTCGTATGTGAATGGAGTGGGAATAAACCCTAATAAGTGGTACAACAGGAAGCATCTTCTGCCATGCAATTTATGGTGATTTGCAGAGTATAAATGTAGATCTAGATTCTTAGCAGGCTGTCTCCAAGCCACCAACAGTGGGTTTTGACTGATCTAATTATATTTTGATGGCTCATGCTGAAAGTGAAAAGCAAGAGAGGGCAACATATGATCAAATGGAGTTCTTATGAAAGTATATTTTCAGTCATGAACTGAGGTATTTAAAACTATGTTAAAATCAAACAATGGAAAATCCAGGAAAGTTGCTGCTCACTACATTGCGGAGATACTGATCCACAGATAGGCACAACAAAAAGACTTTCACAATTAAAGCTTTTGGCCACTGGGCTTTATCAACAATAGACACACATACGCACACACACACACTCACCCAAACGCAACTCACACACACGACTGCAGTCTCAGGCAACTGAAATACTGCCTGAGACTGCAGTCATGTGTCTGAGTTGCATCTGCATAAGTGCATATGTGTGCAAATGTGCGTCTATTGTTCACAAAGGCCAATGGCCGAAAGCTTTAATTGTGAAAGTATTTTTGTTGTCCCTATCTGTGACTCAGCATCTCCACTATATGATGAGTAGCAATTGTTAAAAGAAGTACTTGAGCTAGTGTGAGGAATGAATTTTTAAATGATGGAGAAAATGAGAGAGCAGATAGATCAATCAGGTGCCAAAATGAAAAGTTGAATAGACCAATTAGGAAAGCCAGATGCATTGTTGATTTCACCTAATCCAGGAATTTGATGTATAACAAAAAATTCTAGATATTAAAGTGACCATAAGCTGTGAACAGAAGCCTAAATTTAAAGCTGAAGTGAAAGATGACAGCAATTATAACATTTTATGCTAGAGATGGTCACATCTAAGGTGTGAGAATATAATGTCTCCCTTAAAGAGAACTGAACAATGAGACTTCAGGCCCATATGCATTGTCAACTACTTCACTAAGAATCCAAAGTTTCTGGAGCTATGGAAGCAGTGATTAATGCTGCAGCAACAACAGAAATATGAAAAACAGCAATATGAGGTCCAGTTGAATTATCTGAAGCAACACAAGCAGCATCAGCTCCATCTAGTTCTCGACTCACAAATTTCTTTGTGTTGAAGGTGTTAGCGGGTTTATCTATGTCATTTCAGTATATATTGTCAGCGAAGTGATGATCCTATTTAGCAAGGGGCTGATTGTTGGCTTATAGTAGATCAAATGTTAAAACACCTCTTAGGTACTTAATCATTCACTGATATTTACAGGTTGCTGACTATGCACTTTGATCACTAAACTTAAATTGTAGCTGTCAGACTACAATTTGATATAACATAAAAAATTATGCTAGTCCTATTTAGATAGAACAGGTGATCTGCAAAATCTGAGTTGCCACAGCAAATTTGAATGTTGGATTAGTGAAAAGTCTTACATGAAAGCACTCACAAGACATGTTACTGCATTTGGCATCTGACAACAAAGTGCGTACTAAAGCACATGCAATTCAGACCCAAGTCTCAATGGCATTGCCCAGTGAACTCAGTCTTTTGAAGCAACATCAGCATAGTTTGATGATGACTGTGACAAGTTTCCAAAAATAAGTGACAAAACAGCAAACACCCACTCACGAAAACATAAGGCAACAAACAGTGCCGAGAAAAGTGGTTAGCGCTATGTTCTCCCAAACATTCACATCTGCTAATGTTATCAATATAGCTGCCACAGATCTTAATTGTGGGCACATGAAGTTAGCTGCAGTGCTTGCACTGGCAGAGACTACCACTTGAAGTGTTGTGTCTGGCCTCCAAAGTACCATAAAAATGTGTGGTGTAGCAGGCCACAGTCAATTTACTCTCTATGAAGCCTTTAGTCAAGTGTCAAAGACAGTCTCACTACTTCAATTGTAATGTGTTCCTGACTTTCGCTTGCTTTATGCTTGAGCAGTTACCCTCTGGCTCCCAAACAACTTTGCTTCAGTTTATGTTTGTGCATCAGCTGGTAAGACATTTAGAGCATTTGTTTGCTTTTGGCAAGTTTGCCCAGACAAGGCTAGTGACTGATTGCAGTGCTGTTATTCTCTTCAGTCACTCAAGTAATGAAGTCAATAGTATCCTGTATCCTGTGGGACACTGAAAGCGGTACATGTAGGAAGTCTGGAAATTTTGCAAATAAATGAAAATAGCAATTTTCTGAGATCATACAGATTGTAATAGTAGTGGTCAATAATTCATCTTTCACTAAGTGTAGTATCTGTTTATGATAATAAGAAATGAATTATTTGAAACACATCATAAATTAACAGTACAATACAGACAAGTTTAAAAATTTTGATTTTGCATTTGTACAGCTTTAATAACACGAATAAAATAGTTTTATACACTTATATACAGAGTATTTGGTCAAACATGGATCAAACATAAATGAGATTATTTCATTATTTATTCAAAAACTTAATTATTTCTCATGTACTGGATTTATTTTGAAATTTACTTTTTAATTTTATTTATATTTGAGGTTATCTATTTTAAAACTGTTGATTACAAAGCTTTAAAAAACTGCTCCAAGAAAAGATCATCACTAAATAATTCATTTGTGATGTAAAAGAACTTCTCTGATAGGAGTGTTATCCTTTTCTTTTTTTAAAAAAAATGGCTCTGAGCACTATGGGACTCAACATCTTAGGTTATAAGTCCCTAGAACTTAGAACTACTTAAACCTAACTAACCTAAGGATATCACACACACCCATGCCCGAGGCATGATTCGAACCTGCGACCGCAGCAGTCCTGCGGTTCCGGACTGCAGCGCCAGAACCGCTAGACCACCGCGGCCGGCTATCCTTTTCTTCTGAGACAGTCGTGAGAAGTAACTTTGCATATAAGTGGCAGAAAGGGAGATGTGAAAATTGGTTTGGTTTTTACACACATGCTTAATGTGTCAGTAACTGTGTATTTGATGGATAGTCAGATAGAGAACATGGAATTAATGTGTCAACAGTGAATATAAATACCTGCAGCTTTTATTAATAATATCAAAACTTGACAGTAGATGAACTCAATATCTTTCTACACCCATCAGGAATCTCGTGTTCCTCAAGACTGCTGTGCCAACAATGTAAGGAAAATGTATTCCACATCAGGAACCAAGGTAAGTCAAAATAATTAGTTTCAGTTTGTGTACTGGTAACTGTAAACTATTTCTAATCTGTTACCTCTGTTCTTCAATTTTTTGTGAACATGAAGAAAATTGACCCAACCATTTCCTTGTGAAAAATCATATTTGGGAAGATATTATGAATTTTTGATGTATTTAGTACTGTTTGAGATGGTGGACATTAGAAGCTCAATGAAGAAAATTAACCCCCTATATTATAAATCACTGTAACTAAAAATACACTGATAATACCACCAGCTGGTATGGAAAAAATTGTTAACAATGACAGATGAGAAATGCAAGTATTTGGAAGCAATAAATTAAGAATCTGGCATTTAAAAAATGGAATTCAGAAAAATAGACCTTGAATGTTTTATCTGTTATAGGAATAACCACCAGGAAGTTAAAGCAAACTCGGTTCCAAGTCACAGACAGCACAGAGGTATAAACTTACATTTTATTTGATAATATCCCCACCAGCGGGTGATATAGATGTGTTACAGCTCAGGAGTGTAGTGTGCCATCACAGGCAAGGAAGGCAGGTCAAGTGGGCTTAATCACTCACAGCAACAGGCTACGCAAACTCAGTTGTCAGTAATATATTGCATGAGTAAATCCCTATCATACCTAGCTGCTTCTTGTGTACTGACCCTGCTGTGGACTTGGACTTTCTAGATATTGTTACTGGCATTCCTTTTATGCTCCCTTCACAATGATCTATGAATGTGGCTTTATTTAGGGATTACAGGCTTGTATCAAGCGATGACACAAAATATGTAAAGACAGGAGTCCTTCTGTTAATTACAAAGTGGGAATTTTTGCCGTCAATAGGATCTTGGAGTGTCCCTCTCCATTGCAGTGAAGAAAAGATGTAAACTGATACACAGCTCTCCCACTCTTGTATTAATGCATTTGGGTGGGTTTGTGGCACAAATATTGATATTAATAAATACAAACTGGTTTCAAAGTTTTGAAGAGCACAAAAGATGATCTATGAATGTGGTGAATAGAGATTTGCAAAGCATAAGATTAAGATACTGTCCACAGAGGTTTGCATAGCATAAGGTTACACATTGTGCACAGTAGTGGCTCTTGGATGTAAGTCTATAGCTCAGAGCAAGTCTTGAGTATGATTGTACAGTTAGCTGCCTTTAAGTGGAAGCATATCTTGCTGGTGTTTTGCACTTTTCATTACTCTGAATGGGGTAAACTGATGCTACAAAGAACATTGTATTCACCACTGACTGTAGAAATTATTTATTTTTCAATAGCAATTTCGGCCTAGAGACCATTTTCAAGGGGTACTGCAAAAGATTTTGCTTTAGAACAAATCAGACTTTAAAATCCTCTGGCATATATGCATATCATTGTCAAAAATAAGCCTTTTCACTGTAGGAATACCATACCATCAAACAATGATTTTCATGATGTACAGAGCTTCACACTCGTCTGATGATACAGTATTTCTACAGTGAAAATGCTTACTTTTGCTGATGACATGTATATATGTTACAGAATTTTAAAAGTCTGACATGTGATAAAGCAAAATCTTTTGTAGTACTACTTGAAAATGGCCTTTAGGCCAAAATTACAATGATGAAATCAATAATTTCTACAGTCACTGCCAAATATGAAATCCTCTAAGAAATTATGTGTGACTGTGAACCCAAATGAGGAGAAGTTCTTTGATCCTACTGAGTTCATTTATGGCACACTGGTGTATAAGGCATCACAAATTCAGTTAATTAAACACTCAATGTATTTCAGAGAATAACAGGAGATGAACTTGGCAATAAATAGTGGTGCAAAAACACATATGAACACAGTCTGCAGCACTTGAGGAAGACAAGTGGGTCAGTCATTCAAATATTGTGATAAAACAGAATCAACAACTCATCTGAACACCTGAAACCACACCATTAATCAATTTGATGAGAAACCTGAGAAATCACAAGTTAAGAGTTATATAATTAGATGGCCTAAATATATGAGGCATGGTGAATTATTAGGCTATATGCAGGTGTGGATTTGTCTTTGAGTCACTCACCAGATGTATTTATTAATGGAATAATGACAGACAATTGTGTGATCTGTTTATATTTTAATCCTTTCACATTAGAGCCAGAGGATGTTTTTGATCATCATTCAGTTTCAATAGTCAGGTGAGAATTACTTTCTGCAGTTGTGGTAGGAAAGATTGGTGCAATTCACTCTGTATAATATACAAACATCACTCCTCTGAGCTGTTGAGACAAGCCTTCCCACAGAAGGGAACTTGCGGTGTATCCATTATCTGTCTTTGGGGATACCTTCTTTCTGCTTTGGTACACACTTCACTTCACTATATTCTCCTTTCTCACTTGTACTTTCTTTTTTATCTAGGGATGCTACTGGTACAAAGCTTGTCTTGAATGTAAGAGACCCTACAGAACTTAGCTTAGAATGGCAAAAAGAACAGTGTACGAAGGATACATTGAACATGCTCCTAATGAGTGCAAAGGTACACAAAATGTTGTTACATAAGAGCATTACATGTATTATAAATATAACGTAGCTCTTGACCAAGATAAAGTTAATCTTTTTTGTATCGATTCTGTAACAAATATCAGGAATTGAAATTAAAACTGCAAGCATGAATGCAACCAATCTATTTAAGCAACACCAACTTGGGAACTATAGCTTTAAGTGGAGGACAATCACACCCACTGAGATGACATAAGTAGTGGCAAAGTTCTCAAATGCCAAGAGCATGGCCTACTCTTGATTGTCCAATTACATAATTAGCAAAACAGTGCATATAATTAGTGAAACATTTGTCTTTCTTTTTAAGAGGTTTCTACAGTTTGGAGAATTTCCTACAATACTAAAAATATCAAAAATTATTCCAGTGTACAAAAAGAGGCCAAACTTGATATCAAAAATTACTGACCAGTTTCAGTAGTTCCTATTTTCTCCAAAGTATTTGAATCTCTTATTTATAACCAACTAAACAACTACTTTGAGTCACATAATCTACTTTCTAATAGTCAATTTGGCTTCTGCAAGGGAAGAAATACTACTACTGCTGTTCTCTCAACTGATTTCAAATACTGACCAGTTTCAGTAGTTCCTATTTTCTCCAAAGTATTTGAATCTCTTATTTATAACCAACTAAATAACTACTTTGAGTCACATAATCTACTTTCTAACAGTCAATTTGGCTTCTGCAAGGGAAGAAATACTACTACTGCTGTTCTCTCAACTGTGAACGAAGTAATAATAGCTTTTGAGAATAAAAATAAAGCTTCACTTCTTTTGTGTAATTTAAGCAAGGTATCTGAGTGTATTTCTGAGGATACCTTACTTGCTAAAATCAAATTCTATGGTGTACAAGACTCAGTATTGGCAGTAATTGTGTCATACCTAAACAACAAGAAACAGCTTGTCTCTGTCAGCAATAGACACTCACAGCTGCAAGAAGTTAAGTCATGGGTCCCACAAGGTTTTGTCCTTAGGTCCTTCTTTTTTTATAATTGCAGACAATGATTAACCACACAATGTCCCCAACTACATTATTTGTTATGCAGATGACACAACTTTGCTAGCTCAACATACGAACACATTAGTTCTGCAAGGTATGATGCAAGATTGCATGGAAGCAGCACTAAATTGGTTCTCATCAAACACAGTGCTTTGCAACTCAGATTTAAAAAAAAAACACACCTGCACAAATTTGTGTTGAGTTACTTATTTAATGTGGAAACTGAGAGGCTCAGTAACAAAAGAATATTTAAGAGTTATTTATTTTTCACTCTTTCAGTCACATAGGGTACGGACTGTCAATATGAGGATATTCTTCTCACATAAGTGAAATTCTAAAAATTCAAAAGAAGGTTGTATGGGCAATGAGCAATGCTGGTAGATTTGAGCACTCCTGGTCACTATTCATACATCTCAAAATATTAGCAGTCATTATCTCTACATATACTTCTCAGCATTGTATGTGAAAAACAGCACAGTGGGTTTCAAAATGAGGGAAAATATTCACCACCATAACATTAGATGCAAAATAAAATTATATATAAAAAGCCACATGCTGGTAAGATCACGGCACCCCTATCTAATCAACAGCTTAAGAATATTTAATAAATTTTCATTTTCTGCTCAGGCAGCTCCCGTAACTAATTCAGAAGCAAGTTGTTAAGCTGTCTACTTTTTAATCCTTTTTATGATATAACTGAATTTATGAATATAAAATCAATTGACATTATAAGACTTTCATTATGAGATGTCAATGACTGTATTTATTTATTATTTTAGAGTTTATCCTCTTATTTATAGGTTCTATTTGGAATATGTTAATGCTCATTCAGTTTTAAGGTACTATTGAAGGAAAATGTAATATGCTATAAATGTAGAATACCTGTTCCACATCAGGTGGACAATGGTAAATTAAGACTCTCAGTGTGGTTTATTAACCTTCTTTCTTACATCATTGTCCTGAATCATGTAACCTTTCCCTTTTTTGTTTGTATACATGAATATACCTATATGGTTATAATAGAAGGAAACATTCCACGAAGGAAAAATATATCTAAAAACAAAGATGATGTGACTTACCAAATGAAAGTGCTGGCAGGTCGACAGACACACAAACGAACACAAACATACACACAAAATTCAAGCTTTCGCAACAAACTGTTGCCTCATCAGGAAAGAGGGAAGAAGAGGGAAAGACGAAAGGATGTGGGTTTTAAGGGAGAGGGTAAGGAGTCATTCCAGTCCCGGGAGCGGAAAGACTTACCTTAGGGGGAAAAAAGGACGGGTACACACTCGCACACACACACACACACATATCCATCCACACATATACAGACACAAGCAGACATATTTAAATATGTCTTGTGTCTGTATATGTGTGGATGGATATGTGTGTGTGTGTGTGTGTGTGCGAGTGTGTACCCGTCCTTTTTTCCCCCTAAGGTAAGTCTTTCCGCTCCAGGGACTGGAATGACTCCTTACCCTCTCCCTTAAAACCCACATCCTTTCGTCTTTCCCTCTCCTTCCCTCTTTCCTGATGAGGCAACAGTTTGTTGCGAAAGCTTGAATTTTGTGTGTATGTTTGTGTTCGTTTGTGTGTCTGTCGACCTGCCAGCACTTTCATTTGGTAAGTCACATCATCTTTGTTTTTTGAATATACCTATAGTGAGATATTGGGCTCGAAAGATTATATTTTTTCCTAATCTTCTTTGTGATAGTGGTCCAAAGGGCAAGCATTTACAATGTGTAAAGGGATCACAAGTGATTACTGGATAGTTTCATTTTTTGACAACAGTGAGACATGAGTGTCCAACTGAGACTAGGAGTGGCAACCTGAGCAGTAGGAGGACTGTAGCATGGCTGCATGAGGTTGTCAGTGGCGAGCTGAGTCACCTCACACTGGCCAGGGAGCCAGAGGCCAAGTGGTGCTGTCAGATTTGGTGTGACCAGTAGTTCGATGGTATTGGTCATCTGAGTACATTATATGGTATTATATGAAATGTTTGGCTTGAGTGTTTCTATTGAGGGAACCATATATGGTATAGAGAAGCATAACATATCTGTTTAAAGAGCACACTGTTCTGAACATTTCATTTTGACAGAACACTTGTATCAGCACCTTGCAAGTTTATGAAGATTCATTATGATGAAAAAATGTATGGACAAATATTGTAAAATTAGTAACCACTCAACCATGGGTGATACAGTAATGATCAAGGTACCATTTTAAAGGGCTTGGCATGAGCATCTGCTAATATACCCACTATTACCAGTTACATCATAATTTGCAGTTAAATAAGTTTCCTATAAATGTACTAAAATCCTGTTTCCTTCAGCAAAGATGGAAGATACACAAAACAGCAAGGTGGCATCTGTTAGGATACTGCCATATACACTACAGATATTTGTATGTTCTATGTTTTACATGATTTTTTACATTATCTCCAGCCAATTAATGTTTTAGTTATTAAAACTTCTGTAATTTAACATAACACAAAAACTGATGGCACCAGCAGAAAGGGATGTAATTTTCCATTAGAATGATGTGTAACTTTGTTTGTTATTAATAAATTTTAAGCATTGTTAATAATTTAGTGAAGGTGTGCAATCATGCTAATCATATTTTTGTGCCTAAACTACTGAGCATACAACAACTTGTTACATTTAAAATTAACCTGGATGAAAACATGCATCCTCCTGTTTAACTACATATTAGCTAGCAGTAAGAATACTGAAATTGTAACTTTGTACTGGAGTAAACTGTGAGTCTAAGGTTTTGGAAAGTTTGGCCTAATGGTATATGATGGCCATCCTGATACTAGACAAGAGACTCAGTTTTAGACCACACTAGAAGGATGACTTACATTACTCTGCATAATGAATCAGCCACATGGTTTGGTAATAACTTAGAATTATTTGATTGTATGCTTTCTGCATTTTAATAAATTTTGTTATTGAGTCACAGTTAGGACACTAGTATTTTTTAATGGTTTTCCAGACACTGATGATTTTTTGAGTGTTACGAAAAGTTGGAACATATCCAGTTTTGAATGTTGGATGAACATTTGCAACTTTGCCACCGTCAGAACTTGTATTTGTCTGCTGCTGGTGGATCATTTGTGATTTGTAATTATTGTTTTTATTTTTATTTATTTATTGCTCCGTGGGACCAAATTAAGGAGAAGTCTCCATGGACATGGATCGAGTCAGTACATGAAATTATAACACGATAATAGAAACAGATAAAATGAAATATCAGAAACATATTCAGGCAACAATTCGTAAGTTTAAATAAAGAAAATCAACAATGTAACACTGGAATTTGCTTAATTTTTCAGCTCTTCCAGGAGCTCCTCGACAGAATAGGAGGAGTGAGCCATGAGGAAACTCTTCAGTTTACACTTAAAAGTGTTTGGGTTACTGCTAAGATTTTTGAGTTCTTGTGGTAGCTTATTGAAAATGGATGCAGCAGAATACTGCACTCCTTTCTCCTGTTCTAGGCACAGTGAGGTCTTATGTTTAGTTCTCTAATGCAGTGACCATTTGGGACTCATATTTATTTTCAATCTGCTAAAGAGTATTTTATTTTGGGCATCATAAGTCAGAATATAGAAAATTTGCACTGTTATCTACAGTCTATAAGGTTTCATGTAGCAGTTACAAACTTCACTATTTTGTTTTAAACACAGTTAGTGTAGGACTTTGCTGACAGTACCAGTTAGGCTCTCAATAAGCACTAATAAAAAGCAGCTATGGAATCTGCTTAAATAAACTTTCAGTTTAATTACAAACATTCAGCCCAGCTACAATAATTTATAGTCACTAGCCCATTCATTATTGACTGATTGCATATTTTAGTGAAACTGAGAACAGTTCATTTATTAATTGTGCAGAAAGCAACAGGTGCAACCAAGCTACAGAAACCATAGAGCCCTTAACAGTAGTGTTGTTACATTCCAATCCAGCCATACATCAGAGGGCAATTTATGTATAATATTGACCCTGGGTGTTAGCTTCACAAATTATAGCTCCATAATGTATTTCTGTTTATTTACTATTTGGAAGAGGGGACGGGGGGGGGGGGGGGGGGGGGGGGAGCTGGGAGGGAGAATGTAAATTAAACAATGAAAACTCTTAGTTCTAATGAATGTAAGGGATGAGAAGATATTGTTCATGCAGTTTCCTTCCTAAACTGTAACCGTAATAAGAAAATAAAAGTGTACAGTCACAGAGGAAAGTGGATACAAATAGTTCCACTACTACTGTGCAAACGCTAATGAACACTTACCTGTTCTAACGTAAAATGTACAACTACTAAGAGAAACAGTAAAAATCTATAGAACCTGGAATAGAAAGAGGTTGATACAGATACACAAAAAAGTGAGATCATTATATACATACTTCCCTGAGGAAATAAAGGCTGAAAATTGTCACCTGATGTTGGCCTAAGAAGCTGAAAGACAATTCATGTTAAAATAAATAATATTTACAGAATGTTGGGAAAGTGTTTCCTTTTTAATACTATTGTCATGTTTCATCAAATGCCAATGGAGAACTCAGTTAATGTCATAGTATTTAAAAATTACATATTTTGGGTAGTGTGATACGAACGTGCCAAAAACTAATAAATAAATTTCTTTTCTTAGTGTAAAGGTACTGTGGTAGTAAATGATTACAGGTGCTGACATACTTGTAAAATAACTCATTGATTATGATAAATTCTATTGTCTCCAAAGTAATTAAAGATTTTGAATGGTATGTATTAGTTACTTATAGGGGTGGCACATAAGAGGAAACAATAATTTTGCTGAATTAAACTAGCATGTGATTTGAAAATGCTTGTTCAAAGAATATAAGGGCTATAGACAAAGGAATACAGGATGGGCAGATAGAGGTGATTATATTTCTGTTTGTCTGTATACTGACAGTACCGGTATGTATGTGGGTTTCAGAAAATAGTGTAATAGTCACTAGGATGTGGTGGGGGCTCTGTCTGTGGCAATAACAAACATTCAGTCTCTACTGTCAGCTGTTTATACTCACTGAAAAAGGCCTTCAGTGATAGATACAGAGTCAAAGGAGTCATCAGGAGAACCAAGTATTTTAAAAAAATCTTGTAAAAGGCAAATTTACATGTTAAAAAATCATGTGTTTATTGAGTAACTGATTTGAAGCTGATAAGTTTTTGTAAGCTATAATATTTATGAAATTCTAGAAAACATTCTTTTAACTAATCGATGTCCTAGAATTTTTAGAAGACAAAGGACTTAAAAACAACTTGCAAGATTTTATGGAACTGAAATAAACTAGAATAAGCAGTCAGGTTCAAGTTAGATGATACATCAAAGAAGCAATGACAATTATATGGTTGTAGAATAAGAAAATTATTGCAAGAAATAGAAAGAACTGTATTATAAGTAGAAGGAAGTTATTTGTAGGGTATGTGATTGTTTGACATGTAGATAGGTTACATCCACTGTGACAAGAAAAGAGTCAGGACTAAGGAACTGTTGAAAAGCTGTGGAAGAATTGGTAATTATTTTGGATAGAAGAAGGGAGACTGGTCATTTGGTTGAAGATACTGGTAAACCTGGGTAAGAGATATTTCAATGGGAGTGATGTAACCTGTCACTAATTGGGAGACAATTGGAGTAGGGTTTGTGGAGTTTTGGAAGCAGATACAAGGCAAATGTGCCCAGCATTCCTATGATGAGGAGGCAGATGAGTTCAAGTGTCAGGTTTTGGGATGGGCTTAATTTTCTAATGAGCCATGTTAGTCTTATGGAATCAGATAAATGTGGGATGATTAGTACAGTAAGTTGAGAATGTGTTGAACTTATTAGGAGCAATCAAAATGTTAAGTTTGGGATAGGTTTACTGCATCATAAATAGGTTTTTGTTTCCACAGCTATGATGTTGGACTTATTAGGAAAGTTTTTGGGGAAATAAAATAGAGCCAGTTTTGAGGTCAGGAATTCTGGAAGGTTACATGGAAAGGACGGGGGAAGGATTAATTGTATGACAATTAAAACAGTTTCAGAGAAAGTTCTAAATGTGATTAGTGTAGCAGTGGTCAGAAGCAAGGGTGGGGAAGGAAAGCTTTCTCTGGTGGTAATGAGTAACAGAAGGGAGATTCTTGAGAAGATCAATAGGTTAAACACCAATTTGCAGTTGAAGGTGGGAGAGTATTAAAACTTCTCGATACATTAGGCCTTTGAAGATAATCTGATGATATTGTTAAGAGATGGAGGGTGAAAGAAGTTTCTGGGAATGTAGAGTTCACGAAGGCAGGGTCTGGGAGCTACGAGGGTTTGGTACAAGAGGCAATTAAATGAAGTAAGAGTTTGAATGGTATTGAAGGTTAGCAACATATGTAATAAGAGAGGATAAAGTTTATGAGAAAGGATGTCTTCCACCAAAGATAATAATGTTCATTTAATAATTTTATTCATACAAAAGTGACACTTCAAATATGACTTCAAATAAAACAGGTATACAGGGTGTAAATGATAATTGGTTGGTTGGTTGGTTGTTTGGGGAAGGAGACCAGACAGCGTGGTCATCGGTCTCATCGAATTAGGGAAGGATGGGGAAGGAAGTCGGCCGTGCCCTTTCAGAGGAACCATCCCGGCATTTGCCTGGAGTGATTTAGGGAAATCATGGAAAACCTAAATCAGGATGGCCGGACGCGGGATTGAACCGTCGTCCTCCCGAATGCGAGTCCAGTGTCTAACCACTGCGCCACCTCGCTCGGTATAAATGATAATTATTTACAACATACCACAGGGGTGTAAGGGAACTGAAGATGAGCTATTTGATATAGTAGATGACCTGTGGTCTGTCAAACAAGGAAACAAGCTCAAATTGGTCTATAAATGCCACCTAAGTTGCAGAGCTTGCATGCTACACAAGAATTTCAACATTTGGTCACATTCTTACATTTCTGGCTGAGTCAGCCATTTCATTAAGATCATTAATTTAAACTTTCCTGTAACAGAAATGAAAGAAAAAAGACTCTGTAAACTTCATGCAAAAACTAATTACATTTACAATTCAGTCTTAATATAATCCTTACAAGGACACTAATTTTGTAGTAAGAGGACCAGACAAAAAAATTATTTAACTGTTGATTTTTTGCTGTTAAAATCTAGAAAATTTTGAGGTACAATTTAAAAATTTGAATTTTGCATTTCGTAAGTGCAAGAGCAAACAATTTGTAATACTCAAGGAAGATTGTAGCCAAAATCTCATGTGGCTTGCATATGCTGTACCTTATGGGGCTTCTGTAGGCCAATTTGAGGCTGTTTCCTAGCTTGACAGAGCAGAAGTGTCCTATATCAAATAGTATGTCTCAATTTAACATACACTATTATAGTACACTGTAAACAATTACAGTTTACACAACGTATATAATTAAAATATGGCTTCAAATTAAAGGGGTGTGTATAATTACAGTACCTGCACTTGATGAGTCACAAGCAGCACAGTTTTGTCTTTGAGGGCAGTAAGAATACATTTCTCAAAAATATGAGCACCAACATGAGCGTCAACAGCACTCAGTGGATCATCCAAAAAGTATATGTCTCTAAATGGGCCAAAGAAAGAAGTCTGTGTGGGTCATATTATCTCAAGGGTGTAAACTATGATTTAATATTTTTTGCAAAGGATTTTTAACTATTATAAATTTTCAAAACCAACTGATTACTTTAGCATTAGTTAACTGTAATGGAATTTGACACACTTCATCATTTAAATCATGGTATTACACTTACCTGTTGGAGTACAATGCCCTTGCTAAAGCCACCCTCTGTTTCTGTCCACCAGAGAGATTTATGCCTCTTTCTCCAATTTCAGTTTCATCTGCTCCTGGCAGTTGTTTAACGTCTTCCACTAGTGCACAGCTATAAACAGCTTCATAGTACCTGGGGAATTGTCTCTCTGATATTACGAAATCAATGGAATGAAATGAAATATTACTATATAAGGCCTCATTATCACTGACAAGCTAATCACTACTAAAGAGACATAAATAGGTAACATCAATTACTTTCACCAACACACATCTATGAAGTACTTATACTTTTCTTTGAATTACTCTTGTGTGAAAGTGCACACACACACAGACACACACACACACACACACACACACACACACACACACACACACAAATAAAGCAAAAAATACAATTTAAAGACCTGAAATCACTGCAGAGTTCATGACTGTTTGTCAGAATAAAAATATAACTTCTAATTATTTGTTTTTAAAATTCTGTGTGTGTATCTGAAGAGAGAGAAGAGAGCGGGGAGGGGGGGGGGGGGGGGGGGAAGGAGCATGTGTAGAATTCAGGCTTAATCCCTGGTCTTGTCACACAGATTCCTTGGCGAAAGGATTGTAATGGTGAGCACTCAGCCCTGTGAAAATTATTTATGATATCCATGCAGAAGAAGCACTAGTACAAAAATCTGACAAAAAACTGCCAAACAACAATGTGGTAGCTACTTGCCCTTCCAGCACTGCATTTCAGTGACACCTTAGGCAAAAAAGGCAATGGTCAGTAGAAGCGTCACATAGGCTCCTGGGCCTCATCACTGTGTCTTTTTTTTTTTTTTTTTTTTTTTTTTCCTGAGTTATGTAATTTGTCAGCAGCTGCTTGAAAGACAATAAAAGATGAGTGCTCATTTCTGAGGAATATTATTTCTACCCTATATTTAACTGTGACCAGTGGTCTGTTACTTATCTCAATTTCCTTTCTTGATTGTTGAGTTACATGAACATTGTGTTGCTTCTACAATTTCTGCCTTAAAGTACCACAGACATCATACTCAATTTGAAAATGTCTGCTTGTGTCTGTGTATGTGCGGATGGATATGTGTGTGTCTGCGAGTGTATACCTGTCCTTTTTTCCCCCTAAGGTAAGTCTTTCCGCTCCCGGGATTGGAATGACTCCTTACCCTCTCCTTTTGTCTTTCCCTCTCCTTCCCTCTTTCCTGATGAAGCAACTGTTTGTTGCGAAAGCTTGAATTTTGTGTTTATGTTTGTGTTTGTTTGTGTGTCTATCGACCTGCCAGCACTTTCGTTTGGTTAGTCACATCTTCTTTGTTTTTAGATATATTTTTTCCCACGTGGAATGTTTCCCTCTATTACATATATATATAAATATAAATACGGGCAATCCTGGAGGAAATGCTTCCTGCGTAAGGCAAAAAGGCCATCTCAGCTGTTTAGCTAAAAGAATTTCATATGGTTTTGTATGGAATGTATTATATTTCAAGCTAAAACATATAAAAATAAGTCACTTCAATTTCTTTGTTACAATCGATATGTACTAACTCTGTATGTACAGTTAAAATTACTTTTCTTTTAGAAACATTTGATATTACAAAATATCTGGCACACTTAAAATTCCTATTATTAATTGCACAATCAGACGATATTTATTAAATTTGTTTCTGGATTCATTTATAAAATAATGATATAATTTGGTGAAGATTCTTCTTTTGTCAAGAAAGTTGTAAATTCTTTGGAATATTGTTACTACGGCAGAATGAGGTAGTAGTGGTCACGCCTTGGACATGATCGGACATGTTTTTAATTTAGGAAATAACAATGTAATTTTGATTTAAAAGTGGAGACTGTAAAGATGGTGCAATATAGAAAAATGTGACATAATGAAAAAATTACAGAAACAGAAATTATGAAGCAGGTTTACTTCAGGATTATCATGTCATTTGGAACCTACAACGTCAAAAATTTCAGCATCAAGAATCAACATCTAGAGTTGATGGACTGGAGACAACTATGAGAAAATAAGGTAAGTAAAAAGTATATTTGTAAATCTTACTCCTCTCAAATGTTATTAGAAGAGTTAGATATTTTGAAGAGTTAAAATCAATAGGTGATGTGAGGGAGGGTAAGATTACATGGTCCAGGGTGGTCCAGCAGTTTCTTCACTACAGTTTGTCACAGACCATGCAGACAGATAGCTTGTTGGTTGTCATGCCCACATAGAATGCGGCACAATGGTTGCAGCTTAACTTGAAGGTCACATGACTGGTTTCACATATAGCCCTGCCTTTGATAAAATAGGTGATGTTTGTGACTGGACTGGAGTAGGTCATAGTGGGAAGATGTATGGGAAAGGTCTTGCATCTACAACTACTACATGGATGTGAGCCGTGAGGCAAGGGGTTGAGAGCAGGGGTTGTGTAGGGATCGATAAGGATATTGTGTAGGTTCAGTGGGCAGCAGAATAACACTGCGGGAGAGGTGACTGGAGAGATAAGGCATGGGAGATCTGTTTTTGTAGAAGGTTGGAAAGGCCTCAGTGAGACCACTGATATATTTTGAGAGGGACTGCTTGTCACTACAGATGTGATGGCCATGGGTGGCTACGCTGTACGGAAAGAATGGGTGGCAGCTGTTGAAGTGGGGTATTGCTACACGTTGGTAGGTTTCATATGGAAGGATGTACTAATGTAGCCATCTTTGAGGTGGAGGTCAACATAGAGGAAGGTGCCTTGTTGAGTTGAGGAGTACCAGGTGAAGTAAATAGGGGGAAAGATGTTGAGGGGAGGAATGTGGATAGGATGTCCTCAGCCTCGATACAGATCATGAAGATGTCATCAGTGAATTTGAAACAGGTGAGGGGTTTGGGTTTCTGTACGGTTAGAAAGGATTCCTCTAGATGGACCATTAATAGGTTGGCATAGGATGATGCCATGTGGGTGCCCATAGCGTACCCCAGATTTGTTTGTAGGTGATGCCTTCAAAGCAGAAGTAAGTATTAGTGAGGATTCATGGTGACAACGAAAGAGGTTATATGTTTGAAATCCATCAGGCATTGGGAAAGGTAGTGTTCAATAGAGGCAAGGCCATAGGCATTAGGGATGTTAGTGCAAAGAGAGGTAGCATTAACAGCAATGAGCAGGGCACCATGGGGTAAGGGAACAGGAACTGTGGAGAGTAGATGGAGGAAATGGTTACTATCTTTCATATGGGAGGGTAGGTTGCAGGTAATAGGCTGAAGGTGTTTGTCTATGAAAGCAAATATTCTCTCAGTGGGAGCACAACAATAGGTCACAATGGGGCATCTTGGGTGGTTAGGTTTACGGGCTTTTAAGAAGTATGTAGAAGGTATGAGTGTGGGAGTGGTAGGGGTGAGGAGGGAGATGGACTCTGGGAAGAGATTGTGGAATGGGCCTAAGGATTTGAGGAGGGACTGGAGATCCTGCTGGATTTCTGGAATGGGGTCACTATGGCAGGGAGGGTTTGTAGGTGGATAAATCTGACAGTTGGTGCAGTCCTTCCACCAGGTTACTCTTGGAGCTCAAAACAACAGTGGTGGAGCCTTTGTCAGCAGGTATGATTATTTATACAGGTGGGATCAGTTTCTAGGTGGTGGATTGTAGTTCTTTCTGCGAATGTAAGGTTAGTGTGCATGTTGAGGGATTTGGGGAACGATGCCGAGGCAAGGTCTGAGGTTAAGAAACTCTGGAAAGTTAACAGGAAGTGATAGGGGTAGGGGGGGGGGGGCAGTGGGGGGGGGGGGCAGTGGGGGTGTATCATGTGCATCACGGTAGGATAGAGGAGTGAACTGAGTCAGTCAGGGTTCAACATTGGTCTGTGGCTGTGGTGAAAAAGTGTTTCCACTGTAGGTGTATGATTGAATTTGGAAGTGAGGCAAAAACTTAGGCCTTTGAAAAGAACTGATACTTCTGTGGGACTAAGGCTTTTGGAGGAAAGGTTCGCAACACTGTTTCGGGTCAGTTTAGATTCCGTATGGTGGTAGGAAGGAGTTTTTTAGGGTTTGGCAAATGTAGTAGGTCTGTGAGACAGGGAATTATCAGCTATGAAGGCATGAAGGCATGTGGGGGAGGTTTGGAGGTTGTTGTAGAGGTGGTGGATAGTGGCAGTTCAAGATGGGAGTAGGAAATAATCTGGCTGTAAAGTTATTTGAGGTGGCATTGTGCATGCTGCTCTAGTTCCTGAAGGGCAAGAGTTTCAAAGTGTGATATGGGATCCAGGAATTTGGGATTGCATAGCAGGAGAATTTTACGGACGGAGAGACATGTTGCATGGAGGTTTTGGCCTGATTGACATGGTTTTGCAGGACTTTTGGTGAGCGTTAATAACTGCAGAATCTGAACAAATGGAGGTCATTGTGGAAGGAGGGGTTGCGGCCGAAGATGGGTAATTTGATGGTAAGGCCATGAGCCTAGTGACAACACAGGAACAGTATGTGGGACTGGGTTCTGGCTATGGATAAGGAAACTCTTCTGTATTGATGCAAAGAGAAGGAGTAAGAAGTCATGGTGCAGGATAAAAACGCATAAAAACACATAAATAAAGTACAAGTACATCCAAAAACATTCACAAAAGTATACCAAAACATATGGGAAAATTCATGAAAGGATGAAACGAATGAAATATGGGGAAACAAGATGAAATTGAGGGAGTAGACCAATAGCAAAAGGTAAAAACCAACTGAAATTGGTGTGAAAATACTATGAGATCAAAGAAAAAAACAAATAAAAAGATTGTAATGTGGGTTGCAGATCTGTGAGTGGATAAGTGTGAAGAAGGGGGACGGCAGATGTGACTCGATAACATAAAGTTGGAATGGGTGAGCTGGAATAGAGAGGAAAAGAAGTGGAGGGGTGGGGGAGGGGTGGTAGAGTGAGATACAAGTTTGTGTGGCACAGGAAGAAAGCGAAAATATATGAGAGTGACACAGGAAGAAATCGAAAATATATGAGAGTGACACAGGAAGAGTGATCACTCTGATTGTCTAGGATTAATGATATCAGTGGGAGTAAATGTGGAAGATGAGTTGGACCACCCAGTTGTTGAGCATGCTGCACAATACAATGTCCTTCATTTCAATGACTGCTTCACAACCTGTGCCATCTGGAGCATTCTCACCAACACCAGCTTTTCTAAACTGCATGGATGGCAACTCTTCCTACAATATAACCACCATTCCCGTAACCCGCCTATCCTCAACTATCGTTAGTCATTGCTGGTATCCATCTATCCCCTTCCCTGTTCCCTTTCCAGCATTACACAGGCCTCTATTCCACCAAAGCACCCTCAGTCTTTTTACTTCTCTCCTCCCCCCCCCCCCCCCCCCCCCAGCCCCTGCTCTACATCTAACCTCCGAACTGCACCTAGCTGCCCTATCCTCTCCCCACCTCATCACTGTATGCTCCCACAAGCAGCCTTTACCAGTTTCCAGCCATACTCTACTATCCATCCCCCTCCTTGCCCCAGCCTGCTCCTTACCTCCACCACCCAGATGCTTCTCACATCATGGTCTGCTGCTCATAGTCTAGCCAGAGATGGTGGTCACGTGTGTGTGTGTGTATGTGCGTGTGTTTTGTCTATTCTGATGAAGGCCAGTTTGGACAAAAGCTTTGTTTAACAGTCTTTTTGTTGTGCCTATCTGCGACTCAGCATCTCCATTATATGGTGAGTAGCACTATCCTTTCCATATTGTTATCAAATACATTAATGGCATAGACACAACAGCATAATCCTCGAAAAATAGTGACTTTATATACACAGTGCTAATGGTAACAGTTCAGACAAGAGTTGCTTATGATAATACATTATCTAGATAATTCACCTATCAAACTCATTAAATGAATAGAAAGAATAATAAAAATAAATTTTAAGAAGATTCAGTTTAGACAAGACAATGGAATTTTGATTTCTTAGGCTTTTGAGCACTACTAGGAGCAATAAAGATTTTGGTACCAGCTTACATTGCACCCTTTTGCAGCAGTGACAGTTTTTTACTATGCTGACAGACTGGTCTCTAACCTAGCTCAAGGCCTAACACATCAGCTATTATGTTTAAAGGATCCCTGAAACTTGCAAATGGCACTAAATTTAATAGTTGAGTGATTACAAAGCTATTAAAGAAGTAATGGCTAATTAGAAGTTTAGTTATAGTGCATCTGTAGCTCTAGAAGTGCTAGCAAAAGTGTTTATAACAATGAAGATAAAACATATCAAAGTGGAGTCAATCCACCTATTGTCGACCTACTGGTCTTAAATAACCATTTTCCCCTGATCTTTGATCTAAATCTATTTATACACACTAGGGTGGAGGCAGTGTGTGCCCAAAAATGCCAAAATATAGCTCATACAATGTTTCAAATAATTTTCTTGTGCGTGTAATAATTTACAATGTGCTGATTATTATGGTACATTTAGTTTTCATTAAAAATGTTATAAGAACAAGAAATTAGTAATCAAAATCATTGCAACAGCATGTTATATGAATATTAGTTAGAGCTAATCAGTAGTTTTGAGAGGATTGATGCCACTCACTAGGGAGTCCAGATTTCATTCTTTCTAGCCATGACATTCATTTTCCCAGGAACTATTTAACTTGAAAGGTATTAAAGGTAAATTACACCCAAATTTACTTTTAAAATTTGTGCCCTTATTCTTGTTTACTTCCAGGATTTGACATTATAGTTTTATTGCACTGTTTTTTTCTGAACCAAATATTGTTGTTGCTATGGTCTTCAGTCCTGAGACTGGTTTGATGCAGCTCTCCATGCTACTCTATCCTGTGCAAGCTTCTTCATCTCCCAGTACCTACTGCAACCTACATCCTTCTGAATCTGCTTAGTGTATTCTTCTCTTGGTCTCCCTCTACAATTTTTACCCTCCACACTGCCCTCCAGTACTAAATTCGTGATCCCTTGATGCCTCAGGACATGTCCTACCAACCGATCCCTTCTTCTAGTCAAGTTGTACCACAAACTTCTCTTCTCCCCAATCCTATTCAATACTTCCTCATTAGTTATGTGATCTACCCATCCAATCTTCCGCATTTTTCTGTAGCACCACATTTCGAAAGCTTCTATTCTCTTCTTGTCCAAACTATTTATCGTCCATACAAATACTTTCAGAAATGACTTCCTGACACTTAAATCTATACGCGATGTTAACAAATTTATCTTCTTCAGAAATGCTTTCCTTGCCATTGTCAGTCTACATTTTATATCCTCTCTAATTTGGCCATCATCAGTTATTTTGCTCCCCAATAGCAAAACTCCTTTACTACTTTAAGTGTCTCATTTCCTAATCTAATTCCCTTAACATCACCTGACTTAATTCGACTACATTCCATTATCCTCGTTTTGCTTATGTTGATGTTCATCTTATATCCTCCTTTCAAGACACTATCCATTCCGTTCAACTGCTCTTCCAAGTCCTTTGCTGTCTCTGACAGAATTACGATGTCATCGGCGAACCTCAAAGTTTTTATTTCTTCTCCATGGATTTTAATACCTACTCCGAATTTTTCTTTTGTTTCCTTCACTGCTTGCTCAATATACAGATTGAATAACATCGGGGAGGGACTACGACCCTGTCTCACTCCCTTCCCAACCACTGCTTCGCTTTCATGTCCCCCAACTCTTATAACTGCCATCTGGTTTCTGTACAAATTGTAAATAGCCTTTTGCTCCCTGTATTTTACCCCTGCCACCTTCAGAATTTGAAAGAGAGTATTCCGGTCAACATTGTCAAAAGCTTTCTCTAAGTCTACAAATGCTAGAAACGTAGGTTTGCCCTTCCCTAATCTAGCTTCTAAGATAAGTCGTAGGGTCAGTATTGCCTCACGTGTTCCAATATTTCTATGGAATCCAAACTGATCTTCCCCGAGGTCGGCTTCTACTACTTTTTCCATTCATCTGTAAAGAATTCGCATTAGGATTTTGCAGCTGTGACTTATTAAACTGATAGTTCAGTAATTTTCACATGTGTTAACACCTGCTTTCTTTGGGATTGGGATTATTATATTCTTCTTGAAGTATGAGGGTATTTCGCCTGTTTCATACATCTTGCTCACCAGATGGTAGAGTTTTGTCAGGACTGGCTCTCCCAAGGCTGTCAGTAGTTCCAATGGCATGTTGTCTACTCCGGGGGCCTTGTTTCGACTCAGGTCTTTCAGTGCTCTGTCAAACTCTTCATGCAGTATCATATCTCCCATTTCATTTTCATCTACATCCTCTTCCATTTCCATAATATTGTCCTCAAGTACATCACCCTTGTATAGACCCTCTATATACTCCTTCCACCTTTCTGCTTTCCCTTCTTTGCTTAGAACTGGGTTTCCATTTGAGCTCTTGATGTTCATACAAGTGGTTCTCTTATCTCCAAAGGTCTCTTTAATTTTCCTGTAGGCAGTATCTATTTTACCCCTAGTGAGATAAGCCTCTACATCCTTACAGTTGTCCTCTAGCCATCCCTGCTTAGCCATTTTGCACTTCCTGTCGATCTCATTTTTGAGACGTTTGTATTCCTTTTTGCCTGCTTCATTTACTGCATTTTTATATTTTCTCCTTTCATCAATTAAATTCAATATTTCTTCTGTTACCCAAGAATTTCTACTAGCCCTCGTCTTTTTACCTACTTGATCCTCTGCTGCGTTCACTACTTCATCCCTCAGAGCTACCCATTCTTCTTCTACTGTATTTCTTTCCCCCATTCCTGTCAATTGTTTCCTTATGCTCTCCCTGAAACTCTGTACAACCTCTGGTTCTTTTAGTTTATCCAGGTCCCATCCCCTTAAATTCCCACCTTTTTGCAATTTCTTCAGTTAAGCCCCTAATTCAGAATTTGTATAAATTAACAAAATTGTGAACACAAAAATTTTATATGTAAAATGATAACCTATTGTCAATGTAAACAGTGTGCTAATCAGATAGTACTATGAACTTTTATACTTTACCAACCAACTACCTATCTTTTAGTTAAAGCAAATCATTATTGGAACTTACATGTTATTCCCATTACTAAATGTTTACCTTCCAGTTTTATAAACTGAAATATATTTAGTAAATACTAACTGTCCAACCCCTCAGCCAACAATCCTGAACCCATGTATCGCAATCACCATGTCACTCATGTACTCTACATTTGCAATTACTGTGATGATAACTTGTAGTGACTTGGGCTTTTCTTTCAGCGAGTTCACACCCAGAAAAGAGTCTGTTACCATCTCTATGTTTGTTAGTGTGGTATTATGTACACTCTGTATTTTTAGTGAGCCCATGCCCAGTAAGTTCATGGTCAACATCTCTACAGAACCAGAATCAAAATTTTACTGTCTCATAACATACATGTCAAATCGTTGATTTATTGTACAGGAGACTCGTCAAGCTTATAATTATAATATGTTGTATATGGAATACAACATTTACTAGTACTACAAAGTATCTTAGTATATATACTATTAATTTTTATCCTGCTCAAATGGTAAGATCATTATTAAAAATTCATCAGTAGAGTAACAGCATTTTTGTACGAGAGTGCTACATCATTTTCTTTTTACTGAATCAGTTTCAATCTTTTGAAAATTTGTTCTTTTTTAACTTATTGTATATTTTCATCCCCATATATTATGGAGTCTATGCGAAAAGATTGACTCTACGTGTAGGAAGCATTAACTTTCTTTGTTTCTGCTTACAAACCCATCCCGAAAGTTATTTGGAGCAAACAATTCTGGATTATTATTTGTGAAAAGAATTGTTTTCTACCAATAGAGTGAGGGAACACTTAGTATGTTTAGGTCTCTTAACAGTGGCTAACAAGATTCTCTTGACTTTGTACTACACATGTTCCTTATACCCTTTTTTTGTAAAGTTAATATTTTTGTCAAATTGCTAACATTTTCCCAAAAGACAATGCTGTATCTCACTATTGCCTCAAAGTAGCTGTGGTACACCACCTTTTTTGTTCTATGGCAGTGACATTGGCTATGATTGACATAGCAAATGCTAGGCAGTTCAGTTTATTTTTTAAATGGTCTATATGTGAGGACCACAACAGATTTCTGTCCAACTGCATTCCTAAGAGTTTAACACATTCTGCTTCATTTAGTTCCAGACTTCCTTGTGTAGTTTCAATATCATTTATTTTTGACTGTTTCATCTTAAATTGTATAACCTGTGTTTCTGAAATACTTAGTTTTAGGCTGTTCCGATGGAACCACACATCTAGATCTTCAGGAGTTTTTATGACTCTTTAGGCAATTTCTTCTGCATTTTTATTTGCTATCAGTACTGATGTGTCTTCAGCTAATAAAACTGAATGACTTATATTTATGAGTAAGTCATTTATGTAAAAAAGAAAAAGTATAGGGCCTAGAATTGATACTTGTTGTACCCCTTGTGAGGTAGTTCTCCATTTTGAGGAGTATTTTCCTTTGTCTGATTTTATGACTACCCTTAGCTGTCTCTTTGTCAAATATGACTTACACCATTGTAAGTAACTGTCTGCAGTTCCATAGTTTTGCATTTTATATACACTGAACCACTAAAGAAACTGGTATAGGCATGTGTATGCAAATAGAGAGATATGTAAAGAGGCAGAATATGGTGCTATTGTCAGCAGCACCTATATAAGATGACAAGTAACTGACGCAGTTGTCAGTTTGGTTACTGCTGCTACAGTGGAAGCATATTAAGATTTAAGTGAGTTTGAACTTGGTGTTATAGTTGGCACACGAGTGGTGGGACACAGCATCTCTGAAGTAGTGATCAAGTGGGGATTTTCCTGTACGTCCATTCCACAAATGTGGCATGAATATTGGAGTCTGGTAAAATATCAAATCTCCTACACTGCTGCGGCCAGAAAAAGATCCTATAAGAATGGGACGAACATCGACTGAAGAGAATCATTGTTTCAATTCTCTCCAGCACTACTTCAGACATTAGTTGAGTCCATGCCATGTTGTGTTGCAGCACTTCTGTGTGCTCACAGGAACCCTACATGATGTTAGGCAGTTGTGGCAGTTTCTTGGCTCTTCAGTGTAATAATAGTAACTGGTTCACAGAGTCAAATGCTCTGTATAAGTCACAGAAGATCCCTGCAGCTTTTTGTGATTTATCGAACATGTAACAAACTTTATTTGTAAATTCATTAATTGCATAAATTGTAATTTTGCCTTTTTTGAAAGAAAATTGATTTTTTGGGATTATATTAAACTTGTGACAAATATTTTGAATCTGATATGGAACATCATTTAAAATATTTTAGAAAACACAGGAAGAAGGGAAATTGGACAGTAATTTCCCATATCTATGAATGTGAAGTTCATATCTTGCCAAAAAAGTATTAGAAACTGTGATCAGTATTCATACATGTAATATCTATGTTGTTGTTGTTGTGGTCTTCAGTCCTGAGACTCGTTTGATGCAGCTCTCCAGACTACTCTACCCTGTGCAAGCTTCTTCATCTCCCAGTACCTACTGCAGCCTACATCCTTCTGAATCTGCTTAGTGTATTCATCTCTTGGTCTTGGTCTATGCTTTTTACCCTCCACGCTGTCTTCCAATACTAAATTGGTGATTCGTTGATGCCTCAGAACATCTCCTACCAACCGATCCCTTCTTCTAGTCAAGTTGTGCCACAAACACCTCTTCTCCCCAATCCTATTCAGTACCTCCTCATTAGTTATGTGATCTACCCATCTAATCTTCAGCATTCTTCTGTAGCACCACATTTCGAAAGCTTCTATTCTCTTCTTGTCCAAACTATTTATCGTCCATGTTTCACTTCCATACATGGCTACACTCCATACAAATACTTTCAGAAACGACTTCCTGACACTTAAATCTATGCTCGATGTTAACAAATTTCTCTTCTTCAGAAATGCTTTCCTTGCCATTGCCAGTGTACATTTTATATCCTCTCTACTTCAACCATCATCAGTTATTTTGCTCCCCAAATAGCAAAACTCCTTTACTACTTTAAGTGTCTCATTTCCGAATCTAATTCCCTCAGCATCACCCGATTTAATTCGACTACATTCCATTATCCTCGTTTTGCTTTAGTTGATGTTCATCTTATATCCTCCTTTCAAGACACTGTCCATTCCGTTCAACTGCTCTTCCAAGTCCTTTGCTGTCTCTGACAGAATTACGATGTCATCGGCGAACCTCAAAGTTTTTATTTCTTCTCCATGGATTTTAATACCTACGCCGAATTTTTCTTTTGTTTCCTTTACTGCTCACTCAGTATACAGATTGAACAACATCGGGGAGAGGCTACAACCCTGTCTCACTTCCTTCCCAACCACTGCTTCCTTTTCATGTCCCTCGACTCTTATAACTGCCATCTGGTTTCTGAACAAATTGTAAATAGCCTTTCACCCCCTGTATTTTGCCCCTGCCACCTTCAGAACTTGATCCTCTGGTGCTTTCACTACTTCATCCCTCAGAGGTACACATTCCTCTTCTACTGTGTTTCTTTCCCTCATTCCTGTCAATTGTTCCCTTATGCTCTTCCTGAAACTCTGTAGAACCTCTGGTTTAGTCAGTTTATCCAGGTCCCATCTCCTTAAATTCCCACCTTTTTGCAGTTTCTTCAGTTTTAATCTACAGTTCATAACCAATAGATTGTGGTCAGAGTCCACATCTGCCGCTGGAAATGTCTTACAATTTAAAACCTGGTTCCTAAATCTCTGTCTGACCATTATATAATCTATCTGAAACATTCTAGTATCTCCAGGGTTCTTCCATGTATACAACCTTCTTTCATGATTCTTGAACCAAGTGTTAGCTATGATTAAGTTGTGCTCTGTGCAAAATTCCACCAGGCGGCTTCCTTTTTCATTTCTTACCTCCAATCCATATTAACCTACTACGTTTCCTTCTCTTCCTTTTCCTACTATCGAATTCCCGTCACCCATGACTATTAAATTTTCATCTCCCTTTAGTATCTGCATAATTTCTTTTATCTCATCATACATTTCTTCAATTTCTTCATCGCCTGCAGAGCTAGTTGCCATATAGACTTGTACTACTGTCATAGGCATGGGCTTCGTGTCTATCTTGGCCACAACACTGCATTTGCTGTGCTGTTTGAAGTAGCTTACCCGCATTCCTATTGTTTTATTCATTATTGAACCTACTCCTGCATTACCCCTATTTGATTTTGTATTTATAACCCTGTATTTACCTCACCAAAAGTCTTGTTCCTCTCGGCACTACACTTCACCACTTCCCACTATATCTAACTTCAACCTATCCATTTCCCTTTTTAAATTTTCTAACCTACCTGCCCAATTAAAGGATCTGACATTCCACGCTCCAATCCGTAGAATGCCAGTTTTCTTTCTCCTGATATCGACGTCCTCCTGAGTAGTTCCCACCTGGAAATCCGATGGGGGACTATTTTACCTCTGGAATATTTTACCCAAGAGCACAACATCATCATTTATCCATATAGTAAAGCTGCATGCCCTCGGGAAAAATTACGGCCGTAGTTTCCCATTGCTTTCAGCCATTCGAAGTACCAGCACAGCAAGGCCGTTTTGGTTAGTGTTCCAAGGCCAGATCAGTCAGTCATCCAGACTGTTGCCCCTGCAACTACTGAAAAGGCTGCTGCCCCTCTTCAGGAACCATACGTTTGTCTGGCCTCTCAACAGATACCCCTCCGTTGTGGTTGCACCTACGGTACGGCTATCTGTATCGCTGAGGCACACAAGCCTCCCCACCAACCGCAAGGTCTATGGTTGACGGGGGGAGTTAAGCATGTAAAAAGTACAGGTTCAGCATGCTGTGCAATAATACCATGCAGTAATTCATGTGATTTCTTTGTGAGTCATATGAGCAGTAACTACTAATGTGTTGTATGTTTGGTGAATTTTATTTTGAATGAACCAGTATGCTCACTGCCATTAATTACTGAACTTTAGTTAATGCACAATCAATCAGACTGTGCTGAGAGTGAGCTCTGTGACTAGAAGAGCAGTTCTGTGTACATGAACTTAGCCATGATAACAATAGGAACTATTTATATGAGCTGCCAGTGAACATATTTGTTGTTTCTAACTTCAGAATACAAGGAATCTGTGTTTGGTTGGTTAATGACGTTGTTTTGGATAAAAATTAATAGTATAGTTTTTATGAGAGTTAACATAAGACACTGGTCATTGCTAGATAGTGTGGAGAAGGAAAATAAACATGCCTATTAATGAATCTGAAAACCCACAGTTTTGTGTTCATCACAGTTTAATATAGACAGAATATCTACACAATACTGCAGTTCGACAGAATGCACTTCTGATGCTACTGAGGACAGAAAAATCTATAACCAAGTAAGGCCACTTATCAAGAGTGAAATAGTAATAACAGTTGGAGTTCCAATGCCAAAAAAGTTAAGCAATGTAATATTGTTGTAAACAAGAGTGAATATTTTATAAAAGGCTATTTATGTACAGCAGTTATGAGTTTTTGATCAATTTGTAATACCTACTACATTTTAATAGAATTTTTATGCACTTAATAATTGTGCAGTGACTTCATCTTAACCTAATTGTAATTTCTTGAGAACTGCCTAACAACTCACATTTGGGAACATAAGCTTTTATAGAAAAATTATTAGTACCCCATCACCTAGCTAATTTAGTTTTTCCTTGTGAGGTTAAAGAATTTTTTGCAAAGTTAAATTTGGGATTTTTCCCTTAAGCAGCAGAGCTGAAGCGTTTTTTGTAACATGCTCTTGCATCACATGTTTTTACACATATGATATTATGTGTTAGTACAAATATTTAAGGGGGGAGAGCATAACACAGAACTGCTGAAGTGTCTAAACAAATCTCTATTTCCAATGCAAATGCTGTCAGACATAGGTAATATAAAAATGAAAAGGGTAGGGTACTATATGTAAATCAAAGGTAGAAGGCTGTCAGCTGCACTGGGACATTATGCGGAATCAGCGGCAGTGAGTGAAAATGTGTACCAGACTGGGATTAGAACCCAGGATCTCCTGCTTACTAGGCAGGTGCGGTAACCACTGTACCATCCAGGACACAGCATTATCGCAACTGCAGGACTATCTTGGCACACCTCACAGCCGATCCACAATCCCATCGAGTGCCACGTTTCTGCTGTACCTGTCCCTTTCCTCCATATTCACTCTCTGAGATTGCCACAGGTGGTCAGACAAATTTGTGCATACACACTGAAGATGGTGGATCCACTGCCCGGCTAAGCCTATCAAATTTTCTTTCAGACATATCTGAAAGAACAGACACCACACATTCATGTAAGTAGCATACTATGCTTACTTTCATTCCATAATGTGATACAGGATTATTTTCTGGGGTAACTCATAAAGGTAAGCTGAAGTTTTTTGAGCCCAGAAATGTGCAGTTTGAATTATTTGGGATGTGGACTCAAAAACATCCTGCAGAGGGCTGTTTAAGGAACTGGGATACTAACTACTGCTTCCAAACACATTTATTCCTTAATTAAATTTGTCGTTAAAAATATTTCTTTTTTCAGACCAACAGCTCAGTTCATGGAGCCAATACTAGAAATAAGAATAACTTTCACAAAGATTTAAAGTAACTTACTTTGTTCAGACAGGTGTTCACTATTCAGCAACACACATTTTCAATAAGATGCCACCAGCCATAAAAAGTTTAACTAATAATGAAGTTCAGTTTGAGAATAGTCTAAAGATTTATTCATGGCTAATTCTGACAACTACATTGAAGAATTTACTAACAGAACCAACTGATGTATGTTATTAATAATACCACATAATGTGAATATTGCAGACAATGTGACTCCTGCACAAATTTTGTATAGTAATGCAATCATTGTAAAAAAGTGCAATAAAATGTTTTTTATTTCATTTCTTTTATCTGATGATGTGTGGCTACAATGACTTAAGAATTAACAATGTGGACCTAAGTGTACTGAACATTAAATATTTGGTGACAAGTTTTATATCTTTTCAAATGTAAATATCTTCGCAGAAGAAACCAAGTAGTGCAGTTGCCGTAGTATAGTGGTTATGATAATGGATTGTTGCATGGAGGGTCGTAAGTTCAAAACTCACCTGAACTAAAACACTTTAATTTCTATATTCAGTTCGAGTACATTCTAGAAGTATCCACAAATGGCAAGAATCATTGTTCTGGAATGTTCTGTAGCTGTATATACACCATATGCGTTCTGGCCAGAGGCAGTTCGCTCTGCACTCTTGTATGTGCAAGTACTGAATAAATCTTCGTTAAGTGAAGTTAGTATTCATCATTCATCTATTTATACCTTCCTCTACATGACATTATTCTGGTGGAGACACTGGGTACTGGAACTTGTGATACCACACATCATCAATGATACAGTGGCTCCCATCACGCCACGACAGAGCTGCCATTTACGTGGCGAGAAACCCGAGTTTGAGCCATATTCAACAGATTGCAATCTATCGGAGACAGAAGAAGAAGAGGGCATTGAGGGCGTTACGATGACAGTAACTGTGTGCCACCACATGAGACATCCTTCCAGGTTCTTGGGTGACAATGGCCAAGATCCAAACAAGTGGCTGAAGGTATATGAGCGTATAGCCAAATTTAACAAAAGGAATGATACCGTGTGTTTGGGTAACGTATTTTTCTACTTGCAGGGTACTGCCAAGCAATGGTATGAGAACAACGAGGAGAAGTTCAGAAGCTGGGAAGTATTCCAGGCGGAACTGCACAAGTATTTCGGTGATACACAACAACAGAAATGAAAGGCTGAAGATAAATTGAAGTGCAGGGCACAGCATCCAGAAGAAACTACAGCGTCCTACATTCAAGACGTCTTGGAGCTGTGTAAAATAATGGATCCTCAAACGAAGGAGGAAGATAATGTTGCACATCTCATGAAAGGTGTTTCTGAGGGCACGTATCAAGCCCTACTCCTGAAGGAAGTTTAGACAGCAGACGACTTCATAAAATGGTGCCAGTATATCGAGACAATCCATCAAAAAAGAATTACACGCAAGAAGTTTGAACAGCTTCCAAACATCGTATCAATGTCTGTGATGGAGGAAGAAACTGATTTCACAAGTGTTCTTCATCAGATAGTGAGAGAGGAAGTTCAGAAGGCACTTGGATTGCACGGTGAGCAAAAAATTGAGACGCTTCAAGTGGTCATAAGGGAGGAAGTGGAACAGACATTGAACCCAATCTCTTGTCCTTCATTTCCCTTTAAAACGGTGAGAAAGTCAAGACCCATGTGAAGTTACATTCTTACAATGCTGCATGAGGAACCTGTTTGGGCACCAAAGAAGACTGATGTCTGGAGGACCCAGGACAACTAACCAGTATGCTTCCACCATGAACGACTGGGACATGTGGTGCACTACTGTCAAGAAAGGCGGTGGATATTTGATGATGCCCGTGCCAGAAGACAGCAGACCGATCTTAGCTGACGGCAACTCCAGGACGACGAAGATGAACAAGAAGATGTGGGTGCAGGACGACGTAGGTCACCATTGGCACAAGCTAGCCGCTGGAGAGGATGCTCCCCAACATGCTGATCAAGGTCTCCATCACCGTTTAGAAGCTCCAGCTGATCACCTAGCTGCTGCAACCTGGGAAATTAAAGGGTGCGACCTTCCTTGGATGTGAGGATGCCAAAGAGAAAAATCTTCTGCAGTCGATCACTACAAAAATGATAAAAAACTACGTCGATATCCTCATGTATGGCCGACCAGCTCAAGCTCTTGTGCACTCTGGAGCATCATATTCAGTCATTTTGGAGAAGTACCATCGCCAGTTGCAGAAAACCGTATTTCTCAACAGCAAAACATCTCTGCTGAAGGTAGCTAATGGGAAATATGTAAAACCTACAGGAAGATGTGTCTTTTGTGTGGGAATAAGTGACCATACACAGCCTTACAAGAGTGTAGTCATGACGTCATTCTCTAATGGGACTTTTTGAAAGCTTCCCAAGCAGTTATAGAATGTGGTTGCTCGAAGGTTATGCTAGACGAGATGAGATACTGTGGACAGGAAGATGCACATTTGAGAGTGTGGAGACTATGTGTGCTGGATGAAGTGTTCATTCCTGCAGTCAGCACTAGAAAGGTAGCTGTCATGTGTCATGCCATGTATCAGCCCATGGATCTTGTGGTGGAATGTAAGAGAAGCATACCACTGAAGAATAACTTGGTCATCACAGCTTCCGTCGTCTCGTTTCAGAACGGATGCAGTGAATTGTGGATAGTTAACTGTCGCCGACAACCGCAGATCCTTCCAAGATGCATGTGTGTAGTAAATGCTGCGCCATTAATTGCAGAACAGCTGAGCATCATGGAAACCTCCCATGCTGAGTCTGTGGTCGAAATTAATGCTACCCCTACGAGACAAGATCTTCTAGCTTGACTATCAGCAGATCTCACTAAGGAAGAACAGAAAAAGCTACTTGCCATTATTCAAGAGTTCTCCGAGTGCTTCAATCCACAGGTGAAGAACATATTAGACAAATCGACAGTGAAGCACTGGATTAGCACTGGAGACCATCAACCAATAAGCCACAGAGCATACCATGTGTCAGCAACGGAACGTCAAATAATTCGCAACCAGGTAGAAAAAATGATGAAGAATGACATCATTCAGCCTTCGCAGAGCCTATGGTCATCACCAGTGGTTCTTCTCAGGAAAAAGGATGGCAGCTAGTGCTTTTGTGTTGATTACAGGAAGCTTAAAAAGATAAATAAAAAGGACATTTACTCTCTTCCATTAATTGACGATACACTAGATTGTCTGAAGGGGGCTAAGTTTTTCTCAACCATGGACATGTACTCCGGATACTGGCAAATTGAAGTAGATGAGGCTGATCGTGAGAAAACTGCATTCATCACCCCTGCGGGCCTGTATGAATTTAAGGTAATACCGTTTGGTTTGTGTAATGCACCAGCAACTTTTGAACAGATGATGGATAATCTTCTATGTCACCTGAAGTGGACAATGTGTCTTTGTTATTTAGATGATATTATAGTGATCTCAGAGACATTTGATGAACACATAAAAAGACTGAGGGCTGTTCTAAAGTGTCTCCAACTAGCCGGACTGAAACTTAATCCAAAAAAGTGTGTCTTTGGAGCAAAAGAAATCAAAATACTTGGGCACCTTGACTCAAACAATGGTCTGCGGCCAGACCAAGAAAAGGTGAGAGCTACAACAAAATTTCCTATTCCTAAAAGTATTAGATATGTGAGAAGCTTCCTCAGACTGTGTTCTTATTATCGTTGTTTTATCAAAGACTTTTGTATCAAAGCCAGGCCACTCCAAGAGTTGTTAAAAGCCAATGCTAAATTTATCTGGGGCGGTGCTTGTAATGGAACTGACAAATAGACATCATTTTGTTATATTACACACTAAAGTCGTGTTAAAAAAGCTTTTGCTTAAGATAATACTAAGTTAGGTGTTGCGATCAATAATCGATATTGGAATTGTATGTTCTTTGTAGCTTATGACCGTGATCTTTGGTCTACAACGGGTTTTCGGCCACTTGAGTGTTGACCGCGGTTGAGTGTAGTTGTGTATCTAGTTTTGACAATAAAAGTGTGTTTTTGATACAAAGAAACCGTGGAATACTGCGTCACGATTTCGATAGTCCAGTGATAATTAAAAAACCCGCACCTTTTCTTGGACCCAGAGCAGCAAAGGAATCATCGCCTAGACAACGAGAAGCCACATGGACAACACAGACTCAGCAGCATCAATAAAGGAGACATCATGGGCAGCTCTACTAAAGTATTATACAGCCATTAGTCACACTGTGTTTGTTGTTGTGGTCTTCAGTCCTGAGACTGGTTTGATGCAGCTCTCCATGCTACCCTATGCTGTGCAAGCTTCTTCATCTCCCAGTACTTACTGCAACCTACATCCTTCTGAATCTGCTTAGTGCATTCATCTCTTGGTCTCCTTCTACGATTTTTACCCTCCATGCTGCCCTCCAAAGCTAAATTTGTGATACCTTGATGCCTCAGAACATGTCCTACTAACCGGTCCCTTCTTTTTGTCAAGCTATGCCACAAACTCATCTTCTCACCAATTCTATTCAATACTTCATCATTAGTTATGTGATCTACCCATCTAATCTTCAGCATTCTTCTGTAGCACCACATTTCGAAAGCTTCTATTCTCTTCTTGTCCAAACTATTTATCGTCCATGTTTCACTTCCATACATGGCTACACTCCATACAAATACTTTCAGAAACGACTTCCTGACACTTAAATCTATACTCGATGCTAACAAATTTATCTTCTTCAGAAACACTTTCCTTGCCATTGCCAGTGTACACTTTATATCCTCTCTACTTCGACCATCATCAGTTATTTTTCTCCCCAAATAGCAAAACTCCTTTACTACTTTAAGTGTCTCATTTCCTAATCTAATTCCCTCAGCATCATCCGATTTAATTCGACTACATTCCATTATCCTCATTTTGCTTTTGTTGATGTTCATCTTATATCCTCCTTTCAAGACACTATCCATTCCGTTCAACTGCTCTTCCAAGTTTTTTGCTGTCTCTGACCTCAAAGTCTTTATTTCTTCTCCATGGATTTTAATACCTACTCCGAATTTTTCTTTTGTTTCCTTTACTGCTCGCTCAATATACAGATTGAATAACATCGGGGAGAGGCTACAACCCTGTCTCACTCCCTTCCCAACCACTGCTTCCCTTTCATGCCCCCCAACTCTTATAACTGCCATCTGGTTTCTGTACAAATTGTAAATAGCCTTTTGCTCCCTGTATCTTACCCCTGCCACCTTTAGAATTTGAAAGAGAATATTCCAGTCAACATTGTCAAAAGCTTTCTCTAAGTCTACAAATGCTAGAAACGTAGGTTTGCCCTTCCTTAATCTAGCTTCTAAGATATGTCGTAGGGTCAGTATTGCCTCACGTGTTCCAATATTTCTACGGAATCCAAACTGATCTTCCCCGAGGTCGGCTACTACCAGTTTTTCCATTCGTCTGTAAAGAATTCGTGTTAGTATTTTGCAGCTGTGACTTATTAAACTGATAGTTCGGTAATTTTCACATCTGTCACCGCCTGCTTTCTTTGGGATTGGAATTATTATATTCTTCTTGAAGTCTGAGGGTATTTCGCCTGTCTCATACATCTTGCTCACCAGATGGTAGAGTTTTGTCAGGACTGGCTCTCCCAAGGCCATCAGTAGTTCTAATGGAATGTTGTCTACTCCCGGGGCCTTGTTTCGACTCAGGTCCTTCAGTGCTCTGTCAAATTCTTCACGCAGTATCATACCTCCCATTTCATTTTCATCTACATCCTCTTCCATTTCCATAATATTGTCCTCAAGTACATCACCCTTGTATAGACCCTCTATATACTCCTTCCACCTTTCTGCTTTCCCTTCTTTGCTTAGAACTGGGTTTCCATCTGAGCTCTTGATATTCATACAAGTGGTTCTCTTTTCTCCAAAGGTCTCTTTAATTATCCTGTAGGCAGTATCTATCTTACCCCTAGTGAGATAAGCCTCTACATCCTTACAGTTGTCCTCTAGCCATCCCTGTTTAGCCATTTTGCACTTCCTGCTCAATTTTGAGACGTTTGTATTCCTTTTTGCCTGCTTCATTTACTGCATTTTTATATTTTCTCCTTTCATCAATTAAATTCAATATTTCTTCTGTTACCCACAGATTCCTACTAGCCCTCATCTTTTTACCTACTTGATCCTCTGCTGCGTTCACTACTTCATCCCTCAGAGCTACCCATTCTTCTTCTACTGTACTTCTTTCCCCCATTCCTGTCAATTGTTTCCTTATGCTCTCCCTGAAACTCTGTACAACCTCTGGTTTATTCAGTTTATCCAGGTCCCATCTCCTTAAATTCCCACCTTTTTGCAGTTTCTTCAGTTGTACCCTACAGTTCATAACCAATAGATTGTAGTCAGAGTCCACATCTGCCCCTGGAAATGTCTTACAATTTTAAACCTGGTTCCTAAAATTCTGTCTTACCATAATATAATCTATCTGATACCTTCTAGTAACGGTGTCCTTATGGAGATAACTTTTCCTGCACAGCAGAGCAGGTTCAGTGACAACTGGGGGCTCTTTGCCGGGATTAAGACATTTATATGTACTGGATTGACGAAATCTGTTTTGCAGAAGTTGAATGACCACGTGGTACAAAGAAGTGCTATACATGGAAGTAAAGGGAGACGAAACGAAACAGTAAAGTGGACTAACCACACGAGTGAGGACCCAGACTGAAAAGATAAGTACATTTGTTTAGTGCTGTTTATTCCTTTTATTATTTTGTGTGTGAAATTTCACGAAAATGACTATTGTGAAAGAGGAAAGTGGTGCTGAATCTGAGCAGGATTGTGAAAATTTGTTAGTCTTTGGGGACGTAGACAAGCCGATAATAACGGAAGATGAGTCAGTCAAAGAAGCGTATCAAAGTCTTAATTCATCAGAACGTGAGACGTCGGACATTAAATCACTGTTACAAATTATGGAATAATCGTTAGCTTTAAATCAAACAGTTGCAGCCCACTTACAAGCTAATGAAGATCAATTGCAAAACATGAATCGGATGGTCGCCGACAGTTTTCGGGTTATAAATCGGACTGTGTCGTGTCTAGAAGGAGTTATGAACAAAAAATTTGATAATGTCTAACTTTGGGGTAATAAACTTCGCAACAATATATCAAAGATAGACAAGAAACTTAGCAAGGCAGAAACAAAGATTTTGGTGGTAGAATCTAAAGTGGGAGAAGTAAAATCTAGTCTGAGTAACAAAATTCAGTCTGTAAAAAATGAACTGGTCACAGACAGAGAGAAAAATGCAAAGTGTTTTGTTAATGTTAATATTCAAATAGATACAGTTTGTGTAAATGTAAAAGCTATGGCAGTAGATCTTGAAAGTAAAGTAGATTCTAAACTAAATGTTGTGAATGATTAAGTGGTAACAGTTAGTAACACAGTAAAACTCCACTAGATAGAAACTAAGACAGACGTTAGTGAATTAAAAAGTACAAAGTACAGTATCAGAGTTAAACCAGAAGTTTGAAATATTTAGCAATGATGTAGCTAACAAAAATATTTCTATGAACACGTGTACCTTATTATCCAATATCCCAGTTTAAAACTTTTATAATGAGTGTAGTTTGCATCCTGTTGACTTTCTGCAGAGTTGTAGAGACAATTTTTTGCCCAATATGAGTGAAAGTTTCAAAATTAAGTTCGTTAAAAATTTTTTGGAGGGGGAATCTTTGTCATGGGCCAATCAAAATTTTTCTATGGACATGTCTTATGCAGAATTTGAAATTGAGTTCTTAAAACGGTTCTGGTCTGAAACTGAACAAGCCAGGATAAAGAGCGAGTTCTTGAATGGACCAAATTACAGAGAAACACAGGGGACTATGAAACAGTTTTGTAAGAATCAACTGAAGAAACTTGTACATTTGAGTAAACCCTTTGATGAGCTCACACAGATAGATGCTTTAAAGAGAAGGTTGCCAACAGATGTGCAATGGGCCTAGTGTATGGACCAGATGACAACATTGAACAATTTCTAAACTATGTGGACAAACTTGACAGGATTATAGACAATGTGGGGAAGCCAAAAAACTATTTCAATCATGCACAAAGAGGTGGAGATCATAGTTGGGGAAACACTAATTTTAACAGGAGGGAAAACAGTAGGCCCAACAACCATAGTTTTTGTCATAGGGAACAAAATAGTCACAATATTAATAATAATTTCCATTCAAGGGAAAACTATAATTTCCATTCAAGAGGACAATCTGGGAACAATTGGAACAGAAGTAATTACAGGGAGTCTGAAAACAGGAATTGGCGTGAACATAGTGACACCAGGAGTCAAAATGCTATGGGAAGTCATTAAGTAAAAAACTAGCATGCGCTCCATTGTCGGTCCACAAGGTAGGGGCAAAAAGCATAGATAATAGATGGACCAATAACAGTGACTACGTTGCACCAAGAGATACGTCTCAAGTAATGAGTGTGTACTACCCTCTAAACACAGTACCTGCTAAGAATGAACACATTGGTTGTAATAAAGAGCCAGAGAAAATAATTGACTTAGTTGAATTTTATGAATGGGCAGAAGCTTGTAGTTTGTCAGAGGACCAGCAGGTTAACGATTTAAATGATTTAGGAATTGATGCACTGATGAAGGAACCAGGTGAGCAAATTGTTGACACTGATTTAACGAGCAAAGAATTAAGTACACTTGGGTGTGAAAGCAACGTTTTAAGTTTTCGGGAGAGAGAGGTTGATGATTGTAGTATTTGGGAAAATGAAGATTTAATGATACATGATGAAGGTGAAAAATATTTTGTTTGCTTGAAAGAGGAAATGGAGGCATTAGGTGTTGTGGGAGAAACTGATATGCATGTTGTAGATGTACCCAAGGATGTTATTAACAGTTTAAGTGGTGTTAATGCCAGTGTCACAACCAATAGGCTCTGTAATCCAACATCTTATGAAGGAACCTGGTCAGTTGATAAAGATGCCCTGAACAGTAAAAGTGACTGTGCAAGTAGGCTACCATTTGCAGTGAACAAAGGTGAATTATTTCTTTATAATATGTGGCTAAATAGTGATGCAATTAAAAATGATAGCAATTTTAGAAAAATGATTCTTAATATGTCTCAAATTTAATATCCTGATTGGTGGCAAAACACTAAACATATTATTGTTGAACAACTGAAGGATAAATACCTTAGTGGTGAACAATGTTATATGGGTGAAAATATTTGGATTAATGAAATTATCAATGCAAGTGACAGTGCTAATGATGTGTGTGTTAATGTAATGACCGTAGATAATAAAGGTGACAGTAATATAGGTACTTGTAAGTCAGAAAGTCATTGTTTCAGTGAAACTCAAAATGATTTATTGTATGAATATGTTCAGCCCGAAAAAGGTGATGACATAGGTAGTCCGTTTATTAGAGCAAAAGTTGGTACCTGGGAAGGCAAGTGCCTTATAGACACAGGGAGTCAGGTGTCAGGAATATCTGAAATTCTAAGCAAAAAGCTGAAGTGCGAGAAAGATTACATTCAAATGCCAGTCATTGGGGTGAAAATAAAAGGGGCTACAGGAAAACATAGTAAAACTGTGAAAAGACAAACTTTGTTATCTTTTACAATTGAGGGAGTCACATTTACACATGGATGCCTAATTATACCAGGCCTCAGTGAGGACTGTATTCTTGGGATGTCATGGATTCGGAGTGTAGATGCAAGATTTGACTGGGGAGGACAAAAACTTATCATAACAACACCAAAGGGGGGGTGTATCTCCTCCAAGTTTGTCAGATCAAATACAGTTTTGTGTAATGATAAATTTAACACTATAAGTCTTGTAAAGGAGAAAAGATATGTTGACAGACACATAACAGAGCTAGATTTAAGTGAAGCAGATTTCAACACTCTGGTAAACAATAAGATTTCAGAAGTTAGCGGCCTAAATGATGAGCAAAAACAGGAACTAGAGTTATTGTTATGGGGATACAGTGATGTCTTCAGCAACATTCCAGGGAAAGTTAGGGGTTACGAATGTACTTTGCTAGTAAGACCACATGAACCATTTTTCATAAAACCATATGGTGTGCCCATAGCAAAACGTACAGCAGTTGAGAAAGAATTACATAAGATGGAAGTGTGTGGCATTATTGAAAGGAGTATCAGTGCTTATAATAACCCACTGGTAGTTGTGTCAAAGAGGGATGGGGGAGTGAGAATAGTTCTTGACTCCAGGCCTTTAAACAAGATCTTATACAGGGAAACAGACCACCCTGAAAACATTTATGAACTGTTGCACAAGTTCAAGGACATAAAATTAATTTCAAGTCTAGACTTAACCTCAGGGTTTCACCAAGTACCCCTGGCACCCAAATCTAGGAAATACACTGCTTTTCTTTACAATGGCCTTTGCTATCAGTATTGTGTAGTCCCTTTTGGCTTGAACTCATCGGTAGCAGAATTCATTAGAGCTTTAGACCATGTGCTTGGGCAGGAACTTGTTTCCAAATTAGTGATTTATGTAGATGACATTTTAGTAACTGGACAAGATTGGAATGAGCATGTTGGGCTTTTAAGACAGGCATCTGAGAAACTTAGAAGCGGGGGAATGACACTAAAACTAGAAAAGCGCAAATTTGCAGTACCTGACTTAAAATTTTTGGGACATGTCATAACAGAAAAAGGAATTTTTGGCTGATCCAGACAAAATTAAAGCTATTGCAGAGTTTCCTATACCCCGTAACAGAAAACAACTGAAATCATTTTATGGGCTATGTGGCTTCTACAGAAAATTTGTAAGTAAACAAAGCTTAAACACACCCTGTCTAAGTAACTTGTTAAAGAAGGACACTGTTTGGATATGGAGTAAAGATTGTCAAGAGGTTTTCGACATAATAAAACAGGAACTGAATAACCAGAACCTGTTACACAGAGCAGATTTCAATTTACCTTTCTGTTTACATACTGACAGCAGTGATTATGGGCTAGGTGCTGAATTATTTCAAGTAAAAGAAGTCAATGGGGAGACAGTCCATGCTACAATTGCATTTGCAAGCAGAATGTTACTGAAGCATGAAAAGAACTATACAGTAACAGAAAAAGAGCTATTAGCCATACAGTGGTCATTTTCAAAATTCAGGACCTATTTACTTGGACATGAGGCAATAGTGTACTCTGATCATAAAGCCTTAAGCTACATACAGGAATGCAAGCTCTATCATGATAGGCTTACAAGATGGGCATTGTATTTACAACAATTCAACTTTGAAATTAAGTATATTAAAGGCACTGACAACATAGTTGCAGATGCTCTATCAAGGCTACCAGTAGGAGGGGAAACAGAAATTTTTGATCAGAATGAAGAAAAACAGTTTAAAATGAGGTATATTAAAGGGGTCACAGATGAAAAAGTTGTTAGATCATTGTGTGATAAAATCAGGAGGAGCCAGAACCGTGATGCAAATTGGAAATTAGTAAAGAGCTGTTTAGGGAAAAAGAGCTATGAAAAGTTAGACAAGTACTATAAGGTGTTTAAAGGTACTCTGTTTAGGAGAATGGACAAAGACTCGGACAACTGGAAACTATGCTGGCCTGAGGAGGAAGCTGAGAGGTTAATTAGGTATACGCATGAGAGCTATGGTCATTGTGGCATACAGAAGTTTATGCAGAAATTACAAGAAAACATACACTTCTACAATATGGCCAAGAAAGTTAGAAAAGAATTGTCAACTTGTGATAAGTGCCAACGAGTCAAAGTAAGTAACAGAAAATGTCAAGGTGAAATGCAAACATTATTCCTGCACAACCTCTAGACTTAGTCGCTGTTGATTTCTATGGGCCTCTTCCAAGGAGTAGGAGTGGCCACTGCTACATTTTTGTCATGGTGGATGTATTTTCTAAACTAATCAAGTTGTATCCTGTCAGAAAAGCCACAGGTAAAGAGATAGTTACAAAAGTTGAAAAAGACTATTTCTTAAATGTTGGGAAACCAAAAGCAATCTTGTCGGATAACGGTTCTCAGTTTTTGTCAAAAGTTTGGAAAGCCTTTGTTGATAAATCGGGGATCAAACATGTTCAAATATCTGTATATAATCCATCATCAAACCCAGCTGAGAGGTATATGCGCGAGATTGGTTGTTTATGTCGTACACATTGCAGTCATAAACATCCTATATGGTACGACCATGTACGAGACTTTGAAGGTGTTATGAACAGCTTGCAGCACCCTTCCACAGGATTTTCACCTTATGAAATTATATTTCATCTAAAACCAGACAACATTATCACTGAACTCGTAGAATTTCCACCATGCACAATGATGACTATGCATGAATGTGAAGCCATTGTCAAAGAAACAATGATAAAACAGGGGGAAATTAGAAAAAGATGACATGATGGCAAGATCAAAGCAACCAAGTTTAAAGTAGGAGATTATGTTTTAGTAAAATCACACGAGAAATCAAAAATTCTAACTTCTGAAATAAAAAAATTCTTTGATATATAAATGGGTCCATTCGAGATTGTAGAGCATCCACACCCAAACGCATACTGGCTGGTGTCTCTTAATCCAGGAAATTTCTCGGGCTAAGGAATATTGTTTCATTGAAATTGTACAAACAAAAGGGATAAGATTAGTCTGAGAAAGTTAAAAGGTGACTCAACAAAAGTTTTTCACTGGAAATTTTGAAATTTTGTATATAAAAAATTGTCTGATTTTGATACAGTTTTGTGCCCTTGAAAATGTTTATTATTTGTTTAATATGTATTCACTGTATGAAGTGTTTGTAATGAATTTTCTGTGTAATATGCTAGTCATGTTAGTTTTTGATATTTCTGTATGTTTATGCAATTTGATTGATGTTTGATAATTTGTGTAATTTTAGTTTGTGTAACTCTCACACCACACTTGTTGAGACATCATTTAAAATGCGAGCCACTAATCAGCACAAAATCTGTCTTGCAACAATTAAGTTTTTTAAATATTTTTTACTCTTAAAGGCAGAGTCCTAATTACTACACACTTAAGTGCTTGAAATGTCCAACTCTACAAGGAGACAATCATTTTCAGTAAACCACATGAATTACTGTATATTTCTCTCTCAACCACTGCAAATGCATAGGCAGTAATATTTTTTGATTTTGATAGATACATACCATTCCAAAACTTTCATCCATGATTCTACCTTTGCACTTTTACTGTGAATATGAACCCTTGTAACAAACTGTCTGTAACTTTACTTTTGAAAACAATTTAATTTTTTTATCCTTGGAGTAATGTCTTTTGATAAGATATTTTACACCCAATATGTTAATGCATTTGTATTACATGTTTATTGAATTTATTATTATTTAAAGGATCTTTTTTTGGACCAGCTCAAACCTGTGTAGTATTACTCAGACAGATTCTGTAAACTTCTCCCACTAGATAAACATTACCAGAAGGTTAACTACGCATCCTAACCATGTACTTACATATAAACATTATGTAACCAAAAGGTGATCTCTGTATGTGATTTTTAGATAACATGGCATTATAGTCAATGAAGCGATGCAAATAGCTAAGCTTTGGAAACAGACGCACTGCAGGACAAGCAGAAATCAGACGTTTTAACGGAAGTCACCTATGTGCAGATGGACAGTGTGGGACAGACTGTGAGTAGTGTGAAAAGTGGGCAACAAAAGAAAAGAAAACAAGCCTGCAGTTAAAAGTTACAGTCTTTCAATGGTTTCATGTGAAGTGCTACAACATTATGGACCCTTCTAAGTGAAAATTGTGAATCTTCTTTTGTATTTAATTTACTCTAAGGTTAAAAATTGTATGTTTTCCTTTACTTACTATAACAATTTCAGTGTTAGCATAATTCAAAGGAAACAGTCCTATTAAAAATTGTAATTTATTTAAAATCATATTCTTGGCAGTTCCATTATTCTGGTGTCAGAATTTTGTTCGCATTTTCATACTTACAAAATTCTTGGGGGGCTATTGTAATGGAACTGACAAATAGACATCATTTTGTTATATTATACACTAAAGTTGTGTTAAAAAAGCTTTTGCTTAAGATAATACTAAGTTAGGTGTTGCCATCAATAATCAATATTGGAATTGTATGTTCTTTGTAGCTTATGACCGTGATCTTTGGTCTACAACGGGTTTTCGGCCACTTGAGTGTTGACCGCGGTTGAGTGTAGTTGTGTATCTAGTTTTGACAATAAAAGTGTGTTTTTGATACAAAGAAACCGTGGAATACTGCGTCATGATTTCGATAGTCCAGTGATAATTAAAAAAACCACACCTTTTCTTGGACCCAGAGCAGCAAAGGAATCATCGCCTAGACAATGAGAAGCCACATGGACAACGCAGACTCAGCAGCATCAATAGAGGAGACATCATGGCCAGATCTACTAAAGTACTATACAGCCATTAGCCACACCGTAACGGTGTCCTTATGGAGATAACTTTTCCTGCACAGTAGAGCGGGTTCAATGACATGCTCAACAAGATTCTTTAGATGTGCTGTGAAAAGCTGACCCTGTACTTGGCCTGTATGATGAGAGAGCACCTACAGAACTACACGCAGATGCCAGTAGGTATGGGACTGGTGCTGTTCTGGTGCAGATTTTGGATAGAAAAGAGAAGGTTATAGCCTATGCTTCTAGGACACTTACAAAAGCTGAGAGAAACTACTCAACTATAGAAAGAAAATGTTTTGCTGTGATCTGGGCCATGTGCAAATTTTGACAGTATCTCTATGGAAGGCCATTCACAGTTGTTACAGACCATCATTCACTTTGTTGGTTGACAGGTCTTAAGGATCCAACAGGACGACTTGCCAGATGTGCACTATGTCTTCAAGAGTACAGAAGTGTACAGAAGTGGAGGAAAACACCAAGATGCCGACTGTCTCTCAAGAAACCCTGTGCAAGACCATCAAGACTTTGTTGAAGACAGTGAATGTCTCACTGCACTCCAGGATCTCTCTGCTGAGCAGAAGGACGTCAAGATATCTCAAATTATGCTTGCCTTAAATCAGTCAGAGGATGTGAAAGGACAATTTAAGGTAGTTAATGGGTTACTTTGCAAGAAAAATTTTGATCCGTTTGGAAAGAGGTGGCTACCAGTGATTCTCAAACACATGCACTTAGATGTTCTACAGAAATTTCATGACACACCTGAGGCCGGACATTTAGGATTTATACATACGATAGGATCAGCAAGAGATTTTTCTGGCCAGGTTTATCTAGGAGTGTTCATCTCTATGTGTGACACTGTCAAGAGTGCCAGAGGATAAAGGCAGTTCCTCAGAAACCACCTCGCTGATTCATACCAATTCCACCAGCCAAAACGCCTTTCCAGCATGTTGGGATTGACCTCCTTGGACTATTTCCAACATCTGCTAGTGGCAATAGATGGATTATTGTTTGCACTGATTGTCTGATGCGCTATGCCGTTATAAAAGCCGTGAAAACAGCCGAAGTTTAGAGGTAGCCAAATTCATCATAGAATACTTTGTATTAAAACACGGTGCCCCAAGGTCATTAATAATGGATCGAGGGAAAGTTTTTCATTCTAATCTTGTGACAGAGATAAACCATCGGTGCAACATTACTCATCACATGATGACTGCCTACCATCGGCAAACTAAGAGGCTTACTGAGCACCTTAATAAGACCTTGGCCGACATGCTATCAATGTTCATAAGTGTTGAGCAGAGCAACTGGAATGAGGTGCTACCTTTCATGACGTTTGCCTACAACACCGCCAAACAAGACATCACAGTATTTACGCCATTTTTCCTGGTGCATGGGTGTGAGGCGACGATGGCGATGGTTACTGTGTTTCCGTTACATCCTGATAACGTGGACGACGACTACAGCGGCCAGGTGTTAACCAGAGATGAGGAAGCTTGGCAGTTAGCTCGACTCCGCACACTGCAGGCTCAAGAAAACAATTGCCGAAGGTATGACCCGAGCCACTGCCCTGTTGTCTACCAGCATGGTGATCCCGTCTGGATCTTCACTCCTGTTCAGAAGGTTGGTCTCTCCGAGAAGCTCCTCAGGCACTACTTTGGAAACTATAAGGTAGTAAGACAGTTGTCTGATGTTACTTATGAAGTTGAAGATTTCAACCCCGACATAAGACGACGAAAGATCAGAGATACAGTCCACATCCTACGAATGAAGCCCTATAAGGATCCTACAACCCAGGGTAAATTTGAAGCTCCAGCAACGGGCAACAAGCGGAAAGGTACCGAAGAACGTAGCGGCAAGGGAAGTTCTAAGAAGATCACCGCCAGGGCGAACATCAGCCATTGGGAGTTGGAGTACGCAGGACTGATGACTCATTCCTGGACTAGGAGGATGTAACACTGAGACGCTGTTCTCCTAAGGAGGGGGCAATGTCGCAGAAGAAACACCATAGAATAGTGGTTATGATACTGGACTGTTGCATGGAGGTTCATGAGTTTAAACCTCACCTGAACTGAAACGTTTTAATTTCTATATTCGGTTTGAGTACATTCTAGAAGTATCCACAAATGGCAAGAATCATTGTACTGGAATGTTCTGTAGCTGTATATATACTGTATGTGTTCTGGCTGGAGGCAGTTTGCTCCGTGCTCTTGTATGTGCAAGCGCTTAATAAACCTTCGTTAAGTGAAGTTAGTGTTCGTCATTCATTTACTTACACCTTCCTCTATGTGACAATATGCTTATGTTTTTGTTTATTTGATCCGATTCAACACCCACAAGGCCAGTTTCATTTTGGCTCCTTGGAAGATATATTAGCATATCTGTTCATAGTTTGGAAATATTTATAGCGTATTCCTGTTTTCTGACATGTTCCGTATTCCAAAGATCTCCTCACTAAGGATCAAATGGAAAGAAATGTCCATCTAATTTAATCTTTGTCTGCAGTGTATTATTATTTTGTGTAGCATGCAGAGATCATTACTGACATTATGAATGAACACAGAATTCTAATCATGGCCCTTCAGGAAATTAGGAATGTGATCATGACTGTATGGAATCATAAGGACACCAACTTTATAAAAGAACACCAGGAAAGTGAGCCATGAAAAATTGGCCACAATTTGAAAATGGATTTATAATAAATCTCAAAATCTCTGACTCAGTCATAAAATTTAAATCTCCATCATGCAGACTTGCAACATTAACTTCAAAATATACAAATGAGACATACACAGTTACCAATGTATATGCTCCCACCAATCAAAGAAACAACCCCCTAAAGAAACACAAAAATGCTGAGGTTTCATGGATCAAACCTTAATAAACATTTCTCCATCAAAATTAACCTTTTCCCTGGTGATTACAATGCTCATCTGGGTCTATGAGGAAGATAGCAACATACCACTGGAAAATGGCCAGCTCATAAACAAACCAACAAAAACAGTCCAACACTGATTTAAATTTGCAGGAAACACAAAGTTATCTAAAAATCAACATGCCTTAAAGGAAATCTCATAAATTAAAAACGTGGTAACACCCTGAAAAGGTGACTGGCAGCTATATCTTGTTTCATAGACAAATTTCGCCATCGTGAAATCTACCACATTAAAGTCCTAAGTGTGATGGACACAGGGTCTAACCACTAAATTGCAACTATCTAAATTAGTGCTCTGTGGTAAAGAGCAACCTCAAAATAAAAACAGGACAAAATTCAACCAAAACAAATTAGTAAAAAATTTGGTATACTGCATGAAATCTGGGGTAGAGCCTGTCGACACCAAATCACTACATTAATTGACCATCAAGTTAAAATTGATAATGGAGGAATTAGCTCCAATAAATCCCAGGAAGAAACATGATTGATGGAATGAGGAATGTGACCAGGTGATAGAGAGAAGACACTGAGCTTGGATAAACCATCAAACCCAAAAGTCAGAAGTACTATATCTAGAATTAATACAACAAATGAAGTCCAACCATAAAAACATCAGACAAACAAAATGTAAATATCTTGAAAGCAGCCTAGAAATGACAGAAGAAAATTTCAAGAAAAAGAAATTGCGATATAATTACCAGACATTCGGCAGATCTCATAGGTCCTCCAACTATCAATAACATAGAACACACAATTACAGAAATTAAAAATAACAAGGCATGTGTTGAAGACCTGATCTGTGCAGAAATATTAAAAAGGCAGGAAAACCCGCAATCATAAATCTCCATCACTAACTAGTCAAAATGTGGATCACACAGAATATTTCAGAGCAATGGATCACAGGAATAGCCCATCTGTGAGGTAAAACCAACCCAGATAACTTCAAAGGAATAACACTTCTAGACTGTAAATACTAATTTTTTACCATATCATTTACAACAAAATAAAAAACACTATGGAAAAATAACTTGGACAATACCAAGGATGATTTCACCACTATAGAAGCTGCCCAAATTTTCATCCTGAATCAAACAATGGAATTTTACACGTACAGAAATCAACAGTTCTTAATTTGATTTATTGATTTCAAAAAAGCATATGATAGCATTGACACATCCACATTTTTAAAAATCCTCAGATCATACAGTCAGTTTAATAAAAATCATTGAACTAACTTTAACCAACACAAATTCTAAGGTGAAGGTCAAGGAGGGAATTACAAATGCTTTTACAATAAAAGCTGGTTGTACACAAGGAGATGGGAGTATTTTCAATATAGTCCTCGATTACGCCATGAAAATTTGACAAAAAAGAAATGCACTGAAAATCAAAACTATAGCAAAATCCTCAATAAGAACAGGCTGCCTGGGGTTTCTAGATTATTTACCTCTCCTTGCAGCTGACACGGAAGAAGTTTGTTCCCTAATCACCAGTCTCCACAAAAGGTCTTAAAATAGGATTACAAATATCCTTTGAGAAAAGTGAGATCATACCCACAGAATGCTTGTGCATAAGTAAAGTCTTCAAAAACAGTCACAAAATTAATGCAGTTCTTCAGCTTAAATATCTTGGAGAAGTCATCAAGTCAAACTTACTTGACAAAGAAACTCTAATGCTTTAGACAACAAGAATCAATGTGGAGCTGATCTGCCAACTTGACACTGTAGTGATTAGAGAATTTACATGTAAATTTTGGAACTACTCAACTTTCTGCCACCTCGAACACGTGATATTTTAAAGATAAGTGTGAGAGAGAGCCTATTTACTGCACAATACATGTCTGTGTGTGCAGGATGGATGTTGGTTATGGGAGGACAGGAGCTGCATCAGCCGAGCAATGCCAACAAGTGTTTGCCGCTTGCGCCATAGAACCTGTATGGAATGTACAAGGAGTAATTACGTGTTCTTCCTTGGTGGTCAAATGCTTGTAATTGTTATGGACAATCAAAACTCGTTTTGTCTAGAGACTCTTACTTAATTTTGGTGTTAGACTTGGTAGAAGCAAGATCTGTCTTTGAATTTCTGGTGGTTATTAAACCTACCACACTGTAATTATATCTAATAGTATCTATTGGTTAATAACACAGCTGACTTGCAAGATTTTGTATGCTTATCTGAAACTTGTAGAAATGAAAATATACCTGAAATGAACTGAAAGTATGACAGTACTGAGTTATTTCAAGAGAGAGAGAGAGAGAGAGAGAGAGAGAGAGAGAGTCATTTTTAGTTCCTCTAACCAGCACTATTTCTTCGGAGAAGAAGTTGTGGAGATCGATGCAGCCATGTATCCAGAGAAGAGCATTGGCTAAATGTTTCAAGCAAGTCAACTGTAGTAAGAGAAGTGTGAAGTTCACAATCCAGTGTTGCACCGCTTCTCTTGTCACCAAAACCGTTAAAACACCTCTCTCACATGAGTTGATTTACTTGGTAGACACAGCTAATCTTCCTCACTGGATAGTCGGCCACGTCAATCTCCAAAAACTTCTTCTCCAAAGAATAAGGCTAGTTAAGGGAATTTACCAGACTCTCTCTCTCTCTCTCTCTCTCTCTCTCTCTCTCTCTCTTTACTCATGAAATAAGTGGATACTCACAGAATACTTTTATTTTAGTCTTGGTATATTTCAACTTCCACAAAGAACAAATTCACCATTTCTCACATAAATATTTGAACGTTTGCAATTCAACTGATTTGTCTCACATTAGAATCAGTTAAATACATTTACCATAGTTTTGGTTTAACAACCACATAATTTATGAACACGTCTTGCTCGCGATTTATAAACATGTCTTGCTTCTAGCAAGTCCAACACATGAATTACTTGAAAGTCTAATTTCATTTCTTCATTTGTCATTAACAATCATCACAGTCATTAAAAGCACAGAATAATACATAAAACACTCCTTGTTATTCTCTACACATACACTGAAACTCTATGGATTGTACAGCAGGTACTTGTCGCCTGCCGTTCGGCCGCCGCATCCACATTTTGCTCATGACTGTTTTTAGACCTGCACACACAAACATGCAATGCGCAGTAGGTCAGATTCATCTCTCTCACACTTCTACTTAAACAATCATGTGTTCAAGATGTAGGAAGGCCAAGTGGTTCTAGAATTTACGCGGAAATTCTCGAAGCACTACAAAACATGGATAAACAGAATCAACAAAATGTAAAAGTTTGATTTCTAACCTGGTCCATTTATAATAAGAAATTCTTGTGAGTAAATATTACAATCCAAGACTAACTGTAACCCTTCTGAAAGCCACTTATGCTTGCGAAATGAAAGAAATATCAAGTCAAAGGAATCTGGAGAATCGTTCCCAATAAATCTATCTATTGAGAGAGTGACACAATCACCAGCCTAATGAAGAAGAAAAGAATCTCTTATTTCTTTCACATCTTGAGAATGAAAGAAAATAGGATTTTACAACAACCTGTGATGAGAAATCTTAGAAAGAAGACACAAGGATAAGGGATTCGGGAATTCAGCATGACCTTAAGGCACTTGGGACTCCAGATAACAAATGCAGAGAACAAAGATCAAACCAATACTAACCACAAATAGTCATCAGACATGGCACATAGAAAGGCAATAGAGATTTCACATGAACTGAGAAAATTACGATAAGAAGGAATGAAACGGTATTCAATAAAACAGTGCTGTGAACATTGTAAGAACTGAATTGTAGAACATGCCAAGAAAAATGAACAAGGAATGACTCAAGTGGTCCAGTGTAGTAAATAAAGTTAACAACATACATGAAATAAGTATCAGAAATCAGTACTTTTTGAGTAAATAATCATCAAAAAATCACATAATCTTATTTTTCACTGAGAAACTGTTGCTTGATGATTTGTCTAGACTAAAAAATATTGTCACAATGGAAAAATGTGGAAACTGTGCCAGAGCAGGGAGGAATGGTTAACAGTGTGAAAACTGCCTATGGTTTTTAGGGTTCTGTACCGTAATCGGTAAACTCGGAACCCATGTAGAACCACTTCGTTGTCCGTCTGTCTATCTGTCTGACAGTTACACCCTTTTTCTTATGAACCAGTACACGTATCAAGTAGAAATGTATGTCATATACTAAGGTCTATGGTCCCTTGATAATGTAATTAACATAAGCTTCTATGCCAGTGCATCAAAAGGTATGGCTATTTATGTCACATACACTGATGAGACAAAACTCATGGGATAGTACTATGCCCATATGCAGATGGAGGTAATCTCACATACACAAGGCATCAGCAGAGCGGTCCTTTGTACTCAGGTGATTCATATGAAAGGCTTTCCAAGTGATTACGGCCACATGACCGGAATTAACAGACTTTGAATGCAGATTGGCAGTTGAGCTAGATGTGTGGGACATTCCATTTTCGAAATTGTTAGGAAATTCAACATTCTGAGAGCCATAGTGTCAAGAGTGTGCTGAGAATACCAAATTTCAGGCATTGCCATTCACTGTGCAAGTGTACCACAGACTCCATGAAGCTCTGGGCCAAAATTTTCAACAAGGCACCAAGTGAGCTGGCAGTGGCTCCATAATGGTGTAGGCTAGGTTTACATGGAATGGACTCGGTCCTCTGATCCAAGTGAACTGATCATTGACTAGAAATGGTAATGTTCAGCTACTTGGAGACCATTTGCAGTCATTCACAGACTTCTTGTCCCCAAACAACAATGAAATTTTTGTGGATGAAAATGGCCATGTCACCAGGTCCCTGGTGTTTGCGACTGGCTTGGAGAAGATTCTGGACAATTCAAGTGAATGATTTGACCATCCATCGGACAGTTCATGCACAAAATCTGGCACTGTCAACACTTTCGTAATTATGGATGGCTATAGAGGCAGCATGGCTCAATATTTCTGCAGGGTATATATTGAGTCTAAGCTACATCAAGCTGTTGCACTATGCAGTGCAAAAGGACAGATGACACAATATTAAATAATCTATATGGTACCTCTTGTAGAGAATCATGAAATTTGGCAACTGTCACTTGTTATCTGACTGTCTGTCTGCCTGTTCATCTGTTAGACCCCTTTTTCTCAGGAATGGGTAGATATATCTAGTTGAAATTTATGTCACATACTAAGGTCTATGGTCCCTTGGTGCTGTAAAAAAGTTAAACTTCAAAGTCAATGTAATCAAAAGAGACAGACATTAATGTCACGTATTTTGATACTTGCAAACTCATTCATTAAAACCTATAGGGTATTTCCCATTGAGCTATAATCTGAAAATTTGGCAAGAAGTAAGATTTTACAGCACAAGTAAAACAAAAAGATGAGAAAACTGTTAATTTTTCATAATATTTTTCATTACATCACACAAAAATAATATTCATTTTGTCTGTTGTTATTCGACTTCAAATTTAAAATCAAAACATTCTTGAAGCCATGGAATTCCCGGGACTAATAATTTGCCAGTATCAATGTTGATAACAGAGAAAAGTTGGAAAAGTTGTTGAGAGTCTGAATTTCATGAACAGATAAACTGTCAGCAAGTATATTATTGAGAATGAACAGCTGTTTTAAAATAAAAATGGATTTGACAGTACCACAAACAGATTTGGAGCAGTTAAAATGTACATTTGACAGGGGTAAAATGAGGAAAACTGTAAATGAATGGACTGTGGTTAGATTAGATTACATTCAGGTTTTGTTCCAGAGACTCAAAACTGCTATGATTCTAGTGCATGCAAAAAAACATAAAACATTTGAATATAATACTTAGCACCTTGATCATTTTTCAGGAGATTGACAAAACAGGTGAATACATTACAGTAATCTGGAACTGTTAATGAAATGATAATTAAATCAAGACCCTACACTGCCTGGAACAGTTAACAAAATGATAATTAAATCAAGACCCTACACTGCCGATGGGCAGAATGAAACACAGTTATGTACTTTTAATCAATTTACCATACACAAAATATCTAATCTTGACTGCTGTAACCAAGTGCTGTCAAAACTGAAATCTAACAGACATTTTTACTTAAGATAGTCTAACAGTTCCTGTTAAGAGATTCATTTATATTGTAGAAGGAGCTGCCTACCAAAAAGTCTTTCAAACTCTGTTTAAACCATTCTTTATTTGAAACTGAGTTTTTAATGGTTGCTGAAATTGATTGAAAATGTGTGTTCTTGAATACTGTGCCCCTTTGTTGATCAAGGTAAGTGGTTTTACGTCTTTATGTAGATTGTTCTTATTCCTAGTATTGATAATGTATATTGGGCTACTGGTATGAAATAAAGATGAATTACTTGCAATAAATTTCATTAAGGAATAAATATACTGAGAAGTAGTGGTTAGAATATGAAGTTCCTTGATCAGGTTTCTTCATGATGTTCTAGAATTTACCCATCAAAAGAGTCTTATTACATGCTTTTGAACATAAAAACTTTTCATTGATTTGACAAGTTACCCCAGAATATGATTCCATATGATATAATAGGATGAAAGCCAGCAAAGTAAGCATTTTTTTATATTTATGTATTTATATCTCCTACCTCTGACATTATTCTCACTGCAAATACAGATTTGTTAAGGCGCTTCAGCAATGCTGTGATATGCCCTCCCTGCCTGAATTTATTATCGAGTTGTAATACCAAAACTTTAACAATGTCAATCTCTTCTATCTACATGTTTTCATTTGTTATACACATGCTGGAAGGAAGTCTCATACAAGTTCTGAACTGCATATAGTGTGTCTTCTCAAAGTTTAATGACAGTGTATTAGCTTTAAACCATTTATTAATGTCAGTGAAAATTCAGTTAGCAGCTATTTCTAAAGCTATACCTGACTTTGCTATTTATTGCAATGTTTGTATCATCTGCAAACAAAACAAACTTATCATCTGGCAATGTAACAGATGAGAGGTCATTAATGTACTCAAGAAAAAGCAGCAGGACCAAGGTGGAACCTTGAGGAACACCACACATAATTAATTCCCAATCAAATGAAGACTGACTGCTTGCTGCACAGGTATTTCACAATGACATCATTTGTTTCCTGTTAGTTAGATAAGACTCAAACCACTTTGTAGCACTGCCGGTGACAACATAACATTCTAATTTGCTTAAGAAAATGCTGTGATTCATACAGTGAAAGGCTTTTGACAGGTCACAGAAAATGCCAGTTGCCTCTAATTTGTTATCTAATGAATTGATTACATTCTCACTGTACGTCTAAATAGCTTTCTTTATTGTAACCCTTAAGGAACCCAAACTGTGACTTTGAAAATATACTTTTTGCAGCCAGATGCTTAAGACAATGCATGAACACAACCTTTTCAAATATTTTTGAAAAAGCCAGCAAAAGTGAAATTGATCAATAGTTTGATGGTATATCTTTGTCCCCCTTTTTGTAATGAGGCTTAACTTCAGTGTTTGCTAGCCAGTATGGAAATATTCCACTGATAAGAGATTGATTACACAAATAACTTATGATATCAAATCAGGTAAGAGTTATACGAGAAGCTGTAAGTCTGCTAGCTTTAGTCTAGACATTTCCAGTAGGGTCACTCCTTTGAAGACTGAACAAATGTGTGCAGACTAGCCACGGAGTTCAGGAACACACTGACAAAAGAGGCAAAAAGAGCAGTTTAAGGCTAACAGTACTCATTGGGTTAAAAAGTTCACAAAATTCCTTTTGCTGGAGAGTAGTCTTGGGATGAGACTGTCAAAACTATAGTGGATGTCACAAAAATAGGCTCTGCAAGGTCATCTTACCATCCTAAAGCGTCGCCACTTAGTGATAATTTCAGATGTTAGATAAAAAAGAGAGACACCTCTACTTTTAGTCTAGAATATGATGCAGTGCCTTCCAAAAGAAAATTTTGGGCAGCTGTTATGAAAATCAATAAATAAATAAAAACTAACATTACTAGAAATTTTGAAGAAAAATAGTTTTTTACTTCAACCTATGAAAGAAACAGAATCACTGACATATTGAATTGAAAATAATATATGAACATCCTCAAAGTTTATACGTGCATGTGACAAAATATTGTATCATGAAAACATAAAAGTATTCCAAGATAAAAACTAAAATACCATAAGAGGTGTCATGCATGAGTACTTGTAGGCCGCTGCCAGGATTTTAGTTCTGACAGCTCAACTTAATATGGCTGAGAATATTCCCTATCATTTAAATTTTTCTGTATTTGTAGCTCTTACTAACCTTTCGTAACTGTAGCCATCACCCAGATCACCAATATGCACTACACAAAAGTAACTGCATGTACTTTCAGGCCAATATTTCCATTTGTTGAGCATAATATATTTTTGAGTATGGTTTTGTGAAACCACAAATTTTATCAAAGTATACTACAAGATAATTGTTCTCAGCTCACAGTAAACACATCTTACACAAAACTTCATTCTTTCTGCATCAACCAAGTGAATGGAGAAAACAAGGAAAAGGGGTATCTGAGCCAGAATAATAATTTTTTTTTATAGTGATCACTCTATATTTTTCTAGCTGTCAGATATTTTCCTCTGTTATAGCAATGAAGTACAGTTCTATGGTTTGTCAAAAATCATCAAATTCTGTTAATTTCCATTTTCATTGATCCTTTTCTTGGAAAATCAAATCACATGCTAACATCTAGAGATTCTGGCAATGTTACTGCACTGTTAGCACAGAATACAGTCGATTTGGAAGTACCACGAGGTTTTGTTGTCATTTTATGAACCTGTGCACAATTTGTATTATTCCTGGATTCTTCAGTGTTGCTCAGATAAGTAAAAAATCTTCAGTGCATTTGATACAACAATTTTACATTGTCTTTTCACCCTTTAGGCATACCAACCAGAGTAGCACTACCATGGGCCTTTGCTCTTGAATTTCGCTCACTACCGAACACACATCAGTTCATCGTTACACAGAAGAATGAAACCACACATGAACACACAATATTGCATAGAAACACAGAACGTTCAGCTGGCACTGTCCTATTAAGCTGTTAGGTGACCATATGGCAACAAAGATATGAGCTGGGCAAATTACAGTGCTTACCACTGGTAGACTGCAGGGGGCAGGTGTGACCTTGAGGTGTCTAATTTTATGATGGCCACTCTAGTAAAGAAATCCCTGAGTACAAAATACTAGGTAACCAAAATTTTTCAGCCAAATGCAGTACTTAGTGGTGTTAACTGTGATTTAAATTGTGTGGGGGGAAAAATTAGTAACAAAAATAATGCAGAGATTATTGGAGATGCCAGGAGCCGCTTTGACCAAAAATCTCAACTACACAATTGAGGTTCACATCAGGTACATAACTGGGAATGTTCCTCACACTAATCAGTGTCACTCTTTGTAAATATGACAAGCTACGGATGAAGTGCTCATCGAAGCTTTCAGAGTTGCTTAACAGTGTGAGCCAATCACATATGAGAAAACTGATGCATCACCCTTTCGCACGATCCCACCACAGATGACATGATCTACAGCTGAATGTTTCTGGGAAGAGACAACCTGATCAATTGATTTAAAGAAGCATTCAATTTAAACCTAAACTTTCCATAAAAACCCTCTGCTTTTTAATACTTTCATTAGGTCTTTTTTCAAGATAAATTCTTTCTTAAGATAGCACAGTTGAATACCTACACACCCAGCAGCAACTATCACTCAAAAAAATATGACAGCTTGGACATTATACACTCCTGGAAATGGAAAAAAGAACACATTGACACCGGTGTGTCAGACCCACCATACTTGCTCCGGACACTGTGAGAGGGCTGTACAAGCAATGATCACACGCACGGCACAGCGGACACACCAGGAACCGCGGTGTTGGCCGTCGAATGGCGCTAGCTGCCCAGCATTTGTGCACCGCCGCCGTCAGTGTCAGCCAGTTTGCCGTGGCATACGGAGCTCCATCGCAGTCTTTAACACTGGTAGCATGCCGCGACAGCGTGGACGTGAACCGTATGTGCAGTTGACGGACTATGAGCAAGGGCGTATAGTGGGCATGCGGGAGGCCGGGTGGACGTACCGCCGAATTGCTCAACACGCGGGGCATGAGGTCTCCACAGTACATCGATGTTGTCGCCAGTGGTCGGCGGAAGGTGCACGTGCCCGTCGACCTGGGACCGGACCGCAGCGACGCACGGATGCACGCCAAGACCGTAGGATCCTACGCAGTGCCGTAGGGGACCACACCGCCACTTCCCAGCAAATTAGGGACACTGTTGCTCCTGGGGTATCGGCGAGGACCATTCGCAACCGTCTCCATGAAGCTGGGCTACGGTCCCGCACACCGTTAGGCCGTCTTCCGCTCACGCCCCAACATCGTGCAGCCCGCCTCCAGTGGTGTCGCGACAGGCGTGAATGGAGGGACGAATGGAGACATGTCGTCTTCAGCGATGAGAGTCGCTTCTGCGTTGGTGCCAATGATGGTCGTATGCGTGTTTGGCGCCGTGCAGGTGAGCGCCACAATCAGGACTGCATACGACCGAGGCACACAGGGCCAACACCCGGCATCATGGTGTGGGGAGCGATCTCCTACACTGGCCGTACACCACTGGTGATCGTCGAGGGGACACTGAATAGTGCACGGTACATCCAAACCGTCATCGAACCCATCGTTCTACCATTCCTAGACCGGCAAGGGAACTTGCTGTTCCAACAGGACAATGCACGTCCGCATGTATCCCGTGCCACCCAACGTGCTCTAGAAGGTGTAAGTCAACTACCCTGGCCAGCAAGATGTCCGGATCTGTCCCGCATTGAGCATGTTTGGGACTGGATGAAGCATCGTCTCACGTGGTCTGCACGTCCATCACGAACGCTGGTCCAACTGAGGCGCCAGGTGGAAATGGCATGGCAAGCCGTTCCACAGGACTACATCCAGCATCTCTACGATCGTCTCCATGGGAGAATAGCAGCCTGCATTGCTGCGAAAGGTGGATATACACTGTACTAGTGCCGACATTGTGCATGCTCTGTTGCCTGTGTCTATGTGCCTGTGGTTCTGTCAGTGTGATCATGTGATGTATCTGACCCCAGGAATGTGTCAATAAAGTTTCCCCTTCCTGGGACAATGAATTCACGGTGTTCTTATTTCAATTTCCAGGAGTGTACATAGTAACAATTATAATAAATATGGACTTTCCTATCACAAAATATGAAGTTTGTCAGATAAGAAAGATGACTTTCTCATATCCCTGCGGGAAATGAAAAATTTAAAGTTATTTCTACAGATGCACTATGCGTAAAAGAAAATTGTATGGCAGTCACAGAAACTGAAATGGTGCCCATAGATGGATATAAGATTGGATCACATTACGTCAGAGGCTATCCACTAAAGTAATGGAATGAAGTCCCAGGCCGTATATACAGATCCCCAACAGTAAATGTTTTAAATTTCATTAAGCAATTAGATTATGTCTGAGAAGCAATATTGTGTGGATATTTCAATACTGATTTCACCTTGGACAGTTCTAATAATGAGTACTTACAGTTGCTTATCTGCAGCTTTGGTTTGGTTCCCACAGTATCATTCCCATCAGGAATAGAAAGACAGTGCACAGTACCTGGTAACTTTTTTTCTAGATCTGTGTTTTATGAAGTAGATATGAGTCCCATAATAAATTATCCATCTGTCTGTTTTGGAGCAATAAACCATACACATCAATCAGGTTTAACTCAGAAGGAAAAACATTCACTTTCAGTGACTCAAAAGTCTTTTTCTCAAGTCATCATCATCATCATCAGTGTTCTGCCCAATGGAAGGTCTTCACTGTAGCTCTCCACACAGCCCTATCATTAGCTACCCTCTTTGTTTTTCCATAATTGTTTCCTATCCTTACACTATCCATCATCTGATACCTTCTGCATCCTCTTTTGCTTCAACTCACCATTCCTAATGTAGCATACATCAGTAAACAACCTCTTTTTATCCAGTGTCCAAATCAGTTGCGTTTTCTCTTCCTGATACCTTTAAAATTTCTGCCTCTTCCCCCGCTCTTCTCAACACCTCATCAATTCTCACTCTGTATACCCATTTTACCCCTTCCATCCTCCTCCAAATCCACATCTCAAATGCTTCTATTCTTCTTTCTTCCTCTTTCCTCAGTGTTCCTGTCTCACATCTGTATAATGCCATGCTCCATATGAGGCACTTCACCAGTCTCTTCCTCAGGTGCTTGTCCATGCACCCACATAGAAGCCTCTTATTATTATTAAATGCCTCCTTGGTAATTGCTATGTGTGTTTACACCTCCTTATTACTACACCTTATGTCATCTGTAATAATGCCTTCCAGATATTTGAAAGCACTAACTTGCTTTATATCTTCCTGTCCTAAGTTTATAATATTATTCTTGCTTATTTTGCACTTACCATCATTTCTTATTAATTCTCATTCCAGATTCCTCACAGGCCTTATTTAAATCTTTTAGCATTCTAGTCATAATTCTTTCGCTATCTGCTAAGATATCATATAATCCACAAATTGAATAGATTCTAACCTCTTACCACCAACCCACAGTCCTCTATTTTGTTCCAAAGGTTTCTGAGTAATATGCTCCAAATATATGTTAAACAGTATTGTGGAGAGGCAACAGCCTTGCCTCACCCCGGTTCCAACTGTGCCTTCCTCTGTCATCTTATTCCCATTCTATACTTGTATTTTCTATAGTAGGTATAGGTTTTTAATCAGTCTTCTACCCCTCCAGTTGACACCATTCTTCCTAAGAACATCCGTTAATTTATTCCACTGATGTCCATTAATTTATTCTACTGTGCTCTATCAAAGTCTTTCTCCATGTCAGTGAAAAGGGTATAAACTTCTCTTCCTATTTTAATGTATCTCTCACATATAATTCTCAGCAGTCCAACTGCATCTCTTGTACTTTTCTCTCTTTTAAATCCATACTGTTCCTCTGCGATATTTTATTCCAGTCTTCCATGAACTCTTCTATTTCTCACTCTTAATAAAACTTTTGGTGTATGAGAAATCAGATCTATAGTTCTCAGGTCAAGCTCTGAAATTAGATCCTCTCTCCCTGATGTTCTCCCCATGCAGTGTTGCCTTTCACTGTCCTTTTAACCTCTGTAATGTCCCACTCAAACCATATAATATTCCCAAACCTTTACCCCTACCACAAGATTCCTACCCATGAAATCATCTCCCCTGTAAAATTTGCCCCATGTATCCACCCACTATCATCTACAACAACTTCACCAGTGGAAAATCCTATTATGTCAAGCTCACATGTTGTCTGTCAACTAATTTGTATGGGCTAGAAAGTATTTTATATAGACTTGACCACCATTATACAGGCTGAGCACATGACTGTGCATACAAAAACTGTCTGCCTTGGGGATATTCACTGACTAGTTGATTAAGCTGTTCTACAACATGATTTGAGAGACCTAATACCTGCTACATCACATGGGCTATTCGGACCCTCTCACCCAATGCTAGTTTCCCTCCAGAAATGGGAACTTGCCCTCAAATACATTTTCACATCCCACCACCCTTCTAGACTTAATTTCCATTAACACATTCACCACTTCCTTTTTTCACTCTACCCTTTTTTGCCATCTTTGTTTCCCTCCTTCTGTTATTTTTCTTATGTCCCATGTTCTTAATTGCACTATTCACTTCTCTTCCCCCTAAGCAATCTTTACTTCTAATTCTGCTCATCATTTCTGAACTGAAGTGCTTACCAATGTACCATCTTTGACCTATACTCTCTGACACCACCTCCATCTTTGTCTCCCCTTGTCCTCACTACAAGTAGGTTTATCTTGCCCTGGGGTCTGAGTGACCTGTCTTTCTTTTTTTGACTCTTTCCACTCTATCCCTCTGTAATTCCTGATGAAGGAACTAGCAGTTGCAAAAGCTAGAATAATGCCATACCTTTTAATTTTGTGTGTGTCTATTGGCAATACTAAACATTTCATCTCTTCAAGGTAGGTATTGTCCAGCAAATGAGTCTCACATTTATTTATTCTCTCAGTAGAATTTTCCTTTGGTACATATGTATAACCTTTGTTATAACATAATCACAGAAACCAATCTGTCACTGTGGCTAATGACAAATTCTACTAACATTTTGTGTAATTTTGATATGATAAAAAATAGGGAAATTTGATTACACTACAAAAAGTGAGATGATCATAAAAAATAAGAAAATAAGACTCAACTAGCCCTTCTTTTTACTAAGTGATAAAATAAAGATATGAGTACTGGTCATCAATAACAATGTGCTAAATAAAATTATGGAACTACTTCAACTGTGCTTACAATAAAATACAAGATAATTTATATTCAACAAACATGTTTACATATTTCTATCACAGTTACATCAGCAATAATGCTGTAGATAATTTTGTGCAGTCTATGGCATTAACTGGTGGCTGTTAAATTCCATTAAGCAGAAACTGCAACTGAATACTGTTAAATTGTCTGCCTTTAAACACATGACAGCATGACTGATTTAAATCATTTTGTAAAAAGATTTGATATTTACAGCAATACTATCAATACAACTGTTTTATATCTATATTTATGGTTGTAAGTGGCACTGTTTTCTTTGCTTATGAAGAATGGGCCTTAATTTGATGCTCATATTACATTACATCAATCAAATTCCACAGGTCCTGTAGAGATAGTACTCTTTGATGTAGAGAGAGGTGAAAATGTACAGTTTATGTAAGGGCAACACAATGAAATGACTTAATCGTATTAATTTTATTATTTTATACTCTAATGCATTAATTTTACAGAGTTTCCATGAAGATACCCTTCAATGGATTAGAGTTCTTTAATCCTTTCTTTTGGAAAGGACATCAATTAATATATGAAGTCCATTCAAAAAATTCTGGAACATTCCTGATTTCGTGCCAGTGGTGTGTTGGAGCATAATGTGGTTGGCATCCTTGCAAATGCCAGTGTTTAATGTGTAATTGCCAAAAGTTTCATTGTTTTATGTCTGTTAGTTATTGTTCACTGCTGCATTGAGTAGAATATTGTGTTGCACAATTTGTGAATCTTAAGATGACAGAGTTAGAGAAGCAATGTGTCTGCATTAAATTTTGCATGAAACTCAAGAAAGCATTTACAGAGACACACTGAAAATTGCAGGAAGTCTACGGTGATGAGTGCTTAAGCTGCACTCGGTATTACAAATGGTTCACACAGATAAAAAAATGACCAGATAAAAGTTAAAGATGACCCTTGCTCAGGATGCCCTTCAATATCTACCAATGAAGCTCACATCAGTAATGTAACCAAACTGTGCTGTCAGAGAGTGCAGAAGAATGTAACACTTCAGTTGGATCATGTCATTAAATCCTTACATCTTGGACTGCATTGTGTAGCTGCCAAGTTCGTCACACAGCTCATGAGCCAAGACCAAAAAGACCTTTGCCTCAAAAACTGTGAAGAGGTTTTGGATCATGCAATAAGAATAAGATGTTCCTTAAGTGTGTCTATGGTTATGATGCTGAGACCATGGTTAAGTCTTCAAAATGGTTTGGGAAAGGCTCTCCAAGACCAAAAAATGCTTATCAGGTCAGGTCAAATGTCAAAACCATGCTGATAGTTTTCTTTGACTTTGAAGGATTAATTCATCATGAATTTGTGATACAGCAACAAACTTTTAATCAATGTTATTATCAGGATGTGTTGCGACACTTGCGAGAAAATGTGAGAAGGAAATGACCTACAATGTTGCAATACAATTCATGGCTCTTGCATCATGATAATGCACCCACACATTCACCCCTGGTAGTGTGTGACTATTGCACAAAAAACGATATCACTGTGCTGCCTCATCCTCTCTACTCTCCACTCTTAGCTCCTGCAGACTTTTTTTTATTTCAAAAGTTGGGAATGCTGTTGAAAAGATGAAGATTTGCAATGACAGATGAGATAAAACAAAATTTGCATGATCCAGCAAGAGGTGTGCCAAGACCGCTTTGGGAAGTGGAAAAAGCATTGGGAGCAGTGTTTCAGTTGTGGAGGAGAGTATTTTGAAGGAGACCATGCAAAATAAGTAAAAGGTAAATGTAAAAAAAAAAATGTGGACAAAGTTCTGGAATTTTTTGAACAACCCTCATACGTATTGTGAAACAGTTCACGAAACAATGTGTTTTTTGAAGAGTGATTTGCAGGAAGTTCTAGAACTAACACCAAATACAATTTTAAAAACATACTTCCATATTCTGAAAATGTTATTTCTGTATATTCAGTTTCCTGAAATTTGAATGGTAATGAACAGAACACTCAAGTTTCTTCATTCTTAAATTACTTACAGTAGCAATCATGTTCACTATAAATGTAACTAAAAAGGCCTTTAATTAAAACTTACATGAGAGTTTTCCAATTAAAGGTTAAGATCTGCCTGAAACCCACAAAACTTGTCACTATTTATTTATTGTATTTCATTGCTTGAGTAGACTACTTCTAAGACTTGTGTAGTTGTATAAGAAGTATCAACACACTTATTAATTTTTTAAAAAAATTGTGGGAGTTCACATTCACACTACACAAACCTCCATCCTGCAAACCCTGTTTTCACCACTGAAGAAATAAATGTCTTAAATATGTCATATGCAGTTCTTATGCTTCATGTTTAGGAGGCCATGAAGTGAGAGTTGCACCTCAACAATCAAAATAAAAACTGAATACACTTGTGTATGTTTCAGGATTCTTATTCAAAACACAAGCTGCTCATCAGTGGTAACAATGTACCTTGGCATATATAATTGCTATTGATGTGCAGAATCATTTTTGGCTCAATTCTACAATTTAAAAAAAAAAACTATTAAAGTACAGAAAAAGGTTATCAGAGTGACAAAGCAAACTAAATGTGAGGATTTACATACACACCTATTTCAAAAACCTGAAAAATACTGCCTCTGTCTAGTTAGTACATTGTATTGTACTAATCTTTACATGAAGTCCAAACATAACTATGATTTACACTCATACAAAACAAGTCAGAAGTTTAATTTACACATAAATGCAGTAAGTACAGAGTTATAAAAAAGTGAGTTATACTGTACTGGAGTTAATTTATATGACAGCAAACCTTGTTACTTAAAATGCATATCGACATTAGGTACATTTAAAGTAAAGTTGAAACAGTTCATTATTGACCACTGTTTCTACTCTGTCTCTGAATTTCTGGAGCATCATTATAAGCAAATCTGATTTACTAAATATTGTTAATTATATAATTATGTATTATATCAATTTATATTATTATTTATGTTGATTGTGTTGATCATGTAGTCACACCTAACAACTACTGGAATTATAAATTAAACTGAACTACCCTTGACTTGCCCTATACCATATGTACAAACAATGTAGTACTTCACATTACATTATTATGTACTTTGATTGTGCTAATCATGTAGTCTACTTAATAACTAAATTATGTTATCCCTAAGCTGTCTATATCATATGTACAAACAATGTACTAAAAGGATTTACTGGACCAAAAATAAAATAAATAAATAAAAAGTAGTGAACTGTATTTACTGAGACTTGTCAAATTCAAATACAACTAATTCCACTGAGCCATGTGTTTATGTTTTCAAATGCTTCAATATCTACTTTTTCAGTAAGAGCACTGGTACTAACTTTTATGTCTATACCCTTATCATCTGTAACAAGGTTAAGACTGGCATTGTCTGATAGTTCAAATTGAGGATTATTTATGTGTATCATAACAGAAGGCCCAAAATAGAATCATATGGTGCACCATGTCAGATTGCCTGAAATTACAAATTCCTGTTGCAGTGCAATTAATGTGAAACTAATATACACTACTTTCTCTGAAAAACCACGAAAGTGCTATGACTATTGTTCCTTATTTTCAGGCTTGTATGTAAATATAATGGTTCACACAATCAAATGGATGATCAAAGTCATAAAATATTCCCAAGAATAATATGTTTGAATTATTGATTGTTATATATGACAACTGTCAAGGTAAACATAACCTGTTGAATGATAATCCTCTTTGAAATCCAAGTTGTGTGCTACTGCTACCTCTTTTGTTTCCTAAGCGTTTAGTAATTCCACTGTATGCTGATGCAAAGTTCTTGGCGAAATTTAAATAATGCCAGGAGTGAAGGTTAGTTAATTAGTTAGTTACATACTCGACAGATCATTTGAACGATTCTTTTGTTGAAAAGATGTGGAGTGAAGCAGTTTACATTAAACAAATCCATGGAATAGAAGGAGTTTTCTAAGAGAAATGAGTTTAGGTTAGATTTAAAACTTGCTTCGCTACCTATCAGACATTTTATGATATTGGATAAAAGATCACAAATTTGTATGCTGAATACTGACCTCCTTTATGAGCCACTGACAGCTTTAATAATGGATAACACAGGTAATTTTTTCTGCCCAGTGTTGTGGTTGTGGACATTGCCATTTTTCTCAAATTGTCATGGATTCTTTATGACAACTTTCTTTAGCCAATATATGTACTGTGATGATGCTGTTAAAATGCCTAACTACATGAAGACTTGACTTGCCCACATGATGATCACTAGTGAACACCATGTATTATTCTTACTGCTCACTGGCAGGAGATTGATTCACTTGTTTCCAAGACTAGCAACTATAGTAAGAGCAAAAGTAGTTGAACTTCATTGATTCAGAAGCTGACTAATACACTTCTTCCAATTTCAGTTTTCTTTAATATGTACACCCAAAAATTTGGAGCATTCTTCTCAATTTACTGACTCCTGTTCATTTGGTACATCAATTGCTAGTAAGACACTATTTGTTGTACAGAATTAAATATAGTGTGTCTCCTAAAAATTAAGGGAGAGTCCATTTTCAGAGAAACACTTAATAATTCTGTGAAAAACATCATTAACAACCTCATCTGTTACTTTCTCTCTCATGGGATTTATTACAACACTAGTATCATCTTCAAAAAGTAACCCATTTTTCCATGTGGAATGTTAAGTGGAAAGTAATTCACATACGAGAACATTTATTAAGTAATGCAATACATTTTTTTTATTTTTCTGAAAGCAGGCCGGTTTTAGTCAGAATTCCAATATACCATATTATTTCCCACTCTTTTGACTACAAAACCCTAGTTTTCAACATAATGTCTGTTCAAAGCATGCCACCTTACTGGAAGGCCTGTGTGCATGCATGGTACACTCTACTGGTCATCATAGGAGCCAACGTCTTGCTGCATCAATAACCTCCCCATTGTACAATGGAGTGTGTCCTTCATTGAGCCAGACAGTTGGAAGCCAGAAAGTGCAAACAAATATAAATTCTATACTAAATATAAACATCTGGAAGACAAAATAATAGTAATCTTTAAGTATCTATTTGGTTCTAGTCTGAAACATGTTAGCAAAACCAGCCCTTAATTAATTCCAAAGTAATTAACAGTTTTGTCAAAAGTATTCTTTGCAAAATGATATATGTTAATTTTATGATTTAAACAAATAATTTGGTCTAACATTTGTAGTAGAAGAAAATGTTAAGAAGAACCAATTATTTGATGTATTCAGTTAATCGAATTAGTTAAGTTTTAATTGTAATTTCTGTAAATTAAACTTCAAACAATGTGTAGTTTCAGCACCTATTATTGTGATGATATATAAGGGCCCAATTTTTGGTCAGGAGTCAGTCAGTCCACAGCCAAGTTTCAGACGAAGAACTTGTGTTGCTTAGAATGACAACAGTGTATCAACTTAACAGTGCTCCCTGCCGCCGTTGGATAAGCGGCTGCCAGCAGCAAGTCGTATACTCTTAGCTCACTTATTTGTTACACAGTTTAATTCTTAATTTCTTTGCGTGTTTTTTGGTACTTGCATTGTTTAATTCATAAATTTCGGACATATTATAGTATTTGAGAGTTCTAGCATTGCGCTTTAGTACATGAATAGTGTAAATTTGCGTAGTCATCTGTCTTCTGTTTTTGTTTTGAACGGCCAGTGTCGGTTGGTCATAGCCAGTGTGCTCCCTGCTGCCGTTGGATAAGCAGCTGCCAGCAGCAAGTCGTATACTATTAGCTCACTTATTTGTTACATAGTTTAATTCTTAAATTCTTTTTATGTTTTTTGGCACTTGCATAGTTTAATTTATAAATTTCAGGCATATTATAATATTTGAGAGTTGTAGCATTGCATTTTAGTACCTGAATAGTGTAAAATCGCGTAGTCTCCTCCTGCCACCGAGCAGTGTGTCAGCAGTACGCAAGTAGCAGCATTACTGCATTTACTTCGCAATCTTGTATTTTTATCACCGTTTAAATGGAATGGAAGGCCTCTCCAGTTTGTCTGACGAACCACTTTCAGGCTCTGTCTCTGGCTGATACTGATCTTCGGCCGGACGTGGCTGCTTGTCCTGTTGCAGAGGTTGCCCCTCAGTCTACAAGATCCAGGCGGTCGCAGAGGGTGGGCTTACTGGTAGTTGGGAGCTCCAGCGTCAGGTGCATAATAGGGCCCTTAGGGATATGGCAGCAAGAGACGGGAAGAAAAACAATGTGCACTCCGTGTGCATACCGGGCGAGTCATTCCAGATGTGGAAAGGGTCCTTCCGGATGCCATGAAGGGTACAGGGTACACCCATCTGCAGGTGGTCGCTCATGTCGGCACCAATGATATGTGTTGCTATGGATCAGAGGAAATCCTCTCTGGCTTCCAGAATTATCTGATTTGGTGAAGACTGCCAGTCTCGCTAGCGGGATGAAAGCAGAGCTCACCATCTGCAGCATTGTCGACAGGACTGACTGCGGACCTTTGGTACAGAGCTGAGTGGAGGGTCTGAATCAGAGGCTGAGATGGTTCAGCGACTGTGTGGGCTGCAGATTCCTCAACTTGCACCATAGGGTGGTGAGGTTTCGGGTTCCGCTGGATAGGTAAGGAGTCCACTACACACAACAGGTGGCTACACAGGTAGCAGGGGTTGTGTGGCATGGACTGGGCGGTTTTTTAGGTTAGATGGCCTCGGGCAAGTACAGAAAGGGCAACAGCCTCAAAGGGTGCGGGGCAAAGTCAGGACATGCGGGGACCAAGCAGCAATCAGTATTGTAATTGTAAACTGTCGAAGCTGCATTGGTAAAGTACCGGAACTTCAAGTGCTGATAGAAAGCACCGAAGCTGAAATCGTTATAGGTACGGAAAGCTGGCTGAAGCCAGACATAAATTCTGCCGAAATTTTTACAAAAGCACAGACGGTGTTTAGAAAGGATAGATTGCATGCAACCGGTGGTGGCGTGTTTGTCGCTGTCAGTAGTAGTTTATCCTGTAGTGAAGTAGAAGTGGATAGTTCCTGTGAATTATTATGGGTGGAGGTTACACTCAACAACTGAGCTAGGTTAATAATTGGCTCCTTTTACCGACCTCCTGACTCTGCAGCAATAGTGGCAGAACAACTGAGGGAAAATCTGGAATCCATTTCACATAAATTTTCTCAGCATGTTATAGTCTTAAGTGGAGATTTCAATCTACCAGATATAGAATGGGACAGTCAGATGTTTAGGATGGGTGGTAGGGACAGAGCATCGAGTGACATTATACTGAGTGCACTATCCGAAAATTACCTCGAGCATTTAAACAGTGAACCGACTCGTGGAGATAACATCTTGGACCTACTGATAACAAACAGACCCGAACTTTTCGACTCTGTAAGCACAGAACAGGGAATCAGTGATCACATGGCTGTTGCAGCATCCCTGAATATGGAAGCAAATAGGAATATAAGAAAAAGGAGGAAGGTTTATCTGTCTAGCAAGAGTAATAGAAGGCAGAGTTCAGACTACCTAACAGATCAAAACGAAAATTTCTGTTCCGACACTGACAATGTTGAGTGTTCATGGAAAAAGTTCAAGGCAATCATGAAATGTGTTTTAGACAGGTACGTGCCGAGTAAAACTGTGAGGGACAGGAAAAACCCACCGTGGTTCAACAACAAAGTTAGGAAACTACTGTGAAAGCAAAGAGAGCTAAACTGCAAGTTTAAGCACAGCCAAAACCTCTCAGACAAACAGAAGCTAAACAATGCCAAAGTTAGCGTAAGGAGGGCTATGCATGACGCGTTCAGTGAATTCGAAACTAAAATTCTATGTACCGACTTAACAGAAAATCCTAGAAGTTCTGGTCTTATGCTAAATCAGTAAGTGGCTCGAAACAGCATATCCAGACACTCTGGCATGATGATGGCATTGAAACAGAGGATGACACGCGTAAAGCTGAAGTACTAAACACATTTTTCCAAAGCTGTTTCACAGAGGAAGACCACATTGCAGTTCCTTCTCTAAATCCTTGCACAAACGAAAAAATGGCTGACATCGAAATAAGTGTCCAAGGAATAGAAAAGCAACTGAAATCACTCAACAGAGGAAAGTGCACTGGACCTGACAGGATACCAATTCTATTCTACACAGAGTACGCGAAAGAACTTGCCCCCCTTCTAACAGCCGTGTACCGCAAGTCTCTAGAGGAATGGAATGTTCCAAATGATCGGAAAAGGGCACAGGTAGTCCCAGTCTTCAAGAAGGGTCGTCGAGCAGATGCGCAAAACTATAAACCTATATCTCTGACGTCGATCTGTTGTAGAATTTTAGAACATGTTTTTTGCTCACATATCATGGCATTTCTGGAAACCCAGAGTCTTCTCTGTAGGAATCAACATGGATTCCGGAAACAGCGATCGTGTGAGACTCAACTCGCTTTATTTGTTCAAGAGACCCAGAAAATATTAGATACAGGTTCCCAGGTGGATGCCATTTTCCTTGACTTCCGGAAGGCGTTCGACACAGTTCCACACTGTCGCCTGATAAACAAAGTAAGAGCCTAAGGAATATCAGACCAGCTGTGTGGCTGGATTGAAGAGTTTCTAGCAAACAGAACACAGCATGATGTTCTCAATGGAGAGACGTCTACAGACGTTAAAGTAACCTCTGGTGTGCCACAGGGGAGTGTTATGGGACCATTGCTTTTCACAATATATATAAATGACCTAGTAGATAGTGTCGGAAGTTCCATGCGGCTTTTCACAAATGATGCTGTAGTACACAGAGAAGTTGCAGCATTAGAAAATTGCAGCAAAATGCAGGAAGACCTGCAGCGGATAGGCACTTGGTGCAGGGAGTGGCAACTGACCCTTAACATAGACAAATGTAATGTATTGCGAATACATATTGTATGATTATATGATAGCGGAACAAACACTGGTAGCAGTTACTTCTGTAAAATATCTGGGAGTATGCGTGCGGAACGACTTGAAGTGGAATGATCATATAAAATTAATTGTTGGTATGGTGGGTGCGAGGTTGAGATTCATTGGGAGAGTCCTTAGAAAATGTAGTCCATCAACAAAGGAGGTGGCTTACAAAACACTCGTTCGACCTATACTTGAGTATTGCTCATCAGTGTGGGATCCGTACCAGGTCGGGTTGACAGAGGAAATAGAGAATATCCAAAGAAGAGTGGCACGTTTCATCACAGGGTTATTTGGTAAGCGCGATAGCGTTACGGAGATGTTTAGCAAACTCAAGTGGCAGACTCTGCAAGAGAGGCGCTCTGCATCGCGGTGTAGCTTGCTGTCCAGGTTTCAAGAGGGTGCGTTTCTGGATGAGGTATCGAATATATTGCTTCCCCCTACTTATACCTCCCATGGAGATCACGAATGTAAAATTAGAGAGATTTCAGTGCGCATGAGGGCTTTCCGGCAGTCGTTCTTACCGTGAACCATACGTAACTGGAACAGGAAAGGGAGGTAATGACAGTGGCACATAAAGTGCCCTCCGCCACACACTGTTGGGTGGCTTGCGGAGTATAAATGTAGATGTAGATGTAGATGAAATAATTGTTACACCAGTAGGCCATGCATTAAAGCAATGACAGTGACTGTTCAATGTATTTGAAGTACTGTGAACTATGGGGTTATGTTTTTACTGCTCGTAGATGTTCAACAGTAAACTATTGTAGCAGTATGTCAAGGTTCACCTGCAAACTATTAATGAGGCTTATGGAAAGTTTAAATAATAGTGCACTGTCCATACATATATAACTGTGTATTATTGGGGGGTTGTGCAAAGTGAAAGTAAACTACAGTGAAACGCAAATGTGTACCTGTTGGTTACATCATTTACAGTCAGTGTCCAAATTACAAAACCCATTTTTCAACCAGTGTAGAAAAACAGTACCTCAACACTGAGGATAACAAATGAAGGAATAAACAGAGCAGGAGGAATTGTTACAACGTATAGTGCCGTCACCACTTGAAACTTTATGAAACTGTAAGTGATGAAGCGAGGGCATTCTATGATGTCCCACAACAAACTCCACATTTTGTCATCCTAAACTAACCGAGAAAAAAATGTGTTGCAGGAGAGCTTCTGTGAAGTTTGGAAGGTAGGAGACAAGGTACTGGTGGAATTAAAGCTGTGGGGACGGGGCGTGAGTCGTGCTTGGGTAGCTCAGTTGGTAGAGCACTTGCCTGCGAAATGCAAAGGTCCCGAGTTCGAGTCTTGGTCCGGCACACAGTTTTAATCTGCCAGGAAGTTTCATATCAGCACACGCTCCGCTGTAGAGTGAAAATTTCATTCTATTCTCATTTGTTTGTTCTGAATGGCCAGCGACTATTGGTCATAGCTCATTCAAGCTCCACCTCTGCTCGTTAAACATCAGGAGTGTAGCAAGTTACATATTTATGTATGCTTTATAGTTAAATCTTGGGTTATTAGTACTAGGATAGATAGCATGTGGGCATGCTGTGCGTGAATGGAGGAGGAGCTGGACACAGTTCATGAATAGCAGAACATGGGTTTGGGCATGGTAAGACATCTTCATGCTGCTACCTCAGGATAGAGCGGTGGCAGAGAATCTGGCACATCACATAGGGTATATCAGGTGTACATTCAACCTGTACGTGGACTTCTGGCCACTCCTTCAGTATGGTTCTAGCAGGCACATGGGGACTGGGGTTTGCTACTTATCAAGAGCTCCAATGTTAGGCACATTTGGGTGAAAAGCATCTGGCACTGGAAATTTGTCTAATACGCGCTCTGTATGTCTATCAGGTGGCCTCATCTGGGATGTGACGGAGGGACTGCCTGCAACAACTGAGAGTGCAAGGTACAGTCCTCTGCAAGCCATGGCTTACCTCAGTGCTGATGACATTTGTCACTTTGGTTCTGAGCCCAACATCAGTTCACATGGGTGACTGGCAGAAGTAGTCAAGACTGGTGGTTGGTGGCCAAACTCGTTGGTTGCAAGCAGAGATCACAATTTGCAGCATCACACCCAGAGTTGATCGAGGTCCTTTTGTTTGGAGGGTCTCAACAAAAGCACCATTCTTGATAGTCTTGGCTGCAGATTTCTGTATCTCTGTTATGAGGCAGAGAATTGTAGGACTCCCCTTGATAGGTCAGGGGTGCTCTAGACAAAGGAAGTACGAACTAGGAGAGCAGAGTACTTGTACAGTGCACAGGCATTTTTGTCTGGCTAACCAGTAGTTTGGGTTCTCTGATGAATGTTAGTCAGTTGATGCGCAAAGAGTAAAATCAGATTGCACACAAAGTTTTAACATCAAATTGTAGAATTATTAATTACAAAGTTCCTGAATTTACTGCACTCCAGAAAATTGTTACATCAAATTATTCTTGGAACTGAGACTGGCTGAAATCTATAGAAAGCTCCAAAATGTTTAGTAAGGCATGGTACATATATCTGAAAGACATATTAGATGCCACAGGAGGGTGAAAAGTTGTTACAGTTGACAAAAATATTGTCTCTATAGAAGTTGAAATTGAGTCTAACTGTGACATTTTCTGGACACAAAGTAACAGGTCTACATGAGCACAAGTTAACTATCAGGCTTTTTTAGAATCATTCAAAGAAAGGATACACTCACTACCACAGAAATAGCCAGATCATGCGGTATTAGTTGGAGGTGACTTTGATATACTGAGTATAGACTGGGACAGCCACAGATTCACTGCAGGTGATAAGGACAGACAGTCTTGTGAGGCAGTGTTGAACACATTTTCTGAATACTGTCAAGAGCAGCTAGTTCAACAGCCCACAATCAATGGAAACATTTAAGACCTTGTAGCAATAAACAGACTTGACCTTACTGACAGTGTTCGTACAGAGAAAGGGATTAGTGAAATAATGTCATCACAGCAATGGTGATTACTAAAGCTGTAAATCCATCAAGAAGGCTAGGTGAGTATTTTGGTTAGAAAGAACAAATAAGCAGTTATCATCATCCCACTTAGACAGTGAATGGCTATCATATTGTTCCAATATGATGAACACAGATGAATTATGGGGAAGCTTTAAACTGATTGTAAATCATACTCTGGAGAAGTATGTCCTGAGTAAGTGGATTAAGCATGGAAAAGACACATCATGTTTTAATAGCAAAATTTTGAAAATGGTGAGTTAACAGAGACAGTTGCACTTTTGGTTCAAAAAAGAATGCGTAAAGGATGATAGACAAAAGTTCTTAGAAATTCATGTATTTGTAAAAATCTCAATGCTTGAAGCAAGAAACAACTTCCACTGTCATACCTTAGCAAAAGATCTTGTGAAGAACCTGAGAAAATTCTGGTTCTACATAAAAATGATAAGCAGGCCTAACGCTTCTATCCAGTCACTAGTTGATCAGTCTGCTGTGGCAATAAAAGACATCAAAACGATACCTGAAGTTTTAAATTTCTCAATTCAGAAATCATTCACATAGAACTGTATAAATCTACCACTGCACATTCTCCCAAATAGAGGACATAGTAATAGGCATCCCTGGTGTAAAGGATCAACTGAAAGAGTTGAAAACAAATAAGTCCCCAAGTCTGGATAAAATCCCTATTTGGTTTCACAGAGAGAACTCTACATTGGCCCCTTACTCAGCCTGCATTTATCGTGAATCTCTTGTCCAATGCAAACTCTCAAGTGAGTGGAAAAAATGCATTTCTTTCTGTATATTAGAAGGCTACAGGAACGAATTTGCAAAATTACAGACCAATATCCCTAGCATTGGTTTCCTGCAGAATTCTTCAGCTTATTCTGAATACAATAAATTATCTTGAGAAAGGGAAGTTTCTGCCCACAAATCAACATGGATTTAGAATGCATCACTTGTTCGGAACTCAGCTTGCTCTTTTCTGACATGATATTCTTTGAACCATGGATGAAGCGCAAGAGGCTGATTTCATATTCCTACATTTCTAGAAATCGTTTTACATGTGCCCCACTAAAGACTGTTAACAAAGATGCAAGCATACTGATTAGGTTCCCAGGTATAAGAGTGGCTTGATGACTTCTTAGTAACAGACCTGTGTATGTTGACTTTGATAGTGTGAGAAAGGCGATCTCTGTTACCTCTCCAAATTAATGCATATCTGCTGTTAATTACAGAGCAATCTTCAGCTTACTATTGTTAAGAGGTTTTGCCAGTCCAGCTCTGTTTTTGCTGTTGCAGAATTTAGCCTGCATGATTATTCTTCATAACTTTTTTTATGCAGAAAACTGTAAATCAGAACACACCTGGCAGTGGCAGCAGTTCTTTTGAAATATTAATAAAACAATAATCATTTCAGCTCATTGACATAATTATTTTTTGTGTTAACAATGAGTGATAACACTTAGAAATTGCTTGTGCTGGCTTCCCTCTTTTGTCATGTGTATCATTAAATAAAGAAGTCAAATAAATTACCCTGGCTTTGAATCTCCAAATACAACAAAAACAATAAAAATGGTGAGTTGTACTTTAACATGTTGACTACCCCAATTAACATAAGAAAGCCTGAGCTTTGTCATTTCAGATTAGTACATTAAGCTGCAGGTGATGGTATAACAGTTTCTACAATAACATATAATAGCATATAGTTAGTAGCTTACAGGAAAGTTCAACTTAAGTAAGATGTGTCATTATGTACATTGCCCTAATGCACCTTGTAAAGAGAATGTCAACAACAGTTGCTATTATCACTAGTACAACCACTATCCCCACCACCACAACCACCAGCACCAACACTGATATTGCTTTCTCTCTCATACCGTTTGGCCTCAAATGTTTCTCCAAACAATACATTCTCCTTCAGAGTTGCATTTTGTATCCAAGCTTCTTGGCTAACATAAGCACAGGAGCCATCCCTAAATACATGTCCTGAAGTAATTCTCATTTGTCCAAGTGCTGCTAAGAGTAATGATGTTTTTCCAGAACCAACAGGACCACAAATACCAATCAGCTGACCCTATTCAAAACAAAAGATAAGTAATTGTTAATGAGAACTTTGGTGGTCTTTACAATGATAATCAACTCAAACACCAATTTTCCTATTTTTAAAAGTATTGTCTTAATGAGAGCACGCATAGTAGTAAGTCTGTTTACAAGGAAAGAACACGTTTATCATCACATCTTATGGGTATTCAGCACAGACTCTAGAACATATAGATTCTTTGTCACAGCTATAAAAAAATGTGCAATGTTTAAATAGCAAAATGGGTGAAACAGAAGAGCTCCTAAATGACTGTTAAGGCATCACTAGGCACAGCTCACAGAAAAACAATCAAGCAGTACTCGAATTACATATTTTGAATTATCTATGTAAAGGAAAACATTAATTTATGTACACGACATATCACAATTTGATAATTTCTCCTAGATTTTAGAAAATCTTGAGTGATTCTAAATAAAATAAAAAATCAATCAAAATGCATTGTCATGCACCCTAACTCACATAAATTTCACAAATGAAAGTGAAAAAAAAAAGTCATCTGGTTAATTTATCAGTATTTTATATTATATCATCAAATGTATGAGACACATGTTCTACAACTCCATCTATATTCTGCAGTCTGACCTATGATATGTAGCAGAAAGTACTTCAGTGAAAATCATCAATTGACAATATAATGTAAATGGATAGATAAAAAAAAATTACTCACGAAGCAGTCGCAGGAGAAAACACACACACACACACACACACACACACACACACACACACACACACAAGTTTAACTCTGATAAGATTTCAGAGACAATGTCTCCTTCTTCTGGCAGAAGAGGTGAAGGGAAAGAAAGAGGGTGAAAGGAAAGGACTGGAGAGGCTGAGCTCTTAACTGAGGATAGTATCAGGTATATCACTGACAATGCTTCTCACTCCTGATGGGAAGATTGTACCAATCTTTCAGTGATATGACAAGCCTTGGACAAATCATTCTGCAGAGCAAGTAAATGCTGAGTTCAGGATTAGTTCAAAAGGGTAGAGCAATCACACATGGTATGACTGATGCATCACCCCTAAAGTGGCCAACATGCCCAACAGCTGAATGTTTCTGGGAAGAGATTATTTGCATGAATAATTTCCAGAATCATTCAGTATAACCAAAGCAGTCTGTCCAATTACCGTGCTTTCTTACAATTTTATTAAACCTCTTTTAAGGTACAAACTTCTGACAGACTGTAAACATAGTGGCACCAGTTAGTAAATAAACAGAAAACATCATGTTGGACAGTACAAAAAGGACAAACAAAATATGTCTAGACTTTTCTGTCAAAACACAAGAAGCATATTAAATAAAAAAGAGGAGCCCCTCATATGGTGATGTGAAATTGAAAAATTTAGAGACATTTCTAGAAGTATTCTACTAGTGAAAAGAATATCATTAAGAAGTCACAGAAACAAAATGGATGCACCTAGATGGCTACAACCTAGTATCACATTACTGTAGGCATAGTAAATAAAAAAGGAGACTAGTTATACACGCAAAAAGTAGAATAAAGCCACAGCACATATAGCTGAATAAGTACTATGTTACATGGGTCTTTGACTGCTGTACTAAGTAACAGACTTGTAAACATACAAAACAGCAGTTCTGACAACAATCAGCCCACAACAAGATGGGTTTTAAACTTAATTAAGCAATTACATTTAGCAGAAACAAGTAGAAATCACTGTATCCAAAAATTTCAACATTGATTTCATCTGAGACAGTGTTGATTTAGAGCACTTGTGGGTACTGAAGTTCAGTTTTGGTTTATTCTCTATGCTTAACACTCCAAACAAGAATAGATGGCATTATGGAAAAATGATTGATGATTTCTTTCCAACTCTAACTGTCTATCACCAAATAAATATTAGCCCCTAACAAATGATTTGTCTGACCGCAACTGTCATGTGGCAGCAATAAGAATGTCATGTAAGAAGGGAAAAGTATTGTTTGTCTGCCGAGTGAACTAGTCCTGGCGATTTTCCATTATTTCCATAATTCTGTGGTGGGAGGCCATCTGGGAGTCGCCAAGACTATTGCTAAGATTCGGGAGCATCTAACCTGGGCAACATTGTATAAGAACATTCATAGATTAGTAGAGCAATGCCACATTTGTAGGGAGTCCAAGCCCAACTCTAATGCGAGGAGAGGGTTGCTGCAATCTACCAGGGAGACTGCACCAATGGACAAGGCGTTCATTGATTATATAGGACCTTTACCAAGAACGTGGAATGGCAATAGATATATATTGTTAGTGGTGGATGCATTCACACGCTTTGTATGGCTCGTCCCTAGTAGTGGAATAACAGTGGGTTTAACCATTCGCCATCTGACTACCATTTTTTCAATCTTTGGTCTACCAAGGTTGCTCGTTAGTGGTAACGCCCCTGCTTTCGTGTCATGGCAGTTTAGGAGATTTTGTTTTGAAAGTGCTATACGTCATATCACTACTATTCCCTACTACCTGCAACCTTCATTTGCGGAGAGAGTGAATTGCAATCTTAAGGCCGCTTCCATAGCCTCCCACCAAAAGTCACAGTGAAGATGGCACAAGATGATCCCATGATTGAACTTAGCCTTCAACTCCGCCTGCCACGAAGCGTGTAAGGCTGCCCCTCTCTCTCTGATGCTTAGTTATCCTGTGAACTACCCACTCGCCAATTTGTGGTCCATCAATGATTTACTGCCCAAGGAGGTGACTAGCGAGTTCATTCAGCAGAATCAAAAACGTGCCAGGAAGAATATCGAGCTTGCACACTGGAAACTAGTGCAGCCATACAATGATGGGCACTGTCCATTTAAGGCCCAACCAGGGACAACAGTTTTCATTCATAATTTTGTGGCAGGGGGCAAGGGAAAGAAAAAATCTTGAGCAAGTTATCACCATGTTTTTTGGGACCCTGCCAGGTGTTATGGGTCCTGAACACAGTCAGGTTGCTGGTTCAGAATAGTCGGATGGGGAAAACCTCATGGGTCTACATCTCTCAGATCAAGGGAGGGAGCTAGCTCTGGTCTCGTCTTGGATGAATGGGGGATGGTTTTCTGTTTTCTGAGGGGGAGGATGAGCAATGTGGCTCATTCAGTGATATCCCGGCTGCCGGAATGGGTCATCTTTCCGGTGGTGTAGGCAGAGCGCGCGGTGGCACCCAACTACTGGGCCAATCGGGGAGTGATGGGTAAGCTCTAGTAAGTAGCGAGGATTTTGCTTTGAGATGCTGAGCAGTAATGTCATTTGGGAGGTCTGGTGGACAGTACAGGCTCCGTGCGAGGCATCAGGAAGAGCACATCTAAAAGGGACTGTTTACCTGGTTGACGACACCATAGCAAATATCACTGCCATGGAAGCAGTCATGTTACTGGGAAGCCGTTGGTGTATTTTGCTTCCTGCATGTCTCCTGGCACCGGGATCTGCGGTGGCTGACTTCATTGAACAAGCAAGAGGGTAAGGTTCTTGCTTGTGCTGTAAATTGTGGCTGGAATTAACTACTGGGTTCCATGCTGTTGACTTCATTTTCTTGGCCAGCCATTGCTACTCCTACTACTGAGTCTGTCCGTGAATGTGTTAATTTCAACTTGCTCAGTATGCAAGGTTCTAATAAGAGCTGTATGTGATGTGATGATTAACATTTACTAGGGCATGGAGTGCTGATAAATTATGTGCATAGATTGCTAGTGTCAGTGTTAACCACCATTGAAAACGGTTTGGCTGGTCCTTGTCTAAGTGCTGCCTGGTTATTGAATTTATATCAAATGACAGAGTAAGCTGGCCAATTGCTAGAGATATACATGGATAAAATTTTCCCTGGATATATTTTGCTGCAAATTACAAAAACATTACTGTTATGTTTCTATCTGAAGTGATAGTGTGTCTGAGAGTTGTGTGTCTACATCTAAATGAGTAGTAGGATGAATTCTTACAAGTTACTGAGAGGCCAGGTCCTGGGTTACCACCTGCTTGTGCTGTTGTGTATTTTCCGTCCCCTTTACCCACGTGTGCCGGCTGGCCATGTATCTAGTTCACTCGTGGCTTAATGTATAATTGGCCTTACACACATAAGATAATAGATTTGTACTGCAGATGATGTGCTGTAATGAATTATTGTCTTTCTAGTTACTTAAGGCAGATGTCAGTCTGTTGTAGATACCCACTAGTTATGGGATTTCTCATGCCTATTTGTGACCATTGCTGCTCCCATTTGGCAGTCAATGTCAAGCCTGTATTGGAAACAGCTGAGTGTGCAGGTGTCCACTTCTGGGCATAGTTTGTTGAATCCCATGAGGTTTCTTGGTCACATGAAATTTTATGTTTTATATCCTGCATTGTTGGGTGCTTGCCATTTAACTAACATGGTTGTTTGCCATGGTATCTGAATTGTTGTTGCCTGTACTCTGAATTACTTTGGTAATACCAATCACTGCAGTAACAAAAGACTACATTTCCTCGTTAAATTTTAGTAAATTGTTCTTCAGGTTGATCATAGTTTTTTGAGTAAATAATTTTTAACTCATTTCACTAAATGTGTAATAGGCCATAAATGCCGTGGTTTATGAATGTTTAAATTTTTAAGTAACTTGCTCTCACCTAAATGGTAATTTTAAAAATGTGTTGATGTTTTTATTTGTTATTTGTCTTGTTTAAATGTGCCAAAAAATATTCAGTGCAACTGACGATGGTGATTGCCTGATGTGTCACTTGGTCCAGTCCTACCACACACAGCCTATTGTGCTGAGCTTGTGTCGTTGCGTAAAGGTTGAATTCCATGCTGTGCCGACTCAATTGTATAATTCAGAGGGAATTTTCGACATTAATAACCCAGTTTTTATTTACAACTGGTCATGGACAATTACAGTAGATGCTAAGAGAAAAAGTGGCTAAAGCTGGGTCAAAGTATCTTGTGCCAAGAAAAGAGAGCTTTATTTTATACCTACAGAGGGCGAAACACCATCATAATAAAATAAAAGAAATCAGAGCTCACACGGACAGTTTTAAGTGTTCATTTTTACCATCCACCACTCAAGAGTGAAGTTGTAGAGAAATAGCTTGAAGGTGGCTCAATAAATCATGTGTCAGAGGCTTAATTGTGAATCGCAGAGTAATTATGTAGAGGTAGATGTAGATGACTAGCTGAATCAAGACTTACAAGTGTACTAGAAGAATTTTGCAAAATTCTTCAGCATATGGTTTAAAATGAGAAAAAATGCACTACACACAAAATTTTAAAGTTATATTATGTTTCATAGTCCCAGAGAGATGTGCAGCAACGAATAGCCAGTGGCAGGTACTCTCTGTTCAGGACACAAACAGGTACACAAGCTCTGCTGCCTTATATTCAAAGGAAGTAGCTCCCAACAGTGATCTCTCAGCAAAAGAGGCCAGTAAAAGATCCAGAGAACATACATCATTATGTACAATTGTTGCTAACATTAAGTTCTATGTAAATAAGTTCAGATGGATTGGATTTTTAACTTGAAAAAAAAAATCACTAAAGTACAGTTCACAATATATGATTTATTTTCTCATTAACGAATGCAACCGTGGTCTAGTGGTAACATCTTTGATTAGTAATTAAAATGTCCTCAGTCTCTGGTTCAAAACCTGTTACCTGTTAAATTTTGATTGATAATCAGCACTGGTGGCTGAAGACTTCCAGCGTAGGAAGTCACCCTCATTCTGTCATTGGCCTTGTCAAAGAGGGCAGAAGAGCAGACAGAGATTCTGGGGACACTGTCTTGTCGTTGGGGTGGGAAATGGCTCCTAAGGGCGCAAGAATCAGCAATGATCAACAGCATGAGGATGCAGAAGATAATGGAAACCACTACATTAAAGACAAATAATGTGTATGCACAGGGTATGTGGCCTGTGACTGTAAAAAGAGTCATTATTACCTCTCCATTGATAAAATATTCTAGAATAGTCTCCCACTTGGACCTTCAGGAGAGGACTGCCATGGGGGAAATGACCATGAGAAAAAGAGTGAATCACCAACGAAAGGGTAAGGTTCTACGATTGGGGCATGGATCATGGTAAGTAAGCTAGAAAATCTGAAAAGGGAAATGCAAAAGCTCAATCTAGATGTAGTAGAGGTCAGTGAAGGGCAATGGAAAGAAGACAAGGATTTCTGGTCAGATGAGTGCAGGGTAATATCAACAGCAGCAGAAAATGGTATAACGAGAGTAGGATTCATTATGAATAGGAAGGTAGGGCAAAGAGTGTGTTATTGTGAACAGTTCATTGTTCTTATCAGAATCAATAGCAAACCAACAGCGACAACGATAGTTCAGGTATACATGCCAATGTCGCAAACTGAAGATAAAGAGGTGGAGAAAGTATATGAGGATATCGAAAGGGTAAAACAGTATGTAAAGGGAGATGAAAATCTAATAGTCATGGGAAACTGGAATGCAGTTGTAGGGGAAAAGTAGAATAAAAGGTTACAGTAGAATATGGGCTTGGGACAAGGGATGAGAAAGAAGAAAGACTAATTAAGTTTTGTAATAAATTTCAGCTAGACGAGGTATACTTGAAAGGCTGAGTGATAAGGGAAGATTTCAGTTAGATTGCATCATGGTCAGACAGAGATTCTGAAATCAGATACCAGATTGTCACTTGTACCCAGGAGCAGATATAGACTCAGATCACAATGTAATAGTGATGAAGAGTAGGCTGAAGTTCAAGAGACTAGTCAGGAAGAATCAATATGCAAAGAAGTGGGATACAGAAGTACTGAGGAATGATGAGATACACTTGAAGTTCTCTAAGGCTAAAAAAAACTTTGTGTTCAGCCTTAGGGCAGGTCTTGTCATGGGGGAAGCCTCGTCAGAAAGGTCCACCGCATGAGGGTCTAGGGAAGTGATTCCAGTGGTTGTTTCCTGTTGCCTTCCACTTATGATGATGAAATGATAATGAGGAAAACACAACACCCAGTTCCTGAGCTGAGAAAATCCCAGACCCAGCCGGGAATTGAACCCAAACCCCTTGGCGTGACTGACTGCCACGCTGACCACTCAGCTATCAGGGCAGACCTAAGGCTATAGATACAGCAATAAGGAATAGCTCAGTAGGCAGTACAGTTGAAGAGGAATGGACATCTCTCAAAAGGACAATCACAGGAGTTGGAAAGAAAGACATAGGTACAAAGAAGGTAAGTGTGAAGAAACCATGAGTAACAGAAGAAGTACTTCAGCTGATCAATGAAAGAAGGAAGTATAAAAGCATTCATGGAAATTCAGGAATACAGAAATACAACTCACTGCAGAATGAAATAAACTGGAAGTGCAGAGAAGCTAAGATGAAATGGCTGCATGAAAGATGTGAAGAAATCGAAAATGAAATGATTGTCAGAAGGACTGAGTCAACATATAGGAAAGTCAAAACAATCTTCAGTGAAATTAAAAGGAAAGGTGGTAACATTAAGAGTGCAACGGGAATTCCACTGTTAAGTGCAGAGGAGGGAGTGGATAGGTGGAAAGAGTACACTGAAGGTCTCTATGAGGGGGAAGATTTGTCTGATGTGATAGAACAAGAAACAGGAATCAATTTAGAAGAGATAAGGGATCCAGTAATAGAATCAGAATTTAAGAGACTTTGGAGGATGTAAGATCAAATAAGGCACAAGAGATAGGTAACATTCCACCAGAATTTCTAAAATCATTGGTGGAAGTGGCAACAAAACAACTATTCACGTTGGTGTGCTGAATGTATAAGTCTGACAACAAACCACCTGACTTTCAGAAAAAATATCATCCACACAATTCTGAAGAGTGCAGGAGCTGACATGAGTGATAATTATCGCACAAGCAGCTTAATAGCTCATGTATCAAAGTTGCTGACAAGAATAATATACAGAAGAATGGAAAAGAAAATTGAGGGTGTATTAGATGATGGTCAGTTTGGCTTTAGGAAAGGTAAAGACACTAGGGAGGAATTTCTGGCACTGTGGTTGATAATGGAAGCAAGACTAAAGAAAAATGAAGACACATTTACTGGATCTGTTGAACTGGAAAAAGCATAGGGCAATGTAGAAAGGAGCAAAATGAATTTCTGAGAATAGGGCTAAGCTATAGGGAGAGATGAGTAATATACAATATGTACAAGAGCCAAGAGGGAATAATAGGAGTGGACGACCAAGAACAAAGTGCTCGGATTAAAAAGGGTGTAATACTAGTGTTCAATCTGTACATCAAAGAAGCAATGATGAAAATAAAAGAAATGTTTGGGAGTGGAATTAAAATTCAAGGTGAAAGGATATCAATGATATGATTTGGCAATGACATTGCTATCCTGAGTGAAAATGAAGAAGATTTACATGATCTGCTGAATGGAATGAACAGTCTAATGAGTACAGAATATGGATTGAGAGTAAACCAAAGAAAGATGAAAGTAATGAAAAGTAGCAGAAATGAGAACAGTGATAAACTTAACATCAGGATTGAGGGACAAGAAGCAGATGAAGTTATGGAATTCTACTACCTAGGCAGCAAAACAACCAATGAGGATGGAGCAAGGAGGACATCAAAAGCAGATCAGCACTGGCAAAAAGGGCATTCCTGGCCAAGAGAAGTCTACTAGTACCAAACATAGGACTTAATTTGAGGAAGAAATTTCTGAGAATGTATGTTTGGAGGACAGCATTGTATGGTAGTGAAACATGGACTGTAGGAAAACTGGGACAGAAGAGAATTATATCATTTGAGATGTGCTGCTACAGACAAATGTTGAAAATTAGGTGGACTGATAAGGTAAGGAATGAGGAGGTTCTGTGCAGAATCGGAGAGGAAAGGAATATATGGAAAACTCTGACAAGGAGAAGGGACAGGATGATACGACATCTGTTAAGATGTCAGCGAATGACTTCTATGGTACTAGAGGACTGCAGAGGGTAACAACTGTAGGAGAAGACAGATTCTGGAATACACCCAGCAAATAACTGAGGACATAGGTTGCAAGTGCTTCTCTGAGATGAAGAGGTTGGCATAGGAGAGGAATTTGTGGCGGGCTGCATCAAACCATTCAAGAGACTGATGACTCAAAAATGACTACAGCTAAGGAGAGAAGCTGTTGGATAGTCTGTGTTGTCCTGTCTTGCTGCTTTGGCAAAGAAGAATCAACATCTGCCAAGCTGGCTGGTACTTTAAAAAAATGAAAGGTCAACATTTTGAAAATAATATTGCGATGGAAAACAATGGGTTTTCAAAGGTGGGAAAATATTTCTGCCTCACAGCTGCAACTCAGGAGAGTTGTCGGATTGATGCTATATAAGTATGTGCAATGTTAAATATTAAGGGACTGGAAAGGGATGTCATGGACCAAAAGCAGAGTTATGAAAGTACTTCAAAACCACACAGATTTTCACCTAAATCTGTGCTGTGCAAGTATACATACTGTACCAGAATTACTTTCCTTTTCAGAAGAAAAATTGTTGGTCTGCTCTGCATATGCTTGAATATATTTAATCTTTTCCTCATGGTCGTTATGGACAATAGTAGGAAATAATGTGCTTTTTGCATTGTGTTGGAAAACTGGCATTAAGATTTTTCAGACTAAGGCTCTATGCAATGCACGTTACTTTTTTGTGCTGTCTCGTACTGGAGTTTGTTGAGCATTTATGTGATACACACTGACTTGATAAATTCACGATGAAGTGTGCACCTCTTCTTAGAATATCTTGTATCTCTTGGATTAATAATATTTGATACGGATACCAGACCAATGAAAAACACACAATAACCGGGCAAATTGAGGTTTGTAGATGAAACACTCTTCCTTGCTATTCTTCTGCTAAGCCTGTCTGGCATCTGTGTTACCCACAGCTAGAGTCTTGTAGTAATTCTATCTCAATGTGTGCAAAACTGACACTTCTAGATATTAGAATGTTGAGACTTATTCTAGTGACTGATATTGAGCACATACTCAAATGATATAAGGTGTTTTTTGTCTATTTATATATATTGCATTCATTTACGTTGAGTGTATGAGTTCCTACCTAGGGCTGAATGTCTCCATGCCTTCTTGCAGTTTGTAATAATTTTATGATGGTATGACACCCCTGCACACAACTGCATCAATTACAAAAGTGTTACAGAGATATAAAAGATTTCCTACAAGTTATTAATATATATCATGGATAGTAGTTCCAATTGCACTTCTTGGAGATACTTCACTTTAGACAATATCTTCACTTCTGACAATGTCTCCCCAGTGAGACCGGTTTAAAGAATTTTGTTAACTAGGAAATCTCTAATCCAACTGCATACCTGTTCTGATTTACAGGCAATGGTACAGTACTGTATTTAAACCTATAGGAAGGCCAAGAGACAAGGCGTCAACATGGACTTCAATATCTACATTCTTTAGCGCCAGTACTAAAATTTTATGGGACGGGTGTGGATAAAGCTCACAAAATTATTAAAAACAGAACTGCAAAGAAAAACATAAAAAACTCTCTTAAAAAAAGTGTGGGTGCTCACGCGCTCTCTCTCTCTCTCTCTCATGTGCAAGCGCACGCATGCATGATTGTTGGCATGCGCAAGCACATGCATGCACACACACACACACACACACACACACACACACAAACCACATACACAAAACAACACCAAAGAAACTACATTGTCAGATATAAAACTTCGAGTAAAAAAGGAAAAGCAATGAAAAAGTGACTATAATCAGTAGATAGCAGTGGCTGGCTGATTGCAGGAATGAAAGGGATGAGCCAGCCACTCTGTGACACTTCTCCGGCCTAAAATCTTAGCCTGGAGCAGAGACTCTTTACAAAAGTGAAAGCATAGTTACAAGGAAAAGATAGGATTTCTATCAACCACTGTGAAGGACTATGCTGCAGTCACCAAATGCTATAACTGATATGACTATGGGCACATTGGAAAGTACTGAAAGAAAACAAACCAATATGGTCCCACTGTGAAGAACCTGACTATTTGAAAAATGACTGTAAAAATAGCAAGTGAACGCCAGAGTGCATTCCATGTGTGAAAATAAAGTAATCATGCAGTCAATGAGGTACAGACTGTGGTGATGTAACAAATGTTTTGGGAACAGGAAATTCAAAAAATGGAATATGGATCCTGAATCATTGAGTAATCTGCTAACAAGCATCACAGAAAACCAGAGTGTAACTACAAATGCAACAAATATGAAGTCGACAGTCAAAGAAGATGAAATACTGTCCAGGAAGAAAATGTTATACCTGAGACCACTGATCAAATGGATTATAAAATTACCTGTCATCTTTGCAATAAACAGGAACCTTCATTGAGAAAGAAGTGAGATGCAGTTTATGAAGTGTTTACAATGCAATGAGACCAGCTGAGGATACACAGATCTTAACCATAGCAATAAGACACCTGATGAGGCACATTCATCCAAAAGGCTGTACCACAAATTTTCTTTTCACAGAGGAAGATGACCATATTCAGCTTAGTATCAACAACTTGCCTGCAAACACAGAGGAACTACAGACCTTACTTGACTTTGTCTTTAAGAGGAGGCAGAAGACACTTGATTCTGTGCATCTGTACAAACAATTAATGATGACAGATGGCTGAATTGTCAATAAAAAAAAATCTGATTTTGTGACCACATTGTCAATATGTCAAGCTATCGACAATTTGGTCACTGTTGCAAGTGACCTTCTTCAGGGTGTTTTGGTTTACTGCTGACTGAGAAAACTTTGTTTCTTATGTAGTCGCAGATGTGGCTGTTATCTAATTCCGATAGGTTGTTAAGGATGAAGGGGAGGGATGTTAGAAGTTCTTTATTGGTGCTTTTGTTATTTCTTTTCATTGGTGGAAACCTAACATTTTGATTGGTGTTTGCATTACTGCTTGTAATTGGTGAAAATCAGCGAATGGAAAACCAAGTGGACGTTATGACATGGCATTGTTTTCCTGCTTTCGAGCACTGGCTAAGGTGCAGTACCTTAGCTGCTGCGGTCTCCCACGCACCTACGTGTATACTTCGTGTGGGCTGTTGTCCTGTAACACTGTTATTGCTGGCAGCCAAGACATGGGAAGCCAGTACAAGTCTTCTCTGTTCATGTTGGTGGATCGCTTGGCTATTTATATTGTCTCTCTAATCTTCCTCCTGAAAGTAAGAGGCTGTTTCACCAGTATGTGAGCTTCACAAAAATCAGTCTGTTTGCCGCACTCATCCTGGTGTTCTGTCACTGCTGACTTGGTGTGTTGTCTTAGACGGATACATCTTTCGTGTTCAGTTATCCATGTACTGATAGTCACCCCTTCTCACCTAATACACCTGATTTTGTAAACTCCAGCAGCATTTAGTTTGTCAACTGCATATTTCGCTGTGTGAAGAACATCTTTTACTCTGTTGCTGTTTGGGAAAATCAGCTTGATGCTTGCTCAGCAGAGAATTTTGTCAACCCGTTCAGTGATACTTGAACATATGGTAATAGAGTGATGTTTTGTGCTTCCTACCACTCTCCTCTATTGCCTTCATTCTTTGTTGCCATAGTTTTACCTACTACTTTCATCCCATAATCATTGGCTCCAAAAGTGGACTTGAGATTATGTAGTTCACCCTTTAAATGTTCCTTACTGCTGATCCTAAGAGCCCGCTTAGTTAAATTGTGCAAGGCAGATTTCTTCTGCATAGGGTGATTACAAGAGAAGGCATGCAAGTACTGGTCAGTATTGGTTGACTACCTATATACTCTATGGCCCAGTGTACCATCAGGCTTTCTGTAAATTTCCATGTTGTATGTTAAGGACTCCACCCATTTTGCAGAAATTTTAAAAGAAAAGTGTGTCTCGGCCACAGATCTCATGATCAGCTTCAACATGAAGTCTTGTTTCATGAATGTACCAGTACAAGACTCCATGAACAGCTTAGAGGAACACATGGCACCCGATATCTGTGACCTAGTGCGCCATTGTTTAATGACCACCTATTTCAGGCGGAAAGGGGAATTCTATGAACAGACAGATGGTGTTGCTGTGGGCTCCCCTCTCTCGCCTATTGCAGCAGACATTTTAACGAAAGCATTTGAAGAAATAGCACTCAAGGTCGCACCATTACACCCAGATTTTTGGCTCCAGTATGTTGGCGATACCTTTGTTATCTGGCCACATTGGGAGGAAGAGATACGAAATTTGCACCAACACCTCACAGCACAGTAGAATCCAATTCACTGCAGAGATAGAAAAGAATGGAGTGCTGCCTTTCCTCGAAGTGGAAGTTTACAGAAAGCCTAATGGTAAACTGGGCCATAGAGTATATAGGAAGTTAACCAGTACTGACAGGTACACTCATCCCTCCTCTCATCAACACCCTATGCAGAATAAATCCGCCCTGCACACTTTAAACAAGAGGGCTCACAGGATCAGCAATAAGGACTATCTAAAGGGTGAACTACGAAACCTCAACTCCACTTTTGGTGCCACCCATTATGGGATGAAACTAATACATAAAACTATAGCGACAAAGAATGAAGGCATAGAGGAGAGTGGAAGGAAGCACAAAACATCACTTTGTTACTATATGTTCAGGGTGTCACTGAAAGGGTGTGCAAAATTTTCTGCCAAGCAGGCATGAAGCCAACTTTCCAAAGCAGCAACAGAATAAAAGATTTTCTTCGCACAACAAAAAATGCAATTGACAAACTGTGACTGTGAAATTTGCTGCAAAAATCTATGTTTATATAGATAGGTGAATTGTATATGATCAAAGATCAAAATGCTGCCACAGCTATGTGCTCTCAAGGTGCCAGTAGCATTCACATACTATCACCTCTTACCCTAATGGCAATGGAGCATAGAAAAATGATTAAAATCATCCAAATAAATGTGATGCACAGTGCCACAGTTATGCAAAAACTCAGCAGAGTGTTAGAGGAGATGGATCTGCACATATTATGTGTACAGGAGCCTTATTCCAGAAAAAGGGCCTTACCTGCCAGTTATGGCACACATCATAACAGCAGGTCATCAGCCAATGACCACCATTGGGGCGCCAGATAAAAACATAACAGTTACAAAGATATATAAATTCTGTAATGAACAGTGGTGACAATAGAAGCAATGGCTGCCTTGGGGAAACTTTATATAATTAATCAATATTTTCAGCACAGTCAGAAGATACAACCACATATAGAAAAGCTAAAAACAGCAGCAATATTTGATTGGCATGACAGATACATTTTTAATGGATGCAAATGCTAACTCAACATGGTGCCATATCAGAGAGTATCTTAAAAATACAGAGAACAACAAAAAAGTCTGAGTTTCTATCTAACAGTCAAACAACAATACAGAGAGCTATTACACCAAAAACAAGCAGAAAAATGGAGGCACACATTAAGGACCAAATGGTAATAGATATTTGAGGTTTTCCATACAAACCTGCAATAAACAAGGTTTATCCACCCACTGTATTATCAACCTTCTAATGGCTTGATGGCACAATGATGACAGACTAGGAGATATCCATGCTGTACCACTCAGTTTCTGGATGATATGATGATGGAAGATGCAGAGTACCATCAGTATCTTCATTCTGAATTACTAGCACAGTATCGTTTTGATTCAATTTGCCCAGATGCAGAGTACCATCAGTATCTTCATTCTGAATTACTAGCACAGTATCGTTTTGATTCAATTTGCCCAGTGGGAAAAAGGCTGGTAGTAATGAAAGTTAAAGAAGAAAAAAGTCCACGGATTGATAGAATTAATAGAAGTATGGCACTAGTGTTGCATCAGCTAGTTAACCAAATTGTGCCTTGGGCAACAGTGTTATTTATTGACTGTCTTTTGTATGGATGGTGCCCCGAACCTGGAAAATTCCAAATATCATTATACTACAAAAAGTGGAAGACAAAGATCCAAGAGAACCAAAATCACACAGACTGATTTGCAAAGGAACATCTTTTGTGCCACTGCCTGGCGATTCACAGACTGCTCATAGACATGAGCCCCCTGCAGTATCGTTTCAAGAAAGAAAAATCCACAGAGGATGTGATAAATCACGCAGTGAATGTTGTGAACACCTCAGATGAGAAGTATGCTTTAGGCATAATAATTAAGACAGCTGGGGCATTTGATAATTTGTGGTGCCTACCCTGTTTAAAAGAATGAAACAGATTGACTGTCCCAGGTGTCTCTATAGCAGTCTACGAGATTATTTCACTGACAGGCAGGTGCAAATTGAATAGCAGGAAATAAAATTGTGATGAATATCAAAAAAGGGTGCCTGCAGGGCTCTCTTTGCAGTCCAGAGTTCTAGGATGTTGGCACAGACCCATTACTTAAACAGCTTCAGAATGTAACAAACACTAAAGGCTGCATTGCCTAGGCAAACAATATGTTAATTATTGTATCTACCGATATAAGGGCTAAACTGGAGGAAAATAGTAGGTTAGATCTTAAAGACTACATAATTCAAGAGTAGAAAACAAATTAAGAATAGTAGTCCTCTTAGTGCCAATAGGAGTGGAGAAACAAGAAACATGTTTTTTCAGTCCCTGCTGTAAAGGCTGCCCTGTACAAAACGCATGTTGCGTGAGTACTGTATCAGCCTGCTTTATCAAACTGCTTTTCAGGGTAGACAACAACTCAGGTTGAAGAAACAGTTTCCCAGTCCCAGACATGTATGTTGCACTACACTATAGATGTGTTGTGTTGGAGTAGTACAGGCCTGCCTTATCGATCTGTTTCGCAGTTACTGCTTGTGTGAATGGGTATGGCTGGGAAAAGTTTGAGGTGGATTGAGGAGGGAATAGACAGAGATAGTGTGGCAAGAGGGGATGGACAGAGAGAGGAGAAGGAGAACAGACAAGAGAGTGGGGCAGGATGGGGGAGAGAGGAGGAGGAGGAGACGGATAGGGAGAGGCAGAGAAGAAGATGGACAGGAAGAGAGGGGGGTGGAGCAATAAATGGACAAAAGAAGGTAGGGAAGAGGAGATGGACAGAGAGAGAGAGGAGAGAGGAGGAGATGGGCAAGGAGAGAGAGGAGGGAAGAAGAGATAGGTAGAGAGTTGAGAGGAGGAGGTGGGCAGAGAGGGGGAGAGAAGGAGATAGATCAGAGAGAGGGGCAAGGTGGACTTTTTGCCAGAGAGAGGGCAAAGTGAAGGTGGGTCAGAGAGGTGAGTGCGGAGGAGATGAACAGAGGTAGGAGAAGGACATTGACAATGAAGATGGTGAGGGAGAGGGGGAGGAGGAGATGGGCAAAGTGGGGCAAGGATGAGATAGAGCAAGAGTGGGGAGCAAGAGATGTGTGCAATATATAGGATGAGCACAAAGTCTTGCCCTGATTAAAAAAATTTATAGCAGAATAACCATTTGACATAATAAGTTACATTTGATGCCATTGCATAGATTAGTGTTACTAGTTGTTGTGACCAATAGACGGCGCTACTGCTCCACAACACCGACGCGGTCTGTTAGGTCACATTAGTTGCTGGCAAAATGGCATTGAAGCAGAAGAAAGCGCAATGTGTGCTTTGGTTTCATGAAGCGAAATCGCACATCAGTGTTCAGCATAAATTTTGCACTTCTTATGGACGCAGCCCTTCTGATGATAAATCAATAAAGTGATGGTATGCAAATTTTAATGAAACAGGCAGCACTGAAGATCGTCCTCGAAGTGGCAGGCCTATTGTGAGTGATGCAAGTGGTGATCATGTTTGGCCATCGTTTCAATGGAGTCCATCTAAATCAACTTGTCAAGCATCATGTGAACTTCAAACACCACAAGCAAGTGTGGTGAAGATTCTTCATGAAAGGCTTAGGTTGCATGCTTACAAAGTGCAAATTGTGCAGGCCTTGCAACCGAATGATTTGCTGACAAGTGCTGAATTTGCAACTGAGATTCTCAACAGGGTTGATGGCGCTAACAATTACTTAAGTCGCATATGCTTTACTGTTGAATCCACCTTTCATGTCAGTGGAATGGTAAATAGGTATAATGTCCATATATGGGGTTCAGAGTCTCCACACGCTACTGTACAGTTACAGCGAGAAAGTGAATGTTTGGTGCGGCCTCATGCATAACAAGGTTTTCGGACCGTTTTTCTTCGCGGAAAAATCCATTACCGCTAACATTTACTTAGACGTTTTGCAACAGTTCATTGCCCCACAGATGGAAGAATATCAAGCATGGATAATTTTCCAGCAAGATGGAGCACCCCCCCCCCTCCCCTTCCCCCCCCCCCCCCCCCCCCCCCCCCCCCCCCACACACACACACACACACACACACAGGGCTTTGATAGTGCGTGATTTCCTGGATGAAACATTTCCGGATCGGTCCAACACCCTGGCCACCCTGCTCTCCAGACATTACACCACTTGACTTTTTTTTTCTGTGGCTATATCAAGAACAGAGTAGTCGTCACACCAGTTGCTGATGTCGACGAACTGAAGGCTAGGATACAAGCTGCTGTGGGTACTGTGACAGAACACATGTTACAAAACACATGGTGGGAACTGGAACACCGCCTCAACATTCTCTGAACTACCAAGGGAGCTTAAAAAAAAAAACTAGTAACACTAACCTAGGTAATGGCATCAAATGTAAATTATTATGTCAAACGGTTATTCTGTAATAAATTGTTATAATCAGGGCAAGACTTTGCGCTCACCCTGTATATGCTGCATGGAAAAGGATACATATATAAGAAGCAGATTGAATGTATGCATGTATGTCTGAATGCATGTATGCATCTATGTATTTATGTCTAGAATGTCTTCCAAAAACATTGCATTGACTTCAACTATATTTGGCACACTAACACCAAACTTCACGAGTATCAGCAATTTGGGATTTACAATTTCATAGCTCCAATAGTAGTGAAGACAGGGCAAAAATGTATTATTTTAATTTTTTTTCCGCCCTTGCTATATAGGCTACCCTGTACAATATGCATACTGTATGAGAATGATGTCACTCTACTTTATCGACCTGCTTTGCATGGCAGCCTACATGTTTGTGGAACATAATAATTTACAAACCACTGACATGTAAGCTTTCCTGCATGATAGGCATGTTGTGTTGGAGAAGTACTGGCCTGCTGTATCAACCTGTTTCATTTGGTAGCATCTACATCATTGGCCAAAAACGGTTTTTCAACCCCTTAACATGTAGGCTGCACTGAACAATTGGAATATTGTTGAAAGAGTATTGGCCTGCTCTACTGATCTCTTTTGCAAGGGCTACACATTCAATTGGGCATACCTGGGGGAAGGTTGACACGGCGAGAGGATCAGATGGACAGAGAGTGATGGAAGGCAGGATGCACAGGAAGAGAGGGGGCAGGAGGAAATGGGCAGACAGAGAGGACAGAAGGGGATGTACAGAGAGAGGGTGATTCGGGAGATACACACAGGGACAGGGAGAAGATGAGATGGACAGGGAGAGAGAGGGGAGAGAAGAAGATGGGCAGAGAGAGAGAGAGGGGAGTGGAGAAAATGGACAAAAAGAGGAAGGAGGAGGAGAAGTACAGAAAGAGGGGAGCAAGAAGATACAGGCTGACAGGGGGGCGGGAGAAAGAGATGGGCAGAGAGAGGGGAAGAAGAGATGGATTATAAGGGGGGGGGGGGGGGGGGGGAAGAGGTGCGTATAGTATGTGACATACACAAACATGAGCAATGCAGTGGTTGAAAGGCGAGCACACTACTAAAAGGAACATTATCAAGACTGAGAAACCCCACGATCAAAATAAAAAAACCAACCTGTGAAAAACTGATAGATGTACATACCTTAGTATAAACATCGACGAAAAGCAAAACTTTATGCATATACAGAAATTGTCCATCAAAGAGTCATTAAAACCCTGAACAAAACAATAATAACTGGCTAAAGAAGCTCTCAGCTGCCTCTAAGTGCAGTATGAATGAACAACAATGCAATCTTATTCACTATTGTTGGCATAAGGTCAGAAAGGCAAGGACAGCATGTGTTCTGTGGCGATCACAGAGAAGTATACTTCCAAGCCTGGCAGGCACACATAGAACAACACTGTCTGAGGCACTGCTGGAGATACTAGGACCTAGCCATAAGAAAGAAAGGTGTATAATACTGGTTCAAAAAGGGCAGATAAAATTGGATAAAGGAGATACTGGACAAAAGAGCCTTGCCAAATAACAAAATAGAGGCATGCACTGATAGAGAATGGCAAGAAATCTGAGAGATGACAGAAACAGGGACGATAACTTACCTATTTTTCTTCTTAACATGAAAGAAAGATTCACAATGCCATACTTGCTTCTGACCAAGGAAGTTATACATGCTCTGCTGGGACATGATCCACATTACAGTTACTTATTGAAAACATGACAATGTACCACACACACAAGTGAATGTGGAGCAATCGGCATCTGGACCCCATCATCTGGTAGTGTGCCATTAGACAAGATGTCCCAGACAAGGACAGTTATAACATAATATGGAGTCAGGAGCTGTGGCATAACCTGAACTCACTGACAGCCAAAATATCAGATTATGAACTGCAAGCCTACATGACCAAGAAACAACCAAGAAGAGGGCAGACATCATGACATTGAGGTGCATCATTGGAGAACATCCACCTACAGTGACCTTCCAAGGGCAGCGAGGAGATTTGTCTCTGGGAGGACCAGGAAGGATTTCCTAGGACCCTGACAGCCATCTCCCAATCTCTTGAGTGGCACAGCAGCAGCCCCTACAAACCCTGAGTTGTCCCTCAGCATGCCAGGAGATAACTATCCAGACAAATGAAGAAAACTAGCCAGGTTCTTTTACCAAGTATACTAGTATAATGTAGTGTAGTGGTGTAGTATAGCCCAGAATTAAAAATTACAAAATTTGTGAAGTAGCAGTGTAGCATAGTTCAGTAAACTAGAAACATATGTCCTCTGGATGAACACATATCTGTGGGCCAGATGGTCAAAGGGTAAGAAGTACATTTTTAATATTATTTTAAAATATTGCTTTTGTTATGTAGATTGTTTTCCCCTAAGCATCATAATGCTTAGTTAAAATAACACATTTGAAATTATGTTAAAATATTTGGTTATATTCATACCAATCCATATGCACCATTTGGCCTGTTCTTGTATTTAGATAAACTAAAAGAAAATAGCAAATAAGTACATAAACAGAAATTTTATAAGCTTTGCCACACTCATCTCATTATCAGCTAAAATACAGGATAGCTCTCCATTTAAATTTGAATCTGCCTACTTATCACAATATTAAATACACTCAGTTAAATATGGCGTACAGTGATTTGCATGCCACAGGCATCAAACATTGTGGGGACCTCTCATTGGAGTAGGGAGGAAATGGTGCCAAATCTGAGGGAAGTCAGGGCCACTTCATCCCAATGGAATGATCAGCAGGAGCAACATCATGGACAGATAGTTGGTTTCGCCATCATTGCTTACTGTCTCTCACTGCCAGTCACTCTTCCTCCCATGACTGCACTGATCTCTGACTCACCAACAAAATGACAGACTGCAGGTGAATAGCATATTGTGTCATATCACATTCCCTGTAGGCCTCCTTGGTGGCTTGGTCTGACTGTTCACTTCCCCAAATTCCCACATGCCCCAGTGCCTAGTACAATGATAGCTGATACTCTTGAAGGGAGTACAGTTGGTTTTGTATTAAATGGACTATTTCTTCTGCCAGGTACAATTACTGCAATGCTTGTAGGGCTCTAAGGGAATAAGAGCAGATGAGAAACTGTACAGATTGAAACATAAAATCTGGAATTCAATCCTACTTAAAATTCATCGAGGCTAAAATAATTCTGAGCCTCTGTAGTAGACAAGATGGACATCTGCCCTAATCTCAATGTAAAACATTTAAATCAGCCACCAGTCTATAAAAGGCAATCCTTTGTGCCACAGGGCCTCATTGCTCATTGTCAAATATGAAATAGCCTTTTGACTGGTGGCTGAGAAAAAGTATGGTTTGTAGGTGTCTTTGGCATGGACAGTGTTTCATAGGTCTGTCACATGGGGAAGAGATGTCACCTGACATGAAGTGCCAGCTCACCAGCCTCAACGCAGAGGTTTGGTATGGACTTGGAGCTAAAGACCCCAGTGGCAACCTAACTCCTTCATGGTGCACCATATTTAACATTTTCAGAAAAAGGGTCTTGAAAGCCCTTACACTGTGCACCTATAATCAAGCCGAGAGCACATGATGGCTATGTAAAACTGGAGCAGCCAAGTTTGGTCTGTTTCTTCTGAATTGTGGCTAGACATTTCCAAATACTGAATGCTGTGAGGGACTGCCTCTTCATATCCCTGCAATGTGGCAACCACATAAGAATTAAATGTGCAGCACAGACCCCTCACCACATCTTTAAAATTAAGAACAGTGTCTATATTTCCAACTCACGAAAGTTTAAAGCAGAACATGAGTAGTTAAAAATAGCACACACAGACTTTTTGGTTGAGGAATTAAAACTCCCCTTCACCACCCATTCCACCAAACATCAGACAGTCAGTGGCAACTGATCAGTTGCTGTTGCAATGCCCAAGGTGGAACAAAAGATAGAGACGTTATCAACAAACAAAGAACATTGGACAGGATGTTTACCTGTTGACATTATGCTATTAATGGTGATGGAAAAGACAGTCACATTTACAGCACCTCAAGGAACACAATTCTCCTGCTCAGTGTGATCAGAGAGGATGTTAGAACTTGATGTTGGAAAGTAAGATCAAATGAAGATTGGTGAAAATTCTCAAAATGCCCATGAATGGAGCTGTCTGAGGATAATGTGTCTCCAAGTTGCCTTTTCAAGGCCAAAAATATACCATTTAGGTGATGCTGGTGCCAGAAAGATTGTTGTATTGCTGTTCGAGCTGGGCCAGGTTATCAAAGGTGGAGCGATATCTCCTTAAATGACACTGAAAGTGTGAGAGTGATTAAGGAACTGCCTGAATTCCAAGATCCAGACAAGGCAGTAGTTGACCATCTGCTCCAATGTCTTTCACATGCTGCTTCCTAAGTTTTAAAAGCGTAATTAAAATTGTCTCTCAACACAAGTCAGGAAATGGCAGCATAATTTAACCCTTGTCCGCCGGAAGAATGACGATGGACCAGTCAGCCTTCAGATCACGGACAGCCTGGGCTTCAGCAGTGGTGATGTTGGGAGTAGGATTAAGGTTTTTTAAGAAGGATTGAGAGGCAAGGCTGGAAGTCAGAAATTCCTGGAAGGTTTGGAGAGGGTGATTTTGAGGAAGAGGAGGTGGGTCCCGCTGTGACGGAGGACGGAACTGTTCCAGGCACGGTTCAATTTGGATAGTGTCTTGGGGAGTTGGATCATTAGGGGTAGGATTAGGATCATTTTTCTTCATGGCAAAGTGATACTTCCAGCAGAGAGTACGAGTGTAGGACAGTAAATCTTTGACGAGGGCTGTTTGGTTGAATCTGGGAGTGGGGCTGAAGGTGAGGCCTTTGGATAGGACAGAGGTTTCGGACTGGGAGAGAGGTTTGGAGGAAAGGTTAACTACTGAATTAGGGTGTTGTGGTGCCAGATTGTGTTGATCGGAATTTTGAGGTTTTGGAGGGAGTGGAGCTGGAAGTGGGAGATTGAGTAGATGGGAGAGACTGGGTTTGTGTGCAATGAGAGGTGGTTGAGGTTTGCTGGAAAGGTTGTGAAGGGTGAGTGAGTTGCCTTTCCGGAGGTGGGAAACCAGGAGATTGGATAGTTTTTTGAGGTGAAGGGTGGCATGCTGTTCTAATTGGCGGCTGGCCTGTAGGAGGATGCTCTGAATAGCCGGTGTGGATGTGGGAGAGGAAAGATT